>NW_012102288.1:120962-192242 GCF_000951045.1 Mandrillus leucophaeus
CCTGGACTTTTTTTTGGTTGGTAGGTTATTAATTATTGCCTCAATTTCAGAGCCTGTTATTGGTCTATTCAGGGATTCAACTTCTTCCTGGTTTAATCTTGGGAGGGTGTATGTGTCCAGAAATTTATCCATTTCTTCTAGATTTTCTAGTTTGTTTGTGTAGAGGTGTTTATAGTATTCTCTGATGGTAGTTTATATTTCGGTGGGATAGGTGGTGATATCCCCTTTATTATTTTTTACTGCTTCTTTTTTTAATTTTTTTCTTCTCTCTTTTCTTCTTTATTAGTCTTACTAGCAGTCTATCAATTTTTTTGATGTTTTCAAAAAACCAGATCCTGGATTCTTTGATTTTTTGATGGCTTTTTTTGTGTCTCTATCTCCTTCAGTTCTGCTCTGATCTTAGTTATTTCTTGCCTTCTGCTAGTTTTGAATGTGTTTGCTCTTGCTTCTCTAGTTCTTTTGTGATGTTAGGGTGTCAATTTTAAATCTTTCCAGCTTTCTCTTGTGGGCATTTAGTGCTATAAATTTCCCCCTATACATTGCTTTAAATGTGTCCCAGAGATTCTGGTATGTTGTGTCTTTGTTCTCATTGGTTTCAAAGAACATCTTTGTTTCTGCCTTCATTTCGTTATGTACCCTTTAGTCCAGTTTTATCCTTTCTCAACACCCATTCTCCATGACTTTCTATTGCCTTCAAGATAAATCAGAATCTTTGTACTAAACGTGAACCTACCTCAAAGACACATCAAAGTGTGTGGTTTCCTCTTCATTTGTAAGCTCATCCCCAATTGTTCACTAATAATCTTCTCTAGCCAAATAATATGTTACCACTTATGCAACTGTCCATCTTTCTTTTTCAACCCTATTGATTTTTCAGTGTTCCAGCTTTTATAGCTGTAAAATGAATTACCTGAGAACTTAGTGGTGCAAGTAAACATTTGTTATGCTTACTAATTCTGTGGGCCAGGATTTGAAGAGGACATGGGGGACAGGTTGTCTCTGGTCTTCAGTGTCTAGAGCCTCAGTTGGATGACTCAAATGCTGGAGGCAAAAGTCATCTGGAGGCTACTTCAATCACAAATTTAGGGGTTACACTGACTATTGGCTGGGGGCCTCAGTTCCTCTTCACATGGGTTCTGCATGAGAGTCTCCTTATGTGGCCTCTTTGCGTAGGCTAATTTGGGCTTTCTTACAGGATGTTGGCTGATTTCCCTACTGTGGCTTTCCCCAAAAGAGAAAGCCATATGGAAGCTGTATCCTTTTTTATAACCTGGCTTCAGAAGTCATATAGTATGATTTCCACTACACTTTAAGAGTTGGAGGAATCACAGCCTACCCAGCTTCAAGGAAAAGAGTAAATAACGTCTACCTCTTTGTGAAAAGTAGTGAGATCTCAGAAGAACATATAGAACCAGAAATATTGACGTGACCATTTTTTGTTGGAACAATGCCACAGTCAAGGACTGTAGTTTCTATCGCATGTGCTCTTTCAAACTCTCCCAGACTATTATAGACCATACCAACCTTTATTCATTCTGAACTCTAAAATCTGTGATCTCATTTACAACCAGTATATTTCTTTGAATTGTTAACCTTCCATGTGTATCTGTTTTGTCTCCCCGACTATACTACTAACTACTTCAGCACAATAACCTCATTTTCCCACAGGAAAGTAAGGTCTGTATTTTTATTTTCCACAGGACCTAGCGCAGAGCTTTGGACATAGTAGGGGCTCAATAAACAGCTAGATTAAAGTCAGATAGATTTAGAATGAAATGAGAGATATCACTTTTATGCATTATAAGTGAATGTGGTAGATAGTGTTTGGAAGATGGGAATGGGTGAGGCAGAGGATAGTGGATACAGTATTATAGAAATAAGCGAGAAAGGATCACCTGGTAAACACAAATAAATGTGTTTATGAATGAAACATGAAAGCTTAAATGTAATAAGGCATGATGTCAGTCAAAGGAAGGTACTTTTTTGTATCTTGTTTAATTTCAAATTTATATGTATTTTAAAACTCATCTAAGTAATCTGAATTATACTAATTGAAAGCATTAAATTTAACTCTGCTGGCATTTGAGAGTTGACCAGATGAATGTATCAATAAGGGTAAATATCATAACATGTATTGTTATATTTAAAATTATAATATTTGTCAAATGTGTTTAGCTATATTTTAAAAGCATTTTTTGTTTGGATTTATTTGCTTTTAATTTTTTTAATTTAAAAATAATGCATTCTGATAATAGCAAGCCAAGTTATATAAAGAAAACCCAAAAGGCTTTTTCTGCATTTCTATATTGAGGATTCCAATTTTGGTTTGGTATGTTTTCACAGCTTTTTCCATGTTCATTTTGTATACTTTCCACTGCTTATATGTTATTCTTCATATTTATTGTTCATGCCATAATTTATTATTTTTAAATATGCAAGGTTCATGGCTATGTCAACGGTAATTTCTCTGTGTGATGATTATGGGATCTGATTAATAGTTGTTGTTTTAAGAAGCTAATTCTTAGACTTTGTGGCAAACTGGTAAATTTGATATTTTAATTCAAAGTTGAGCTTTTTAGAGATACAGAAAACAAAGTGTTGACAGGGTAGGTTAAATTTTTCAGGTGAAAACTCTATCTACTGTATTAATTTGTTCACATATGAGAACATGTGGTAATACTATGATAGTGTTACATAAAGCTTTATAACTATTACTAACTAAAACACCAATGCTCACCAAATAACTTTCTGGGATCTCAGCCTTGTTAAACTGTTCTAAAGAATATGTGTAATTTACATTTTACTAACCATTGTAAAATTTCATACACTGAAAATTATTTGGACATAAAATTTTCATATGGATGGTAAATGAATAGCATATTGTCTTTCCAACTCTCCCCAATCTCAGAAATATTTCAGCCTTGGACCATGAAATGAAAGGAAGGGAATAAAGATTGGTCAAGTGAAAATAGTAAAGTTCTGAATTCCTATCTATAATAACTCATTTTGCCAGATCCCATTCTGTAAAACAGTTAAACTCATCTCTACTTATTATACATCTATGAGACTGAGAACTAATTTCCTTTACATTCACTGGCATAATTTTTTTTATTTCAGATATTAATTTAAAGACTCTGCCTATGTAAATATAACCTACCTGAAACTAAAATGATTCTTGGTAACATACTCAAAGTCACACATTTACATGTAACTATTATGTATTTAAGATGGCTGATCACACTGAAGTAATGAAAGGCATTCATCAATATCCAGGAGTTCGCTATCCTGTCCTTACTCCTAATCTTCAGGGTTTTCACCGTGCTGTAAGTGAGCTACTTATATTTCTAAAATTGATATGCCTCTTATTGTTTTAAAGATATTTATAAAGTTAAAGTTGTGTCATGTGTAACTCACCTGTAATATAAATACTATGCTAATGTACTAACATGAAGACATAGAGCTCCATGTCCTCACAGCATTGCTGGGGACTAAAGTGGTCTATATAGCTGGCTCTTCCAGCTTCACTGTTCAAAAGTCAAAACACAAAAGTAAAATTCTGCATTTTTGTGAAATTTTTTAGAAGTGTATTTTGTGCTTCTTCTTAAGTAATATAGAACACTAAGCATTTTTCAATGTAATTTGTATAGTTATTACTGTTGAATTTGGTAATTATTTTTGTCAGCCTTTGTTGATCAGCTTTTTGTGTCTTATTTTCTCTCTCTGGGTGAAAACTAATTGTCATGTTATCTGGCTGTAGTTACTTTCCCTATTTATCTTCTGGTTTGTTTCTTTTGATCCTCTGTGATTTAAAAATTTATATAATTTAAATAAAGCTTTAATAATTATATATATGAGACGATCCTCTTCAATTTTAAGGTGTTATCCTTATATGGGCTTATTGCATAGGTTTTACAGCAGCTATTTCTGATATTAATGAATATTAATGAAAAATATTCATTATGTGAAACTGTATTATGTAAAGTTGAGGTTGTGGGGTATTAATCATACACTGTATTTTGTTAGAACCATTTATTTTTCCCTTGGGTTTGATTTGATAAAATTTTTATTGCATTGTTTAAAAAGTCATTTACAAAATTGTAAATATTGGTGTCATCTACTAATCCTAACAAAGTAAGAACGTATCTTACCTTGAAGAAGGTACTGAAAGGACACTCTCATGTTAACTCAGAGGGGCAAGCACTGGAGTGGAACTAATCTTGACTTGGGAGTCAAGCAATTCTGTGCTCAAAATGTGACTCCAGAACTTTTACTCCCTCTGTGATATCATGCCAAGTATTTACCTTTTTTGTGCTACAGCTGTTTCATCTATAAAATGTGCATAACAACACTTAGTTTACACAGCTGTTTGTAGATGACAAAAAGCACATCCATAGTACTAAAAACAAAACAGACAAATAGTAGATGTTCACTAACAGGGTTTTTATTTTAGAAATTGGAAATTTATTTTGGATACAGGCATAGAAGCCAGTATTTTTTAAATGTTTGAGGAAAGATGAAAAGATAGCTTTTAGGTTTTTCTCTCCCCATGTATTTATTTTATTTTATTTTATTTTATTTTAGAGATGGAGTTTGGCTCTGTCACCAGGTTGGAGTGCAGTGGCGTGATCTCGGCTCACTGCAACCTCCACCTCCCAGGTTCAAGTGATTCTCCTGCCTCAGCCTCCCAAGTAGTTGGGACTACAGATGTATGCCACCATACCCAGCTAATTTTTGTATATTTAGTAGAGACGGGGTTTCACCATGTTGGCCAGGATGGTCTTGATCTCTTGACCTTGTGATCTGCCTGCCTTGGCCTCCCAAAGTGCTGGGATTACAGGCATCAGTCACCGTGCCCAGTCTCCCACCATGTATTAACAGGGGATTAGCAAGAGGGGAGAACATAGGCAAAGTGCTAGAAATATATTAACGGAAGATCTTAAACATCTAGCTAAACGACTAAGAGGCTTGACATTTGAAAAACAAGTCACTGGAGAGCCTGGAGGAAGGAATAAAATTGACAAAAAGTACAAAAAGGAAGTTGATTAGATTAATATTTTGGATTTAAAGACTGGCAAAAGGATCAAAGCATTAGGTACACAAGAGTATGGCTGTAGAAATCAGGATACAAAAAAATAAAAGCTAGATTAGGAGATCAAAGAAAAACTGGGGGCAAAATCTAAATGATGAGTTGGAAAAATATTTTTCTGTTGGATTGTAGGAAGAGAAGAAAAACAAAGTATTTAATATCTTCCATTTTAATAATTGGTTTGAAAATATTTTTTCATGGAGGATAAGGGTTTTATTGGGGTGCTAGTATTTTCCATAATTGGGGTTACAGTATTTCTGAAGATAATACATAATTTATAAAAGGCATAATTAAATAGAACATCCTCATTGTGTTTTTGTGCCTCATAGACTTATGAATACTGCAGTTTGTGGATTATTCTGTTACTATAAAATATTCTTACATTTTGAAAGAGTATATGTGGCAAGATGAGAAGAATCCAATTTTAAATTCTAAGGCAAATATTAAAGAATACATGTATGCCTTCATAAAGTAGTTAATCTTTCTTCTACCACTACCATTCACATTTTTGAAATTATTAGCTTTGGCTTTAAATTATGTTTTTCAGGTTGCTGCTGGAGCTACTGAGATATCAGTTTTTGGAGCTGCATCTGAATCCTTTAGCAAGAAGAATATTAACTGTTCCATTGAAGAAAGTATGGGAAAGTTTGAGGAGGTTGTTAAGTCTGCAAGACACATGAATATTCCAGCACGAGGGTACTTATGAAATCCCACAAATTCTGTTTTGTCAATGTTTATTGTTAAAGCTTACTCGTAAATTATCTAGAGATTCTTATATCATTTATAAAAATATACATAGAATATCGTATTTCTACTTTAATCAGGGCAATCACTATATAGTTACATCTCATTAACATCATTGATGATTATTAGTGAGTATCTAGCTTGTGGAATGTGTAATGCAATTGAAATCAGAGGAACTAGCATGCAAATCTGGCATTATTAACTATTTTTTTAACACTCTGTCACCCAAATGCAGCCTCTCATCTCAGCCTACATGTGCTGATAAGTTGGTATAAACTCACATCTTTCGGAAAAGAATTATGTAATGTGGTTTTCAAATTTTTTTTAAAAACATGACTTTTTCTTCAAAGAGTATTTTATTTAGAACTTCAATAGAATACAGCAGACATAAAATTGAGCTGCTCTAGGAAATCATTTTACCCATTCTTTCTCCCCCTCAGTGGCTGACTTCTGTACTTCCTCTGGGTGATCCCAAAGCACCTCCAACAGCATCTTGCAGAACACCATTTAAAAATACTTGATAAATTGCTTATAGAAGATAAATATAAAGTTTCAGTTCTCTACTATTTTCTATTATATATGATTTCTGTAAATTTAGGGGTATCAGAGATATCAATCCTTTTCTCCTCGCCTTGCCTTTTTCTTGTAGAAACTTATCGGCTGTTCATTCTAAGAGCTGTTGATTACAGGACATGGAAAAGAAAAACTGACCCAAATCTAATTTCCACAAACCTAATTTTCTCTCTCAGGAGTTCAGAAATGGAATACCAAACATGGTTACTTGTATTGAAAAATTATGTGATTTTTGTCACTGAGTTCACTATTTTGGGGTTCCTAGGATGGAGCCACATGCAAATCAGTGACAGGACAGAGTAGTAGAAAGTGGAAATGGAAAAAGGAGGCTCCTAGCGTGATGAGAGATATAGAGGGAGGAAGGAGAGAGGGAAAAATCTGCCTTGGTGCTTGACTACTTCCAGGACCAATAGTTGCCTCAAGTATTATAACCAGGCCTGTGTGCTGTGAAACCTATAATGCATTTTTGTGTGTGTTTGTTACTTAAGGAAGAATGTTTCTAAGACATTAGCTATTTTTTTCTATTAATTTCATACATATGGAGATATGATGAACACACATCTGAGCAAGTTAACACGTATAGAGATTGGTAATAGAAGGTTGAAAGCTGGGGATGGATTTGGGTGCAGGCTGTACTTCCCTTAGTTGAGGTGAGCAAAGTTCATAGTAGCAGGAAAGATTCATCAGTTAATGAGAAAGACAAGTGAGTCAATTTTGGCTGACAGTATTATTGAAATGATTGGAATTTCAACCAAGGTGTTTTGGGGAAGCAATTAGAGTTAGACTATACCTAGTAAAATATTTTGTTGGTTTGTTTTCTATTTATAATTTATTTTTCCTGTCCTCCATAGTAAGTCTACCTGACTTTCTAAAATTTGAAATTACTTTTGTAATTAAGATAAATACATATCATGTAAGGACTATATGAGAAAAATATAAAATCCAAGATAATGTATTTCCAAAGACATAAAATAAAGGATATCTATTTTTCAGGCCAAAGTTACATAACCACAATCAAAAAGGAGAGATATGCTATCGGTTTCTCAATTCAAATATAAATAAGTTGTCTCAATTTTTTAAAAATAAAGAGAAAGATGAAGACCCTATTCTAGTTCAATATGTGTTTAAAGTGTGGAGTACAAACTTTAGAATAAAGCAATTCTCACTGGACAGTTAAAAAGCATGTGACTATAAGAAGTAAAGTGCTTATGTGGCTTGCTCTTCAAAAATAGGAACAGTTTTTTTAGTGTTGAAAGATGGATGCAAATATAAGTTGTAGGAAGTAACTTTTTGTCATCTTAGCTTTCTCTTGTAAAATGGAATAGTTAATATAATTGGGCTAATAAAAATCTTAAACCCTCTTAATACTCATTGTTTGACAAATAATATTGCCTCATCAGAAAAATGACAACTTCTAATCGTGCTGTGGCTTAAAAAGCTTTCCAGGCTTTGATGAACAAGAAGTGACCCATGGTCAAACCAAATGAGCAGAGTAGAGTGGAGACTTTAGTGTAGAATTATACTGTAGATACATGTATGTTTTCCAATGTGGATTTTGTTCCTTTGGAGTACAATTCCTGAATTTTCTGAAACACTGTCATTTTCAGAAATATGCCTTTCCACATTTGAGTTCAGTAGCTATTTGTGTAGTTGAAAATATCTTCTTCCTCCCCACAATTTATACAAAGTTGAAATAAGATTTTATTTTTACTGGCAATCTCGATTTTAGGTATTCACCATTGTAAGTTATAAGCCATTAGTACCTATTTAAGGAAAGGAGCCATGCTCAACTAGTTGAAACTGCAGTAGATGCTTCAGCATGTCTTGCGTGGCAACAGCTGCATCAACATATACTTGATAATCATCCAGAAAATTTACGTCGTCAGTTGTCAGCTTTAAAGGCCATAAAGCAGTAGACATTTTATAAAAGCTCACTAAAATTATTTCAATTTTTATAAAATAGTAAACTTTCATATAGTCCAAATAGTAGCTTTTATTACAGTTATGAAGGCTATTGTTAAATTCTGCCACACACGCACTGAAACACACACACAACACATGCATATGTACACATTTTTAACACATGCTGAGAACTGTACATAACATCTGGGGCACATTGTGAAAAGATACTATGCCAAATCAGTGACATAAAATGCAGAGTCAGCTAACTACTGGCACATATACATTATATGTGAATGCAAAATGAAATATCTGCAGTATGGATTTTATTATTTAAGGTGCAGTCCATGTGACTTTTTTTAAATCTAGATAATTTTTCTAATAACTGTCTAAATTTTAAAAGGTTAAGAAGGCAAAGAAAAATAAAAGCCTATGACAAATGTGATTATTTTCCTTTTATCAATGGTATTTATTGAAAGAAATATCTATTGGCTTGCTAGGATCCTTTTAAAATTGAAATTCTTCAAGATAGCAAGTAGTGCTTTCATATATAAGATGTTCGGAATTTATTATTTTTTGTCTAAAGTGATTATCAGCTTCTCTTTATTGAAATGACATTAATCACATGCTCACTCTTTGTGAGAGTGTTAATTTAAAAAGAAAATTCTCAGTAAGTTGCCATTATTAATTTCATGGTTAAAATGATTATAAATAGAACGTATAAAATTACAAGGTCAGCAGGTTTGTATATTAAAGCATAAACCATGAAAGTTTCTTTACATAATCACATCTTATACTTCTCATATAAAGTGGCCTGGAATCATTTGATTTGTGATTAACCTTCTGAAAGCTTATACTGAAAGTTCAAAGAAGAGTATATTTAACAATTTTCGTAGGAGCCATACAAAATTATTAATTCATCGTTTTAACAATTACAAAATTTTAAAGTGAATTGTAACAGGTTGAATTTTTTTTCAACTAATATAGACAAGCATTGATTACTTTTAGATACAGAAAACAAAGACAATTGTCAGGTGTGATAATGTCATATTTTAGTTATAATTTATTAATAAAATGAGCTTAGTATTTAGGAGGAGGTAAGGAGTCAGATTTTCCTAGAACTGTAATTAATCTAGGGTTTTCATTTTATCCATCTCTTCAGCTACTATTTTTCTTACTATTGACTTTCTTCTTATCCAAAACCAGTGAAAATTTAATTTGGTCTTAAATGCTTCCAAAAGGGATTGCATTACATATAATCATGAAGAATTTCTTTGATGAAAGATCCTTAATGTAAGAAACTTCTTATTTTTTTATTTCTTATTTCTTCTTCTTATTTTTTTTTTAACTGGTTCAGCTCTATGTGATTCTCGTCCTTTAAAATGGCAATCTTCCCAAGTGCCATGAAGTCAGGGCACAGTATTCTCCTTTAAAACACTATTTTTTCCCTTTGAGAGATAATTTATAACTAAACACATTTATTCAAAAACTTGCAACCTACTTGCTGGGTTAGCCAAATCATCTAGGTCACATTGCATTGAGTTTGTGTTTCCTGTTCTCCTTGTCTAATGTAGAATCTCAGTATGGACTCAGATCCTGACCCTGAAGATAGCAGTGTTACTGAGTGAGATAATGAGTCTCCTTACTTAGGGCTCCATTTTTAAGTACACTGTGACTAGTAGCCAGCATTTCTTATGACAGAGCATCAAATCCCTTCCATTGGATGATCTGCCTCCATGGTACACTTGCATTTATAGCATCATATTCTTGTAAGTGGGCAGCAAGAAGCTGCCCGCAGAAGTTCCTTTCCAAATTCTATTGTTCAATTGAGGCCTAGGTCTGGAAGAATGATTCAATCATTATGTACCACCAAAATATGGTACATAAAACTCTAAAAATAAGACATATGTTAAAGCTATTTTCTTTCATACATATGGTTTGTTTAAGGGTTTATACTTTTAAGCTTTATATATTATTCTGGCACTGCTGTGTGCCAGAATAGCACATACCCAGCAGCAGTTAATATTTGTAAGCTGGGTTTGTGCAGTTGTGTCTAAATAGCTTTCATTTAGACATTTTGAGGTAAGAATGTGTTTAATCATTTCTCATGAAATTAGCATTAATGCTTTTTTGTTATTAAATATTCTCTTGCTAGAGTATACCTTGCCATACCTGGGCAAGAAGTAGAATTGTAATTTATGCAAATAATTTCAAGAAAGTTAATGGTGTCCCTAAGGTGTGAAATTAATTCAGCACAGATAGTGGTTGAATGGTATATGTCCATAGTCCATACAGTCACTTACAATAATTTAAAATTATTGTTTACATGCTTTTTCTTTCATTATATATGATGTCAATGTGAAACAAGCATGTAACAAAGTGAATTTAATAAATATGAAAAGAGAGTTGTGCAACATATGAAATAGAAAAATGAACATTTAGAAGGTTTTATCATGAGATTAACTTTGCTATGAATTCCTTAAAAGCATTTACAAATTTACTTTTATTTAGAAACACTATTCATATGAAATTAGAACACAAAGCATACCTGGAAGAAGTACTCTGAATAAAGTTCGGAAATACTAAGCATTCGATAAATTTGTATTTAATCTTATTCAATTTTTTCAATATAATTCAGTAGAAAACATACTTAATCTTAGGCATTCCTCAATTAATTCAAAATTGAATCAAAAACTTATTTTAAAAATGTAGTTAGGGATTGAAATGGGTCAAGCTCAGAGCTCTACCTTGGAAATATCTAATCAGATTCTCCCAAAGCATTACTCAACAAGTTGAGTAGGGTTACATTAAAATTAAAACAGTAGTGGAGGTAAAGGTAAGGGGAGAATTCATGGTTCAAAAATTTGCAGACACCTGGATTAAACATAGTTATCCTTGTTAACCAGGCCCTCCAAATATAGAACTTCTTTAAACTAGGGCTGGAAGATGGCTGTGTTGGACTGAGTTTCTCAAACTTACTGATCTTTGGAATGCCTTTTCCACCCATCATTTCATGTGGTCAGTCCTCTGAAATTCTCACTTCTACACTCATCAATCAACTATACAGACAACCTAGAAGCTAAATATTTTGAGTGGATAGGTCATAAAAAAAAAGTGGCAATTAAAGTGTTAGCACTAGATCAAACAGGCAAAATTAGTTTCATTTCTAGTAGCTGAATTTAACATTGATGCTTTTTTATTGTTTTTATAAGCAGACATGCTATTGAAGTTTATAAAATAAAATATGTGGGAGCTATGAAATGAAATGTCTTTCATATTTAACATAAGAGAACAAACTGCACAGTGATGTAGGTTTCAGGTCTCAGAGATTTAAGTGGATCATTAAAAATTTGAGAGCTTGGCTAGTTAGAGACAGAGTCAAAAGTCGGGAAATACAGAACGCTGAGAAAAGTCTCTGGAACTACATTGGTTTAATTTGGTGAATAAAATAACATTTTGTACATAATCATGCTATTTAAAAGAGAGACTATTTTACAAATCTCTTCTGAAGAACAAACAATATAAGTCATCATAAAATGGAACCTGAAATATTACCCGAAGTGTCTGGCCCAGATCATTGGGAACATACTCAGATTTTGAGTTGGATTTAGCTTGAGGGTTTGGGGAGCAGGGAGTCTGCAAGGCAGGTCCCATTTAGAATTGTCCCAAAGAATACCTACAGTAGTCCCCCTTGTCTGCAGGAGATGTATTCCAAGACCCCCAGTGGAGGCTTGAAAATGTGGATAGTATTATACCAAACCCTATATATACTGTTTTTATCCTTTACATACATATGTATAATAAAGTTTAATCTGCAGATGTAGCCTCTCCAGTAATTTTTGCATGTTTGAGTCCAAACCTATTCCTGAATCTGTGTAAATACCCTTTGCCTGCAGTAATGGCTTGGGGTCACCAGTTTCAGGAGATCCCTTGCTGAAGTCTTACAGGTTCAATGCTTTCTGGTACAACACATGATCCTCAGTCAGAACATGTTTTCTGTTCATGTTTTCCACACACAAATTTAATGTCTTTCCCATCTTAACTAAGAGCTTATCACATACCGTGGCTGTGATTTTTGTAGTTTGAGGTACGACAGCAAAACCAGAATGAAATTATTTTTTCCTACTTCACAATTCTATTGATAGGAGTTTAATATTCTTACCATCGATGTTAGCAACCTCAACATACAATATTTTTTTAAGTTGAAAACTTTCCCCATTTTACTTAAAGGATGCACTTTGCAGATTCTTTTTGGTGTATCCAAGTTGCCAACTTCACTACTTTTAGGCTTTGGTCCCATCATTAAGTAAAATAAGGGTTACTTAAACACAAGTACTGAGATACACTTGATCTCATAACTGAGAGAACCATTAAGTGGCTAATGGGCTGGGTGCATCTACAGCATGGATATGCTGGTCAAAGGGAAGAGTCACATCTCAAACAACATGATATGAGATCACATCATGTTATTCAGAGTGCCCCACAATTTTAAACTTATGAAGTGGTTATTCTGGAATTTTCCATTTCTTATTTTCAGACCATGGTTGACTGCACATAACTGAGACTGCAGAAATTAAAAGCTTAGATAAGGGAAGGCTACTCTACCAGTATGGGACTCTTAACATCTTTCCACATGGCTCTGGGTGGGACTGAGGCCATTTAATTAAAAATTACTCCAAGGATTCATCATTTTAAGAGGCAAAAACACAAAGGATCAAATGAGGTAGTTTATCAATTAGAGTGGAAAGACAAATAGAGCAAAAAGGTATAGAAAGTTTTAAAAGGTATGGCAGAAAATAAGATCAAGGTAAAGATAATTTAAAAGTTAGTCTGAACCAGTCTCTATGTCTGGCTTCCCAGGTCCGAGCTTGTAGTGTAGGAATCTGAGCTTGACACAGGAAGCTTTCTCATTGCAAACAGCTCATTTGATGTAGTAGAAAGACCCAGCCTTCAAGTTGGACAGACAGTTTGGTTTTAAAGCCTAGTTCAGCAGTTTACTCTATTTGTATTCTGCAACCTATTTAATTTACTTGAGGTTCAGGTTTTCCATTGGTAAAATGGATTTATTGTGGAGATTACAAAATTGTAAGCAAATGTCTAGCCCCACATATGTTTAAATATTTTATACAGCAACTTTTCCAAGGATGAACTGCTGAAGGAGGTTATGCCATTTTCTTTCCAAGAAAACCCTAAAATTCTAATTTGAATTCTAATTTGAATACAAATTTACTTCTTAGTTTCGTCAGGAACTAAGCAGATAAATTAATTAACCTCACAGGCATATACAGTTTTAGGAACAAAACTATATGTAAAGTAAGGTATGACATGAAAATTTTGTTTAAACTTTGCATGTATTTATAGAGAGATCACAGTTTATACAGAAGATATTTTTAATACATGGTATTCTAACAGTAGGCTTAGGATAAATAAAATCGGCCAAGTATTCTAAAGCAAAAATTGAATCTTAGCAGAATTACTCCTTGATGCCATGAAACAGTCTTTAATTTTTATATTATCCACAGTGATAAATGTATTACAGGCTCTCAAAATGTATTGTTCATTCACTTAATAATAATGGCATGTTGTTTTGTGTTGCTTATAGAATGGTGTATTCCACATGAATGTAGCAAAGTAGCTCCTATGTTTATATATCTTAATTCCCTTTATTTGAGATTACATGTAATTTCATCACTCCTGGCATTGTTCCTTTCTGAGGATAAGCAATAGTTGACTCCACTCCAAATGTTTGTGACATTTATACATGGCTTTTATTTATACTTTTTGTTTCAATTTTTGCCAGGATGATTGGAAGAACATGGGATAATTGTGAGAAGGTAGGCTGGGATAGGGCCTAACTGTAGATTCTTTTTCGTGATTTAGTTCTTCTAGGTAAGGTTATTAAAGACTGAAACACTTCAAGTGTTGTTTTATATCATGTTTTTACAGACTGTTAAAAAATGACCTCAACAAGCACAAATACAAATAAAACAATTCATATTCATTTCCACAGGATTTATTGTAATGCTGTTTTTTGTTAATTTTAGCAAGATTAATTTCAATATGATTGATGATTACTATGCCATCTGAATAATGTTTAAAAAATGGATTTCAAGTTCTGATCTCTCAGATATGTGCTATTATTTCTGGCTACAGGATTTAGAACATAAATAACCCTTACCTATTTTTTTACTTTAAAAATTAGGAATGTCTTAGACAAATATTCAGAAGGTGAAAATGACATTTTAACTAACATATTTGTGTATTAATTCATACAAGAAATAGCAATTGAATATAGTAGGCACTCAATATCCACGGGTTCTACATGTAGGGATAACTATGAATCCAAAATATTTTTTAAAAAATTTAAAATAAGAATAAAAATACAATATAGCAACTACTTACATAGTATTTACATTGTATTGGTATTACAAGTAATCTAGAGATGATTTAAAGTATATAGGGAGAATCCCCCACAAACACTGAGGGGCAGCTATATTTGTTTTAAACAATGTACTGTCTTGTGATACCATGTGGGCTATGAAAATGAAAATTCAGCATAACTTCAAAGAGTTTTTAGCAGACTGGGAAAATATAATATGTTCAAAAATAATTATTGTACTGCCGAAACCAATAAGTACATTAAGAGAGATAAAGATACATACTATTTAATTTTAAAGTAATTCTAATCTCTGGGGTGATTTAGAGAAATTTCATAAAGAAGTTACCAGTACAATGAAGTCATTAAAAATGTATGAATATATGGAAACATAATCAAAATAATGGCTTTTTCAGTCTGGGCAGGGAACCTACAAAGAGCAAAGACACAGTGAAGAGAAATCTCAGGAAAGATTTGGGTAATAGAAAGAAGTTTACTTTTTATTGAAATAAAGTTTCTGTGGATGTATAGTAAGAGAAAGGTAGAAGGTTAGATTGGAGTTTCACAGATTGCTAAATTTGAACACCAGTTTATTCAGTAAAAAATAGCAAGCCATTAAAGATTTTCAAAGAAAAATATGTAATCGGACCCATGCTCTAAGAATATAATTTTGACATTGGAAATTAAAGCAAAATGGAGAGACATGGGACTAGAAACAAGGAGAGCACTTAGGAGAGGGTTCTTGGGAATGGTTCTGTACACTCAAGGTGCTGCTGGCAGAGGCTAAATGCCGCAGAGGCTAGAGGGGAGGAATCAGCTAACCTTTGGTTATGGAATAAGTTCACAAAGGTGACCATCAAGTGACTTAGCAGGACTGACCCTGAGAATAACTATGTAATTTTTTTTAATGGCAAATGCAGGGGAAACAGGTTTATGTGAGAGAAATAAGGACGATGACCACTTCAGACATGTTTAACTAAATACGCTATGTGAATGCATCAAGCTTGTAATATACATGAGGAACTTTAGGGTTGATCCTGGGGTTATGGGCATAATGATGAGCGAGAGGGACTATGGAGGACTTAGCTAATCCATAGACCCCCTTTTCCATTCTCATTACACACACACAAAATTTATAACTTTTAAAACATATCACCTAGCTCAGAAAAAAAAAAAAAGTCTCAGGTTTCATCAATGAAAATGTAGTAATCATGTAGGCTGATACCACAGAAGCATATGGGGGTATCTATCCCAGAAAGAGTCCCTAGTAGTGTGGTAATGGGATTTTAATATCTACATGAGAAAAATTCGATGTTCTGCTAAGGTATGAATTTGGAACTATGTCTTGGAGTCTGGCAGCACCTCCTTGCCAATGCACAGTCATTGAGATTCATGCCAGCTATTTTTATGGGTTGTGGATTTGTGACACATGAGTATTGTGGAAACCCAAATTGAGAAATTAAGGTAGAAATTTGTTCAAGAATTGATAAATTCCACAGCGTAAGGGCAGAAAGCAATCAGATTCTTTTGATAAGATCATTTAAATAATTCAAGATGCTCATAGAATTCCTACAGAAACTAAAATTACCATGAAAAGGCACTCACAATAAAAACTATAAAGCACATGAGAAAACAAGCTAACTTAAGACAAGGAAAACAAACACAGGAGACAACAGAAAAAAAAAAAAACTATAGCAGAACAGAAGGTAACAGAACAACCTGAAAATGATTATAAATTAACCATGTGAAATGTTCATAGAGGCAAAGGAAGACCATAAGAACAGATTTTTACAGAAAACAAAATTAGTATTTGACAAAACGAAACATTATCTATAAGTGGAAATATATTCATTAAAATACAAAAGCGAATGGATTAATTGAACAGCAAATTACATGTAACCAAAGGGAACAGCAGATTAAGTGCAGCTTAACCTGCAATTAAGATTTGAGAAAATTGTAAGAATGAAGCCCAGAAAAATAAATTAATAGAAATTGTAAAAGTGAGGTTAGTAGACAATGCCTAGTAGAATTTCCATATGGAGTAAACAGAGAAAATAGATATGAGAAATACGTTTGAAAAGGTAGTACCTTGAGAATTTTCTAGAAATTAGGAAAAGCACTAATGTTAATATTGAAGAAGTATAGCAAATCCTGAGATAGCTAATAGTAAAATGCAGATAAGATAGAAACAGATAATCCCAAAAACAGTAGAGAAAAAAATAGATTACCATAAAAGAATTAGCTTGACAGTAAAATTCCTATCAGCAATACCTGAGACCAGAGACAGTAAAATAATATATTCAATGTGCCAAGATAACTGTCAACATAGAATTTTATACCTAGTCAAACTATTGTTCAAGAATGAAGATGAAATAAAACCATTTGCTGACGAAACAGTCTGCAACATCTACCATTCAGACTCTTGCTGAAAGAACTACTAAAGTATTCAGTTAAGTCAAAAACATTGAACCAGAAGTAAGGGATAAGATGAAAAAAATAAATGGAGCAATAGGAGTTTGCAGCTTCAGAAAAGTAGAAATTATTTGGAATGGGTCTGGGTAAAACTTAACCACCAGGCAATCAAAGCTGAACAACAATATTATGGCATAGTAGTGAGGAAATTCCTGAGATTAGTTAGATGCTGTCAGGTCCATGTAATATAACTTTTTACACAAAGGAATCAGTATGGCAATCCAGGTGACGCAGTATTGCTAATAGTTGAATGATTTTTGATGTTGGCAGTATAATAGAACTTTAAAAATTATATAAAAGAATATATTGGTGGTTGGATTTCATTCCCTAGGTTTCTGGTTTAAATGTTTTGGAACATATCCTAAGCATCAGTGTTTGTCTTTTTTAAAGCACCAAGGTGATTCTGTGCAGGCAAGGTTGAGAACCACTGTAATAGATTGCTAGAGAAGAGCAGAAGTCCAGAAGCTGGCCTTGGCCACTTGTCAAAGAAGAGAATTCAGTTCATATTCATGACAGTAGAGGCCTTTTCTCACTCAGGAAAAGTAGCTTGACTTCTTTAGAAAGGGTTGGCAAACTTTTTCTGTAAAGTTCCAGATAATAACATTTTAGGTGTTGTGGGTCAGATGATTTCTGTTGCAACCGCTCAACTCTGCTGTAGTGTAAAAGCAGCCATAGATAAGTATGCAAACAGATGGGCATGGCTGTATGCTAATACAATGTTATTTGTAAAAGAGTGATAGGCTGAATTTGGTCTCTGGGCCTTAGTGTACCAACCTCTGCTTTAGAATGTTAAAGTATACAGTTAAGGGAACATAATTGAGAACCATTGCTTTAGCTTTGGAGAAAGTAGTCCCCTGTGTGACTAGATCAAAGCAGCGTTCCCTCACAAGATAGGGAAGAGCATATGAACATGAAATGCAACAGAGTGTGAAGATCGCAGAGACAGAGGCATGGAAATGTCCTGGAGGGAAAGTGTGAATAAATAAAAATGCCCACATAGAAAGTTAAGGTTCTGTCAATAAAGTGGTAGCTGTGGCCAAATAATAATTTGGAAATGCAGGAGAGGTTTGTTTTGTTTTGCATTTGTTTTATTTTGTTTTTCACATTTAGAAGGAAAACATGTAAATAAATAGCTTGGATTTTCCATTTACTCACATCTAGATGCTTTGGTTTCAAAAATCAATGTATTTATATATTAGCATGTTATTGTAATCATTACATTTGTATTAAAACTTTTTCTCCTTTTCCATCCTTAGCCACCTTCTCCAGTGTTATGTTCATTTAAGAACATTTTATTTTCACACATCTTGATTAAATTTACAGATTATCTAAAGCATAAACTTAGATTATAGTGATTGAAATAGCAGAGGGATGAGCTTCCTGTTCAGCATAACTTTCAAATTTTACTTGAATTTATCCCCTTTTATCCTTTCCTATCCCTCATAACTGCTTGAATGGCTTATAAAACTACTTAATACTAACACATATTTTAATTGACATTTTTACACTTCCATAATTTCTGTAACCTAATTTGGTTACATCTTAGAATCAATGGCTATGTACTGAATCATTGAATATGTATTTTATTTTTCTACTCCAAAGACTGTTAGGAATTTCATAGTGCATCTTCCAATCAATAGCATATTAGAATTAAGGAAATAGGATATTATCTTGTGTTTTTGCCTCTACCTTTTCTCTGGCATCTGCTTCCACTGCCCCCACAGAGTTATATTTCTGGGAAAGAAATCTGATCTTGCCACTACCTTACCTAATAATTTTCAGTGCCTCAAAACAATTTTGAGTGATCTCAAAGTCCAGACAACTTGGAATGGCATTCAAAAGCTTTGCTTTCTAAACACTTTCATATTGTAGCCCCTGTATTCGATCTCCAGCCTCATTTCCCACCATCTTTCTATCTTTTATGTAACTTGCTTCATTCATTCCTAAATATCATACTCATTATGCAGTATTTCAATACAAGAATTGTAAACATCTCTGAAGTAAGTTTAATAAAATGGTATTGATGTTGAGCTGGAAATAGCTAAAGCAGGCTTTTCCTAAAGCTTAATTATTTAAGATTGAAATGGATCTTTGTCTTTGCAGGAAAAGCTTGACTTTTTATATTAGAATGAGTTACCAAAGAAGCTTATGGAATATCTTTATTCTGAGCCTTCTAAACACATTAGACACTCTTCTGTTTGGAATGATTTAGGTAAACCCATGAGAGAGGGAGAAAAAATGAACTCTGAGGCTATGCCCAGTTCCAGGACCTTTGGATGATTAATGACTGTATCTAAATGAGGCCAAAATATCCAGATGGGAGTAAGAAGAAAAATTCAGTTAGTCTTCTACGTGGTCTCCCTGTATGTTTCCAAAGACCTGGATATTTAACAGTTGGGTGTATGTAATTATTTAAATAAAACCATATATTTCACTAGTATTTTCTGCTTTGAATGTTAATATGTTGCCATGGTATGAATAACTTTACCAGATAATCACTTACTAATTATTCCCATCTGTCATCGAATACATGTATCAAATTGTAATTATTATAGAAAGATAAAAATGTGAGTTGATTGAAAATGCTTCAAACTTTATTTGGTTTGGTCTAAGGATAAAATAATAATAAAGCAATAGTGCAAAATAAATTTTCCTGATGCAGTTTTGACTAATTCTTTTTATAAAATGGAAATGGCTTATTTACCATATGCATATTTATAAGGCTCTATTTTTAATCTAGGTATGTGTCTTGTGCTCTGGGCTGTCCATATGAAGGAATTATTACACCGCAAAAAGTGACAGAAGTAAGCTACATCTCCAGCTTTTTTGGTTTATGGTAACATGATATATATTATTTTTAAAAGTGGAGTTTCTTACTGTTTACTGAATCTGCATAGCATGAAGTCATAGATTAAGAGATGAGCCCTGAAGACATATTTCATCACTTAACTAATAGTTTCATTTTAACACTGAAGTCCTGTACATTGGCTATAACTTTTCAACATTAAGGGACAGTTGAGTCCTACAATTTGGGT
This sequence comes from Mandrillus leucophaeus, assembly GCF_000951045.1. Classification (NCBI taxonomy): domain Eukaryota; kingdom Metazoa; phylum Chordata; class Mammalia; order Primates; family Cercopithecidae; genus Mandrillus; species Mandrillus leucophaeus. The sequence continues at coordinate 141,148 of NW_012102288.1, forward strand.
GCTCAAAGGTGGAAGGGATGAAAGTATCTATTTTGTTTTTTTGTGGTTATAACCTAGTGAGTGGCCTTTGCAATCTCCATCAGAATGTCAGGGCAGTTTGTGGAGAAACCCTTAAACTTTGCCTTGGTTGCTTAGGTAGCATCCGTATTTTTCTCTTGCATACTTTGGCCCGTTGTATCAGAGTATACACCACTTTTGTGTTTTTATCCTTTTGTGATCCTGTAGGTCTTACTGCTGTGATTAAGTTGCTATTATTCCAGAAAAATTTTAAAACAATAGATTATAGTCATTAAGGCCCTGATTACTGAAGTTTATTTTCTTCCTGTCCTTTATTATTTATTTATACCAATGAGTACAAAATGCACTGTCTTTGAGATTATATTAGATTGTCTCAGACATTTATTTGTATATAAAGTACATTAATGTAGACTTGTTTTTAAGGTTAATTTTGACAAGTTTAGTAATTTGTCAAAAATTTGGCACCAAAGCAGTGAAGATGGCCTTATAAGAAAATCCAAATTTAGGCAGGATAAACTTTCAGTTTAGCTAACTAAAGCCATTCCTCTTTTGTGCTTTCATTTGAACTTTTGGAATCTACTACAGATTTTTCAAATGAAAGCTATCCTTTTATCATTATTTACACAAGATCCTTGCACACAGAGGCACGTATCCTATAAAATAACACCATTCATATTTTGTAGATTTTCACTTGCATGGGACCCTTCCAAGGCTCTGACATTAATTTGCATTCACAATTGTGTGTGTGTGTGTGTATATATATATGTATATATATATATACATATATATATATATATTTTTTTAAAGAATACCTCCAAAGGGTATGACTTCAGGCTGGCCCCACAAAACCTTGATCCACCTTTGCTTACCAGCAGACTTGCTTTCTTCCTTTTGCTATGCACCACATAGGAGTGAACCACACACACCTTGGGTGAGGATCTCCGTTTCTGTACCCAAATGCCTAAGGTGCTACTGCAGAGTCATGTAACAGGAATAATTCAGGGCCAGCAACCTTAAAGGGGCCTTTTGTGTGATTCTAATACATTTTGTGCTTAACTCACTCTCTTCTCTCTGAAATTACTACTTCAAACTATGATTACTCTGTTCACAGTTTGGTCCTTCCCCTCATTGTCTCCCTCCTCAGTTTTTGCTTTCTCATTACACTGTCCTTTGCATTTATCTTTTTCCCTACCTGGAATGTTCTTTGCATTTTATATGTCAGCTGCCTGGAAGCCATTAACATTTGCATTTGATATTCTTCCTAGTACATTGTTCTCAGATCCTTCCTTCTCACCCTCTTCAAGGAGTTAGTAAGCACTTTATAATAAAGCTTACTTTATTTCAAGTTGTCACATAGGTTAGAATCGTTTCTTTGTTTGAAAATTCTTATTTTTGTGAGTATTTATTTATTCCTCAGTAGGGTTGACTAAGATCTATCCTCACTTGACTTAAGGATCTGTATTTATATGAGCCGTGTCAGTATTCATTTCCCCATTATATCCTGGGACCTAGCACAGCACTTGCCATAAAATAGGCATTGAAGAAATACATATGAAATGAATGAATGAATCAGTATCATGTGCCAGATTGTGTATCAAATGACTTTTATACATTCTCATTTCACTTTTACAACCAAACACGTCATTATTAAAATTGTTTTTATCTTTTTTTTTTTTTCTTAAGAACAAGTAACCAAGGCTTAGAAAATATGCTAAAAGAAGGTGTTTTGTTGTCTTATTCTACAGATTAGGGATTGAGGCTTAAGTACGCTAACCTTACGCCCAGTGTCATATGAGTAGGATGAGTGGGAGCTGAGATTTAAATTCAGGTTTCTCTGATTCCCAAACGCATGTCTTTGTCAAAATACCATGCTGCCTTTATGCATTCATCTTGCTCTTTGAAAGTAACATTATTCAGCTTGAAGGGATCTTGCAATTTGCCTCAAAGTATATATATTTATGAGCCAGAAAAATTAGGCCAGAAATATTAAATGACTCTATCAGTTGCAAAGCTACTTAGAGAGCTGAACTTAATATAGTTGATCCTTGAATAATTTGGAGGTTAGGGACCTCACACTCCACACGCACAGTCAAAAATCTAGATATAACTTTTGCTCCCCAAAACTTAACTACTAGTAGATTACTGTTGAGTGGGAGCCTTATAGTAATGTATATATTATATTAATGTATATAATATAATGTATATAATGTAACCCACCAATTAACACATATTTTGATTTTCACTATCTTGAAACGGTAGGCAAATGTAGCTGGAGACCTCAATCTATGGTGCATATTCAGCAATTCAGCTTTCTCTTATGTCATGACTTTTTTCTGCTTCTTGGGAGCACTTCCAGCATCACTAGTTGCACTTCTTGTGAGTTTCATGGTGTTAAGGTTTATGGTATTGCACTAAACATAATGAAAAATACATAAGAACTGCAAGAGATCACATTGTACTATGATATGCAATTTACTGGAGAGATGAACTGTTCATACAGAGATGATTAGCATCACCAGGATTTTGAGCTCACTGGAATAGCACTAGGAGGTGGCTACAAAATTATTACAGTAATACAGTATGTACCACAATTAATTTTATGCAGTTACGATTTAGTATTGAATTACATGTACATTTCTCTTAAATGAGAATGACAGTATCTACAGTCTGTGTGTATGAGTTTTGATAAATTTCAACTTTTAAAAATACATTTGTATTATTTTATAGTAAATGAGAAAAATAGATTAGTATTAATATATATTTTATATATTCATGACATACCTTTTTCTTTTTTTTGACATTTCTATACTATGGGATTTGTCTGCAAGTTTTTTCAAATCGTTGAAAATCTCCAAAAAAAATTTAATATGGTTATTTAAAAAAAAAATTTATTTACAAGTGGATCCAGAGTTCAAACTTGTGGAGTTTAAGGGTCAGCTATATAGATATCTTTTGACCCCTAAATTAATAGCTTGAGAAATACTACTTCCAAAGTAAATCTGTAATGCTTTGGTTTGATTATAGTGTTGAGAAACATACGCCTGCCATAATTGCCATTGTAGCTTGTAATTTCATAGTGGAACAAATAGCTGGATAAAAAGATAAGGTAGATATGACTCTACGGCAAACTTGAATACAAGAAAAAGATAATTGCAGCAATATCAAAGTCTTATATAATGTTTAGAATAAGCAAAAAAAAAGGACCAGAAAATACATTATATATTTTTCATGGATATTACTGGTCTTAGTTGTAATTTTTTACCTTTAGATGATGTTAGTTGTGGCACAGGAGGGTTTGAGTCTCTTTATTTCCATTATTTTACTAGCACTTCACCTTTATCAACAGGTGTCTAAGAGATTGTACAGCATGGGTTGTTATGAGATCTCTCTAGGAGACACAATTGGAGTGGGAACTCCAGGAAGTATGAAAAGAATGTTGGAAAGTGTGATGAAAGAAATCCCACTGGGTGCTCTTGCTGTTCACTGTCATGACACCTACGGACAAGCCTTAGCAAATATCCTTACGGCCCTTCAGGTATTTTGTACTCTTTGTGTGTTATGTGTGTGCATAGGGTGTTCATCTTTATCTGTAATATAAACATACCGAGAGTTGTATTGTTACAATTTTTATAAAATATTATGAATATAATTTTAACCAGTGTCTTCACATGACAGGTACTTGGGAAATATTTGTAAATCTCACATTTTTTTAGGGCAATGAAGATCTCTTATTAATTTGATTTGATAAAATCTGTAATCTGTTCTTTTGAAAAGTATTAATCTTAGCAGAGTTATGTCTGCTTCTCTTCCCATATTCTGTCAACCGTAACATTTAATAGACTGAAATACGATGGCAGTTTAAGCAGTGCAAAACATAAAAATAGTAGACTATCATAATCATGAAATTAATGCTTTGGTGATTTCATGCTCTCTGATGGGAAGATATGGTGCTGAAATATAGTATATTTTGCTTAAAATGTTTTCCTGATGTTGGCAAGCTTACTTTAGACAGAACTTATGTCTTTTAATCAAGTATATTTCATTATATGATAAAGTGAAAAGATCTGAAAAGTGGGAAGACTGCGAATTGCTTATTACATTCTGTGTTATTTTAAATGTATTCATTTGAAAGAATAGATAGAAGTGGCATTAAAATAGTATTATTTTAAAATTAATGTCAGGTTCTTAAATGCCGCTAAAAATGATTTGTTTGATATTCTCAGAACCCAAGATTTTGACAACTAAAGATAAGACTATATAAAAGTTTTCTGGTTGGAGGCTGAAAACCAATATGTAAAGCTTAATATCACAATCCTAAAGTATACAGTTGGTTGGCAGAAGTTAAAAAACAATGGGGATATGAAGTTCCACAAGGGCTTATTTTGACTTTGTAACATATGTATACAAATCCTTATTTATCGTCTGGAAGCAAGAAAGGAACGTTCTATTGAATCAGAGAAAAGAGAAAATGTTATTTCATGGTCTTTGAGGCATAGGAATTTTTACAATTTTCCTTCCCTACGTATTCTAGTTTCTGAAACAATAGAAAACTAGGCAGCCCTTCAGGATCCTGTGTTCAGCTGCAACTGGAAGTTATTAAGTGTTTCTGAAGGGCTCTCTCTCTCTCTCTCTCATTTCTCTGTATGAATATATCTTCTATGTTTTAATACTTTGAGTAATCACTTATTTGTGTAGCGTACTTATTATAGAATGAATGACAGTTTAGCTCTTCAGGATAAAGGGCTATAGAACAAGATATGGGACCTCAAACTTCTGCTTCTGAACTATATCTGCCTCTTGAAAATGTCCAAGTAAGAAAACATTGCTGATACCCGAATGCAGTTTGAATGGTTAAGGAAGGCCTATCTGAAGAAGCAATTGTTGAAATCATATCTAAAGAATGAGAAGGAACGAATCCTAAAATGGTGTGTATGTGTTGTGTGTGTGTGTACGTGTGTGAAAAGAATGTTTTAAGTTGATGAAATATCATTTGAGCAAAAGTCCTTGGGGAAGGAGAGGATTATGTCCTAGTAACTAAAAGAAGACTAATGTATTCAGATAAATTAAGGTTTATGAAATTTGCTATATTAGTTGAACTGCATTGTCTCTATTTTCTGAGAGATTTGGACTGAAATTCTGGTCTAGTTTTCCATCTTATAACAGCCATACAGAGGACAAGAAACAACCTTGGGCCCAAGCAGATGAGGAACATGAATGAGAACATATGTAAGGGCAGAACTCCCCAAAAGACCACACCCCCAGTCAAAGGGTGAATCAGCAAAAGATCCACCGCATAAAGGGAGAGAGCAAGCATATTCAAGTCTCATGGTCTCGGCTATGAGTAGAGGAGAAATAGGACGTATCTCTTTATACTACACAATGTTTTGTAGACCTTCATGTGGGTTTAGGGTTCAAGTTCACATACCTTCAGAACTGGAAAGACCTAAGCAGATGAGTTATTTTCAAATGCCTATGGGTTAGTAGCACTGCAGGTGCCAGAAGAATATTCTTATATATTTTTTATATATATATATATATAATATGAATATATGTATTACATATTTGTATATGAATATATATGAATATATATTTTTAAGGAACAGATCTTCAGCTTACACTGAACTATTTGAGATCTGTGTGTCTGTGTGCACACGTGCATGTGTGTGTGCGGGGGAGAGATTGATACCGTACCCCTCTGTGGCTCCTGTGATAAAAGAATGTCTAAGTGTCAGGATCTGAGGATCTGTGTTTTCTGTTTTCCTACCATGTGCAGAAGGGGAGAAGGGGCCTTGGAAAGCAATAGTATACTCTGTGTTACATTGCCCCAGAGCTTAATTTATAGCCACAGTGTAAATACATGGATAAGAGAGTAAAAGTGGCTTGCATAATAAGCAACATTGATATAAGGCCAGAGAAGCTACTATAAATGAGTGATTGAGAAAATGGTCAAAAAGCAGAGATGTAGAGCTTTCTGTCTATTCCGCCGTCAGTGGGCATAGAGTTCGATATCGCGTTGACATCATAAGAAAGATATATACACAACTGCTTTCTTGAAACTGTATGTAACTGAGACAGTGTTCAAATGTTTTGAAACGTTTGTGTTTATGAAAGACAACCACATGTGGTACTGGAATGTCACTGCAAACACACATGTGGACTGGTCCTGAGTGACGCTGAGTGAGGTGTTCACCAGGGCTCTCTTCTCACCCCTCTTCCAACAACAACAAAAACACAATGAGCAGGTTTAACTTCAGAGGAGACGAAGAAAATATATTGAAGGAAACTGTCAGTGTTTGAATAGAAGGAGAATCAGGGAAAATCTAACTTCATTATGAACGGGGCCAACCTTGGCTTTAGGAAGCAGAGGCCATACTTCATTTTTTAAAAATGGAATCTTTGAAGTGGCTTCTAGTAAGATTGGTGGTGGATATGGACTAGATATCATTTGCTTTAATTTAGGAGTGGAGAAGCAGTTTACAGCGCTTCAGACTGGAAGTTAATATTAAGGCAAGCAGACATGTAATAAGTGGAAACTTGGCCACAATGATAGGAAACAAATGAAAGTTATAAATGGAACGTCCCCCTCAGTCTGGAAAGCACACACTAATAGTGTAGTAGAGGGATCTGAGGGATCTTTCTTGGGTTCCTGGGTTTTATTGTTTTTTTAAATTACTTAAATACATGATTTATGGGACCAGAGATGGTTGTATGGAATTCAAGAATAATTATCATATTATTTAATATAGAGAAATTATTCTGAGCATGTCGATCCCAGTGTGGGATATTTATAATCCCTCAAAACCAAAAGAGCAAGAAAATGAGGTGCCAAAACGTACAGCAATTTTAGTCACGGAAGAAATGGATGTGGCCCAATATACTTTCTTAATTTTTAATGTAAAAATTTAGCTTCACCCTTCTGCCAAGTACCTAAGTAAAGTTAAAGGCTAGTTAACAAACTATTTAATCTAATTAATTTCTCAGCCTCTATTTTTCTCCACTGAAATGAGAAAGCAAATGAGATCCAATACTGAAATAACAGCTACACATTGATTGGTAGCACAAAGACAAAGAACAGGCAATATTTGGATTCCTTCTGAAGAAGTACTATGCACCCTTTTTTCTCTTAAACTTAATAAATTTTAATGTGCCTTTTCTCATGTTTTTCATATGCTTACTATTCTCTTTTAGAAAAACCAAATTGTTTACTTAATTTTTACATCAAAAGCTTTCAGTTTTTAGATTGACTCTTAACAAACCATGTTTAACAGCCACCAAATAGCAAATCTTTCTTCAGAGAATGTTTTTTAGTTTCTCAAGAAGAAATTTTAAAAATTCCCATTACTAGCCAGATAAACCTCTTTGTTTCTCAGTTCTATATTTGTAAGAATGGATATATGATGTCTACTTCCCTGAGTTGTGCAAAACTGAGATGAGATACAGAATTTCTAGAATGATGCCTTGATAACAGTACACATGGTTGGACTGTTAGATTTTCAAGTGTGTATAACCAAGGTTCCTAAGCCACAGAAGTCTGAATGAACAAAGATGAACAAAGTGCCTTTATATGTATTTTTACAAGTGGTTGTATTGTTTATATCAGTGGTAAAAAATGGGTAAACCTTCTAATACTTTTATTAGTTTTAGTTCATCTCCAACATCTTTCTATTAATATAAGCATCTCTCTGATTTTGGCAATAGGTGATCAATTAGTTTTTGTCTTTAGGGATAATATAATCTTCATCTATTTCTAGATAGCCACAGGTATAATGGATAGTTGGAAAAAGCTGTTTCTGAGCTACAGGAAATTTTAAACTGACATTCAGTTAATCAACATTTAAAAATAACACATATAAAAGTTCTGATTCTACTCTAATAAGCTAAAAATGAAAGTGGTTAATCTTCATGCAACAGACTATACTTAGATCTAAAACTTGAAGCTCACCAAGAAAGTAAACACATCTAAACCCACCCTGCCACTCCCACAGCACTTCATCCATGCTGACCAAATGGACAAGTAGTAGAAAAATTGATTGTCAAGTGTTTCCTGAGTCAGAAAAGTAAAAAAGAATGAACGCTAGGTTCATCAGTAGAAGGGTTTTTTGTTTGTTGATTTTCTTTTTAATCACAGTTTAACAATTTTTTGTTTGTTGTTGTTGTTATTTGTAAATCATTGTTTCCACACTTAACATCAGCACAATTAATTTACGTTGGTAAATTAATTGGGTAAGGGTAAAGAGTAAAGGATAAAAGGGTAAGCATAGGGAATAACATACATTGTGATCTCCATTCCCACAAGTCACAGCTCACTGGACCAAAGAAACTCTTTAACACATGTCTGACAGTTAGAACATCTTTTTTGGGATCCAGAGGCTGAAAAGGTCATAGGCAGAGTCCTGGAGTTCAGATATACACAGAGAAGTAAAGTCGAGGCTCATGAAACTGAGAGATTACAGGATGGAGAATATGCCTGGTAGCTTTTCACTTTCCATGGGGCCAAGTGTTGTGGTTTTCTGCTTCATATTCTTAAAATTCTCCAGTGTCCTCCTAACGGGTACTTCTATTTTTTCACTGACTTTTCCACTATCTACAGAATACAATATTGGGATAATTGCATTTCCTCATATGCAAAAGAGTTCTGTTACACTAGAAGATAAATCAAAGTATATGCTCATGCCCTTTTCATGAAAATTTCTTAGATTCAAAACAAATATAGTTAATCAAAATACTTTGTTTGCTTTTGTTGACAATTTTCATTAATTAGTGTGATTATAGTAATTCCAAAAATTAAAGATATGGATGTTTGTTTTTATCACTAATTGCACCTAGTATGACATTAATCCTAGGTTTCAGCTGTTATTTTCTTCAGACATAATAATGCAAGTTTAAAATCAGTACAGCTCATTCTGGTTAATTTTTACCTTTTAAAAAATAAACATTCTTAATTTTAAAATGATTTTTTTCTTGTGTTATCACCTTCAAGAAAAGAAAGCCTTATCTATTAATACTATTATTAGTTTCTTCTCAGTCTAATCTTTCTTCTTTTGGGGGCTTAAATTTGGCTTTTATAGTATAGTAAGGATTGAGTCCAGAAAATGATATGATTCTTCCCTTGGCATAAGAGATGGAAATTTCAAAACTCACTATCTTTTTGATCACCTCTTACCCATTCTGTAAATGTCTCATCTTACTAATTTTGTTTTCAATATGTTGTTTTTAACCAAATACTTGTCGCATATTTCTTAACACATATGGCCTTAATTTGGAAGTTTTGTTGTTATGCCATGATGTTTGCATAAAACACATTAAGCTTCTTAAATTTCTTTTCACGTTTCTTTATTTTCAAATTTTTCTCACTTGAAAGTTCATATTTACAAGGAAATTTTATGCACATACATTCATGCCCCTGAATATAATGTAACACAGACTTTTCCTTTGGAACATTGGTTTGAATTGGCCAGTGTTGTGTTGAACATAAACTATTATCACATGACTGTTTTTTTTAGCTTAATGTAATATAACCAGTTAATGGTTATATGCCCAGCCCGTAGACACACCACCCCCAACACACACAATTAGAAGCACTTATAACTCCAACAGCTCAAATTCAGGAATCTCTTAGCTTTATTAGTTGAACAACTTTCTCATATATTGCCAAAATGTTTCTAACTCTGGGTTTAGACTAAATAGAAGTAAATATATTGTTAGATCACAGTGGCTCATTCTTATAAAATTACTTCTCAGTTTAGAATACCAGACTTATTTAATAGTATCAGTGAACGTTAGGTTAAATAATGAAAGCCAATGGAATGTAGGATGTGGAGAATTTAATAATTTTAAGTCAAATAGTTGGAACCCTCTTCTAGAAGCGACAAAGTTTTTTTTCCATTTACTTATAAATCTCTCTTCAATAGAGAGCATAATATACAATATAAACTATTTCCATCAATTATGACCATTTATAATTATTTTATGAATTATTTAAAAATACTAATTTAACCAAAAAAATGTTTATTGGTTATCTTCTGTGTGACAGTCTCTCTGCTGTGAGGCAAACTGGTTAACTTAAAAAAAGCATGATGAAGCACCATCCTTTTCCCCAATAATTTTTTAATCTATCAAATAAAATGTGAAAATCATGTCAAATTGCATAGTCAAGAAGTCAAGTTGTATTTATGCACATTCTAAATTTGTTGTACTGACTTACCTTTAAAAAAAATGTGTAAATATGATTAACTGTAAGAATCATGCATGGCTACATACTTCTACTAAAGACTTTTCAGGTTAAGTAATACTGTTTTATAAAAATTGTGTCTTTTTCTAATGGAACTTTTAACAGATTTCCTAAGAAATGTAAAAATCATAGTACCCTCTGTCCTCCTAGCCCAAAATTATGTTATACATTTTATTTTCATCCACTGTATTGAAAAATTTTCTATTCTGCTTAACAGTTTGTTTACCTTATATACGAGTGTATGTCTGTTTGTGTGTGTGTATATATGCATATATCTAATTCAAAGAGTAAAGTGGTCTAGTATTAGGAAGGATACATACAAGAGTAAGCTCAGGTTACTGACCTTGGAGAGTTTCCAGTAGGAGCAGAGACAAACTTAAAGTGTCATAATAACCCAGGGGAGATGCGTGGAAGCAAACCTGGGACGAGGTATTTCTTGTTTTTGTCTTTTGTATTATTTTTTTAAATTTTTATACTGAAGACAGTAGACAGCTACTGGAAGTTTTTAATCAGGGATCATTTGATTAATGCTTTGTGTTAGAGAACTTAATCTAAATTTTATTTAGAAGACGGACTGTTATGATTCTGGGTACTGTAAAGATCAATGATAGACTGGATTAAGAAAATGTGGCACATATACACCATGGAATACTCTGCAGCCATAAAAAAAAAGCGTGAGTTCGTGTCTTTTGCAAGGACATGGATAAAGCTGGAAACCATCATTCTCAGCAAACTATCACAAGATCAGAAAACCAAACACGGCATGTACTCATTCATAAGTCGGAGGTGAACAATGAGAACACATGGACACAGGGAGGGGAACATCACACACCGGGGCCTGTCAAGGGGTAGGGGGTTAGGGGAGGGATAACATTAGGAGAAATACCTAACGTAGGTGATGGGTTGATAGGTGCAGTAAACTACCATGGCACGTGTATACCCATGTAACAAAACTGCACGTTCTGCACATGTACTCCAGAACTTAAAGTATATATAAAAACAAACAAACAAAAAAATCAACAAAACTGACAAACTTTTTTAGATTGACCGGGGCAATTAAGCAATAAAAATAAATAAGAGGCACACAAATTATAAGAAAAGGTCTGAAGACCAGAGACTCAGAGACTAAAGAGAACACTATTGCAATAGTGTTGCTCCTGGTGAAAAATGGTGAGGGGTGCTATGGTCTGAATCTTTGTGTTTCCAAAATGTTTATGTTGAAACCTAAATCAACCAGTGTGATGGTATTAAGAGGTGAGGCCTCTGGGAGATGAATAGGACTCCCCTCATGAATAGAATTAGTTCCCTCATAAAAGAGGCCCAAGGGAATTTATGTGCCACTTCTGCCATGTGAAGACATGGTAGGAGGAAAGAAGGTGCCAGGCACCATCTACAAAGCTAAAAACAGCCCTCACCAGATACCTAGTCTGCCAGCACTTTCTTTCATCTTGGACTTCCCAGCTTCTAGAACTGTGAAAAATAAATCTCTGTTATTTACAAACCACCCCGCTTATGGTACTTTGTTATAGCAGCCCAAACTGACATGGGGGGAGATAAGGTGGAGGAATCATATGAGAGAGGTTATTCCCATGCAGAAGCAGTGAGAGTAAGAATTGCTTGTGAGTGCATGGAAGATGAGGGTGATAAAAGATAAAGGTTTGGGAGAAGGACAGTGAGTGATGACTCTAAGGATGCAAGTTTGGAAAATAGGTGGATGTCATTAAAATATTGACCTTTCCAAGGCGTTGCCAGTTTTATGAAAACAGATGCAAAGACCTGTTTGCTAATGATAATAATCCATATTTTATGAGTTCACCTTCCACAGGGCCACAAACATGCTGCAGAGCTGCCCTCCAAAATATTGTGGGAATAATTTTTAGACGTATCTCAGCCTCTTGGGCAAGTAGACTTCTGGAAGGCCTGCCTGCCAGATAAAATAGTGTGGACTATGAAACCTACATTTTACATCTACTACTTTATTGTTGACCAAAGCAGTTGTAGTGGAGTTTATTGGCTTGTTTTCCAATAATTATTGGAAAATACTTTTTAAATATTTAGAAAATATGGAAAATCACAAAAAATAGTTACTTGTAATTCTACCACAGAGGAAACATGCTAAATTAGTGAAATTAGTATTAATATATAAGTATTAGATATATATTCATAGACTATATGTCTATACACACACATACATATTGTGCATGTGTGTGCATACAGGTTATAGGAATCATGAGGTGCATATTTATTTTGCTTAATATACTATGATTAGCATTCTTGTTATTGAAACCTTTCCAGACATGATTTTTAAAACCAACATAGCCTACCCTTACATGGGTGTATGTTAAATGTGTATGTTAATTTAACTGATCCTACTTTTGATTGGGAGCAATTATTTTAATATAATTTTAATGAACATTCTTATTTCTAATATTTTAGTCATCTTACTTAGAATGTATTTTCAGGGAATATGTAGGATCATAAGAGGTTTTTTGATATATTATGTAAGTCAAGGGTTTTTAGAAAGGCTATTTCCAGCCTATACACTCACTAGGTTTTTATAATATTGCCAAATTCAGCAAAACTCACTTAGAGATGATATTATAATGTAAAATGTATGCCAACTCGATTTGCATCTGATATGCCACTTTAATTTCTATTTGCATTTGTTTTGTGGGGCCGAACAGTTCTTTCATATGTTTAATGATTATTTGTATTTTTAAATTAATTGTTTTTCTTTGTCTACTCTGTATTGAAATGTTTTTTCTCACAAATTTTAAGAGCTATTTATATATTATTTCTTAAATATTAAGGTATCTGTCTAACATATGTATGTATATATGGTAGGATTATTTTTCAAAACTTGCTTTTGTGTTTTAATGCATATGTGTTTTACATTTATATTTATTAATTTATTAAGAAACACATCTTGAATGCATACTACTATCAGATACTGTTCTAGGCACATAGCCGTGATGAAAAGCATTGTCATGTCTTCAAGTAGCTCACATTCTGGCAGGGGAGTATGAATGATTAAAAAACACCCCCCACCCAATACACACATACACCTAATATAGAAGTACAGTTTAGAGCATATTAATTGGTGATAAAAGCTATGCCAAAAATAAAGAGAAAGTGCAGTAAGACACAGAGGATGGGAAATTTGGAGGGGTGGTGAAAGGGGACAGGTTTCAGTATTAACTAAATGGTCGAGAAGGCAATTTTAAGAAGAGATGTAAGCAAAGAACTGGAGAAGATGAGGGTATTACTCCACTTCACAACTGGGAACAGAACATTTCAGTCTGAGGGAATAGTTAGTCAAGATTCTAACGTGTGTTCAACAAACACCATGTGGCCAGTATGGCTGGAGATAAGTAAGTAAGGAAGAGAGTAAGAGAGGATCCTTGTAGGCTGTTGTAAATCCTTTGGCTTTTTCTTTGAGTGAAATGGAAAAAAAAAAAAAAAAAAAAAAAAAAAAAAAAAAAAAAAAAAAAATTCAGGGTTTTGAGCAGTCCTAGCTTGCATTTCAAAAGGGATCATTGTGACTGCTCTGTTGAGACTAGACTGTAAGGAGGGAGTAAAATAAGAATTAGGAGACAAGTTAGAAAGAATGCAATTCCAATAGTCCAGGAAACGAATAATGATGGTTTGCTTAAATGTGGTAACTATAGAGGTAGTGAGCATATTCTAAGTATATTTTTAAATTTGAATGGATTTCATGATGAATTAGATGTAGAGTTTCTAAAAGGGAAAGAAAATGATCGCAAATACATTCAAGTGTTCACCTGAGCAACTGGAAGGATGAAATTGCCATCAACCAAAATGGAAAAGGCTATGAGTGGACAATATTTGCGGGCGAAGATTAGAATTTCAGTTTGGGGCATGTTTTATTTGCGGAATCTGCTACACATCTAAATGGAGCTTTTGAGTAGACAGTTGCATATAAAAGAATTGGGAGGGGATATGAAGTCTTCACTGAGGATATAATAAGTGGCATTTAGATCATATTTAAATCCAGTAAACTGTACAAGATGATAAATGGGGCACCGAGACATTACATCCTTAAGAGATCAGAGTAGTTTGAGGAGACTGAGAAATACTGATTTATGAAGTAAGAGAAAACTGACAGTCTTGAGCTCTGGAGTCTAAAAAAAAGGGTTTCAAGAAGAAAGAGTTATAATGGGTCACGTATGATGAGGACCAAGGATTGTCCACATTATCATCCCTTTATGGCTTCTGCTTTTGGAGTTATGCTTAGAAAGAACTTTCATACTCCAAGAAGACATACATGACTACCTATCTTTTCTTTGGCTTCATTTCTTACAATAAAATATTTAACCCAACTGGACTTTATTTTTATTCAAGGTGCAAGATAAGAATCTATTTTCTATATAAACACATTTTTTATCCATTTATTACCTAACCCATTGTTTCCCCACTAATACAGAATGTTCATCCATGACACATACTGTGTTTAAATTGGGTCTCTCTCTGGAATTTCTATTCTTCGATAATAATAGCTGATATTAATAATTTTTAAAATGTCTTACCTGAGTTATTCTATTTTGTCCTCATGACAATCCCATGAAATAATTTTTGTAACTTTTTTATTTAAAAAAATGACAAAACTGTAGCTTAGCAAGGTTAGGGAAGTTGTCCAATGTTTCCTACTTGAAAGACAGTAGAACCAGGATTTCAACCCAACTCATCTTGTCTCTTTCCATCTCTTTAGTCTATTTATTTTGTGCAAATGCCACACTTTTAATGAATGTGTCTCTGTATTACCTTTTAAATCTGACATAACATGATGCCTTAGTCCTTTAATAAAATCCTTCTTGGTTGAGCATGGTGGCTCATGCCTGTAATCCCAGCACTTTGGGAGGCCAAGGTGGGCGGATCATGAGGTCAATAGATCAGGACCATCCTGGCCAACATGGTGAAACCCCGTCTCTACTAAAAATACAAAAATTAGCCAGGCATGGTGGTGGGCACCTATAGTCCCAGCTACTCGAGAGGCTGAGGCAGGAGAATCACTTGAACCTAGGAGGCGGAGGTTGCAGTGATCATGCCACTGCACTCCAGCCTGATGACTCAGTGAGACTCCATCTGAAAAAATAAAATAAAATCCGTCTTGATCATTTATTTATATATTTCATCTAATTGAATTTAAACTAAATTTGTTCAAAACCACATCTCCCAAATATCCATTATATTAAATACATAATTTACAAAGAATTGATTTAATGATAATATTCAGTCATCCCATCTAAGAAACTGGTGTATTTTTTCAATTTATTCAGGTTATTATTTGTATAAAAACGAAATCTTTGGTTATTTTCCTATAGGAGGCCCAGATTCCATAGATTTCTTCTGATTGGGATCATTGTAATATGTGTTTCGTTTATCTTCCTGATTTGAACTGTATCTTCCTTGAGTTCTATCAGTCACTCTTCCCTTCATTCAAATTTTTTGTAACATTCTTATATTTGTATATAAAAGTTTAAATTTATTTATATTTAGCATATGAATACCTTGAGAAATTTCTTAGGGGGAATCTTTCCTTGTGGGATATGGAAAATATTTTCATGACATCAATTTCCTGAGGTAAAAAAAGTTGAGGTTTGAAGAGGATGCTTTGAGAATTAGATTCCTTTTACTTTGATCTCACAGTAACTACAGATAACTAAATAAAGCTCACATTTCTCAGTAAAATGTTTTCAGTTCAGTAAACATTCTTAAAGGAAACATTTGCTTCAGTAACCAAAACCCATGGCTTTCAGTTGAAGGTCCAAATTAAAAGAATACTGTTTCTATTCTGAAAGGAAAGAAAATGTTATTTATTTTTCTAAATAGACATTTTGGAACACTTTCCTTTGAAAATATACAAGGCTTTATAGATAACAGACCTTAGAGTTATAAGTGTTAATACCCACTTCAACTGTAAGGGGGCCAACAGTGTAATTTTAAAAGAATACCCACAGCTGAATCCACTAAAAATATGAAATATTAAAAAGAAGGAAGACTATTTTTATTTGCTAAGATGTAACTTCAATAAAGAGGTGAAGGCAACTTCTTAAATTTTACCCTGATTCATTATTGCCCCATTTGTATTCTTTTTTAAAAAGACACAGAACTCCCTAAGGATTAAGGATATACCTAAAACCATGTTAATTCAAAATAATTGTGATTTACAAATATTAATGTTTGCCAAACTGGTAATAGTGTTTGTTTGCTTACTTAAAATCATGGTGTCTTATTGTAGAATCAGAGTATTAGAAGTGTATTTCTGTCTCAAATTCCAGGTGAGTGAGTTCATATAGGTGGGAAGATGTGACTACTTCATGAAGAAGTGGAAATAAAAGCACTACTTTTTTGAGGAAATTCGTATGTTCACTGGGTAAAAAATAGAAGAAATAGTAAGAGAGGGGCGGATGAAGGAGGACCCTCTCTTGAGCATTTAACTTGAAATGTTCAATTGAAAAAGAACACTAGTAAATAAATATCTTATGGCAAATATTAATACTGCTTTACCCTTTGGTCTTGATGCACAAAGATAGGTAGGTAGGTAGGTAAGTAGGTAGGTAGATAGATATATAGATATAGATACGATTATTTTCCAAAATTGTCAAAATTCATATTGAAATTGTTTTATTGTGAATTTTAATTTTAAATTGTCTACAAAGCGAGTTTATGTTATTGCATGGCAAAAAAAAAAAAAAAAAAAAAAAAAAAACCAGATTGGAACTAAGTTGCAAGTAGCCCCTTGAAATAGGGCATGCCTTCACTAGCTTACACAGACTGAGCCTACTCTAAGAGTGTAGATCTCAACTGTCTCTTGTATCCCACTTACTTATTTTTCATTTTGGGGGGGTACATAGTAGTTATATATATTTATGGGATACATGAGATATTTTGATTCAGGCATACAATACATAATTATATAAGGATAAATGGGGTATCTATCACCTCAAGCATTTATTGTTTCTTTGTGTTGCAAACATTCCAGTTCTACTCTTTTAGTTATTTTTAAATGTACAATAAATTTTTTAAGACAGGGTCTCACTTTGTTACGCAGACTGGATAGCTCACTGTAGCCTCAACCTTCCTGGCTCAAGCCATCCTCCCACCTCAGCCTTCCAAGGAGCTGAGACTACAGGCATGACCACCATACCTAGATAATTTTTATATTTTTGTAGAGACAGGGTTTCACAAGTTATCCAGGCTGATCTTGAATTTCTGGACTCAAGCAATCCACCCACCTTAGCCCTCCAAAATGTTGAGATTCTAGGCGTGAGCCACTGTGCCCAGCCTGCAATGAATTATTGTTGACTGTAGTTATTTGTTGTGCTATCAAATACTAGATCTTATTCATTCTCTCTATATTTGTATACCCATTAACCATTCCCACTCCTTTTAACATTACCCTTGCTAGCCTTTGGTAATCATTGTTCTACTATCTCTATGAGCTCAATTGTTTTAATTTTTAGCTCCCACAAGTAAGTGAAACTAAGTGAAGTTTGTCTTTCCGTGCCTGGCTTATTTCACTTAACATAATGACCTCCAGTTCCACCCATGTTGTTGCAAATAACAGGATCTCATTCTTGTTATGGCTGAATAGTACTCCTTGTGTCTATATACCACATTATCTTTATCCATTTGTCTACTGATGGACACAGGTTGCTTCCAAATCTTGGCTATTGTGAGTAGTGTTGCAGTAAACATGAAAGTACAGATATCTGTTAGATATACTAATTTCCTTTATTTTGAATATAAACATAGCAGTGGGATTGCTGGATCATATGGTAGCTCTATTTTTACTTTGAGGAATCTCCAAACCACTCTCTGTAGTGGTTGTACTAATACACATTCTAACCAACAGTGTATGAGAGTTCTCTTTTCTCCATGTCCTCAGCAGCATTTGTTATTACCTTGAGTTAAAGCTATTTTAACTGGTATGAGATAATATCTCATTATAGGTTTAATTTCCATTTGTCTGATGATCAGTGATGTTGAAAACCTTTTCATATGCTTGTTTGCTGTTTATATGTCTTCTTTTGAGAAGACCTTTTCAGATCTTTTTTCCATTTTTATTGGATTATTAGATTTTTCCTATAGAGTTATTTGAGCTCCTATATATTTGGGTTATTAATCCCTGTCAAATGGATAGTTTTCAAATATTTTCTCCCATTCTGTGGGTTGTCTCTTTGTTGTTTTCTTTGCTATGCAGAAGCTTTTTAAGCAGATGAAATCCCTTAAAATTACATTATTTTAAGTTGATGTAATTTGTCCACTTTTGCTCTGTAGCAAATAACTTTCTTGAGTATTACTCAAGAAAGACAAATCTAAGACCTCAAACTGTGAAACTACTAAAAGAAAGCATTGGAGAAACTCTCTCACTTCTTTAACCTCTGCAAGCATTTGAACCTGTTTTAAATTTTTGAAGAAAAAAAATGTTGGTAATGGGGTTGGGAAATGGTACATTCATAGAAAGAATTCTGAGTTTCCTAGTAACCCAAGATCCAATTAGAAAGACTGCCTTCTTTAGTAAGCAGAGAAATTCTGGATTCGATTAGTGGGTATTGGACTTCATAACAAATCCTGTTGAACTGTGGTAAGCTAAAGTGAATAAAAGCAATCAACATGCACACACATTTGCAATTAACTTTCTGCTTATCCTTTAAACCTTCAGGCTTTCACATACTGAAGTCAAGTTTTCTTTTTTCATTCTAAAAAGGAAATCATTAAATGTCTCTAAGTGAGTGTCTACATTGTTC
The DNA here is from genome assembly GCF_000951045.1 of Mandrillus leucophaeus. Lineage (NCBI taxonomy): Eukaryota > Metazoa > Chordata > Mammalia > Primates > Cercopithecidae > Mandrillus > Mandrillus leucophaeus. The sequence continues at coordinate 160,168 of NW_012102288.1, forward strand.
TGACCTACTGTGCTAATATAAAAGATGAAAAATTGATATAAAGGAAAATATAAAAAGAAAGAATAAGATTAAATGAAGATCACTTGTGATTACATAAATGAAAAAGGTAGGATAAAGGGGCACGTGATTAGTAATTGATTTGTCTGTGAAAGTGATTCAGGAAATTTATTAAACTGTCCAGATTTTATTAGGATTCCATATTTTAAATAAACCACATACCATAGTTTCGGATATATCCTACCGCATAGTATAAGGCAAACAAAATAGGCAGCACCAAAATACAAGCATAAAATAAGGAAAAATGTGTAGTTTATATGTGTCTAAAGTGTTGCGGTTAAGAAAACAGGACTGGCAAAACTGCTCTCAGCAGATACTAGATTTAGACTGCCCAACAGTTAAAGTTCCCATGACAGGTGTGGAAAGGCTGCCACAGGACTTCCCTGTTGCATAGTAAATAGTCCTTGTATGAAGCCCCAGCCTGGTGAGGATGGTCCCTATCTCCATAAACTCAGTCTTTTCAGCTGTAAAATGCAAGTGTCAACTAGGTGATGAGAGATTTCTTTCCGCTTAGACTTTGTTTAAGATTAAAACTACTTAAAGCTGTGCATAGTTCAATTCACTGGCAGATGGTAGGCAAAAAAAAAAAAAAAAGAGAGAGAGAGAGAACAATTCAGAGGCACAACGATGCTGAGAGCCATAGTATTCCTTTTTTTTTTTTAATTTTATTTATTTATTTTTTTTTTTGAGAGGGAGTCTCACTCTGCCGCCCAGGCTAGAGTGCAGTGGCACGATCTCAGCTCACTGCAACCTCCACCTCCCAGGTTCAAGCCATTCTCCTCAGCCTCCTGAGTAGCTGGGACTACAGGCACATGCCACCATGCCTGGCTAATTTTTTGTATGTTTAGTAGAGATGGGTTTTACCATGTTGTTCAGGCTGGTCTCAAACGCCTGACCTCAAGTAATCCACCCACCTCAGCCTCCCAAAGTACTGAGATTACAGGCATGAGCCACCGCACCCAGCCTTCCATTTTTGAATTTAGCTAGAAACATAATAGTAAAGAGTACATTTCTAGAGAAAGATTTCTTCCTTAATATCTTTAATGTATCTATTTACCATGAAAAAAAATTATGTGAAATTCTCATCCAATCAGTACAGTCCTATGTGAGAACAGCCTAAATAAAAATTAGTTTGGTAATTAGCTCAACAGGGTGTCCACTGCAAGTACAAACTTTGACTCCACATAATACAAGGAGACTGACCTGAAGTCCTCACTAAAGATTTGAGTGTTTTGCTATATTATAGAGAACATAAATATATATATGAAAAATGTTTAGGTACCTACATGACTACTCATCCATATCCATATTTGTTTTCAGGTTTCTGCTAAATATTTTCATCTTTAAGAATTAGTTTTTGGATTATATGCAATATTTTGGTAATACATTTTTAATTATTTTAAAACATATATTTCTTCCTTTGTAATCTATGATTCCAAAGAAGTCACTGCTCAGTAAATGTGTAAAATTTCTACCATTTCAAAATTGTAGGATTATTCATATATACTATTTTATTTGTCCTTTCACTTCTCTTTTCCAGTTTAAAATGTCTGTAGAAAGTAAGCTACATTTCTTACCAAATTCTGTTCGAAAGTCTTTATTAATTTTTGGTAGAACTTTGAATTTTTTCATGAGCCACTTCACAGTATCTTAATTTTGATGTCATATGGAGAGGTGAGAAGGTAGAGGGAATGAAAAAGGGCAAAATATTGCAGACGTAGCAGAGATCAAAATGTAACAGATTATTGTGAAAAGGTTATGCCAACATATTTGAAACTTAGATGTAAAATTTGTAAAATTATATAAACTATGAGAAATAAAAAAAAGAAACATAACCTCACTGAATCAGTAGCTCACATATTTTTCCACAATAAAAACATCAAGCCTAGATGCTCTATAGGTGAGTTACATTGAATGTAAAATAAGCAAGTAATTTCTGTATTATACAAACATTTTCAGAGAATGTTAAAATACAGAATCCACTCTGTTTGATTTTTACAAGTAATATATTCCTGGTTCCAAAATCATATAAGAACAGTATGTGAAAGGAAAATTATGGCTATTGCCACTCATGAACGTTGATGACAATTTCTAAACAAAATAGTAAACCAAATTTACTAATGTATAAAAATATAACATCACAAAAAAGTTTGTTTTGTTCCAAGTATTCAAGTTTGGTTTAACATTAGAAAATTTATTAGAAATCACTACTTTAAAACACTAAAATAGTAAAGATATGATAATCTCAATGGTCATATAATATATATAAACTGTAACTCATATGTTTACTTATCTATTCCCCCATTAAAAAACATTTAAGCATCCAGTACTTTTTACTATTCAATTTTTGTGGGTTTTTTTGCCCATCATTTTTAAAAACAAAGCTTACACATAAGGACAGCAAATTCATAACTTGCTTTAAGAGCAGCTGTTGTTGTAGAGGCCCCAGTGTGATGTTAGATGCAGTCATTCTGAGTTCCACTGTTCTACCCCCTCCTAATTCATTTCCTGAGTCCAGTATAACCTTGATCACAAATCCTACAAGATTATTACAAGAAAGGAAACTCATAGCCAAATCTATTTCACTGTATCCTAATAAAATATTTCAAAAGGAATCTACTGACATATTAAAAGACTAATCTATTTCAACCAAGTTGGATTTATCCCAGAAATTCTAGTTCAACATATAAAACCAATCAGTAGAATTACCATATTAATAAAGAGAAAAATCTTGTGATTATCTCAAATGATGCAGAAAATTATTTGACATACTTAGCAAAGTAGGAGTTTCTAGCCAATGCAATAAGGAAAGGAAATGAACAAAATGTGCAAGTTGGAAAGGATGAAATATAATTGTCATTATTTCAAATGTCATAATTGTGTATTCAAACTTCCAACATAAGTTATAGGTATACTATTAAAATCAATACATAAATTCAGGAAGATTGTAGAATATAAGCACAATATATAAAAATTACCAGTACTGTTATATATACTAGTAACAAATATACATTATGAAATGAAATGACACATTTCCAATTGCAATATTATTAAAATATAGTAAGGCATAGATTTAACAGACTTGTTATATTATTATATAGAAGGTAACATAACACTATGAAGAGAAGTTTTATAAATATAAGTAAATGGAGAGATAAGTTTCAGGCTTGGAAGACTCAATATTGAACAAATATCAATTTTCACCAAATTGATCCATAGATTCAATGCAAGCTCAGTAGGTCTGTGTGTGTGCATGGAATTGACAAGTGGATTCTAAAATTGACGTGAGAATGCAAATGGCCTAAAATAGCCAAGGCAATCCAAAAGGGGAATTTCAAATATGAACAAGTTATCAGATAACAAATCTTAATATAAAGGGAAAATAATTAAGACAGTGTGATACCAGTACAAGAATGGACATATAGACCACAAAGACAGAAAAGAGAGCTGGGAAAGAAATTCAAACATCAAACATATACAGTCACCCGATTTGTGATAAAAGCATCACTATAATTCAGTGATAAGTGCATGATCTTTTCAATAAATTGTACTAGTTCAATTGGATATTCATATAGAAACAAAATCTTAATCTTTATACACAAAGATTATAAGTCTAAATAAAGAAGTAAATAACATGAGAGTAATATTTTGCATAAACAGAGACTTATTACATGGCACATGAGAAAGGCTAACAGTGGAAAATAATTGATAAACAGGCTATATTACAATAAGGATTTTCTGCTTATAAAAAGATACATTGAATTTCTATGTTAGCTCTAAATGTCAAGAGTTTGGAAATCACGCTTATTTTTATAGCATGGATAAGCTTGACAAATGGAACTGAAATAACTTTTCTTGGATCCATCAGAAAACTGAGGTTGAAGAGCAAACTTCTGCCCTGAAATCTAGAGAGAAAGACAAATCCAGAGCTGCACATTTGAGATCTCCCTAACTGGTAATTTTGACAAATTGCTGGAGTCTGAGTGTGGATAAGCATAAAAGTGAGAAACCCTTGAAGCCAGAGTGTTAAGGGGGTCACTAATTTTGTGAGTCTTACCTTCTATCAGGTTCTAAAAGTGAGAATTTGAGAAAGACCTTTCTGTGACTCTGGCAAGGAGGGAAAAGAATAATCACTTTACATATTATCAGAATATTCTTCATTACAAAGGCCTATTCTCAATAGAAAGAAATTGCTAGAACCTTATCCAAGCTGGGGAAATGGTATTCATCATTCTCCAGCCCACACTAGACTTCCTGTAGTATCAAAGGGATAAACAAAAGTTGATACCACTGGAGAAACACTTGGGAAGGTCAACATTTAAAACACACGGGCCCACTACAAGTCTGAAATTTAATCAGAAGATTAAGGAATGTTTCTCTTCTTTCACACCTTACCACCACACCAAAAGGGCTCCAGTCTAATAACAGTGGATTACAGCAGAAAGAACTACACGAAGCTGACCCCATCTGAAGAGGAATACTTAGGAAAGCCTGCCTTATATAGAAAAGGCAAAGACAGGGAAACTAGAGAAATTTGAAGCCTCTGGCAGTTACAGCTGCAGCAAACATTAAACACAACCAAACTTCTAGCCAGATAAACATACAATCTCACGCTTATAGCCTGTTTACCTAAGTTACTATTACCGGATACAATGTGTAGGTTTTCAACAACAACAACAAAATCAGAGGCAGACGAAAAGCCAAGAAAAAATACAGCCTAAAGAGACAAAGCAACCCTCAGAATCAGACTCAGATATGACACAGATATTGGAATGATGAGACAGGGAATTCAAATTAACTATGACTAATATGTGAAAGGATTTATTGGCAGAAGTAGACAACATGCAAAAAAGAGATGGGAATGTAAACATGTAGATGGAGGCTCTAAAAAAGAATAAAAAAGAAATACTGGAAAAAAATCTCTAATACAAATGAAGAATGCTGTTGATAGACTCATTGGTAGACTAGATGTGGCTAAGGAGAGAATCAGTGAGCTGAAAAATATGTCAGTACACACTTCATAAAACTGAAATGCAAAGAGGAAAAATTAATGAAAATATTCAGAACAGATTATCCAAGAACTATTACACGATTTTAAAAGGCCCTGTAGAGATCCATTATGTATATGTAATTAAAATAACAGAAGGAGAAGAAACAGAGAACACAGTAGCATAAATATTTGAAGCAATAATGGTTGATGGCTTTCCAAAATTAATGACAGCCATGAACCCATAGATCCAAGAAGCTCAGAGAATGTCAAACAGGATACATACTGAAAATCAACACCTAGGCATATCATTCAAACTGCACCAAAACAAAGATAAAGAGAGAATTTTGAAAGAAGCCAGAGAAAAATAAACACCGTACCTATAGAGAAGTGAGGTTAGATTGCATTTCAACTGTCCTTCAGAAACCACAAAAGCAACCAGAAAGTAGAATGAAGTAATCAAAGTACTGAAAGTAAAAACCCACCAACCTAGGATTCTATATTCAATAAAATTACTCTTCAAAAGTGAAGTAGAAACAAAGACTTTCTCAGAAAAACAAGAACTGGGGGATTTCATCATCAATATATCTGCCCTACTAGAAACTTAAAAAGACAGTCTTCACAGAGAAGGATACTTATGTATGTATATATCAGAAAATTAGATCTACACAAAGAAAAATACGAATCAGAGACGCAATATATGCAAATAAAATATAATCTTATTTTATTTATTCTTAATTCACCTATTAACTGTTCAAAGTAATAATAACAACAAGATACAGGGTAATTGTAGCATATGGGTAAGTGAAATGAAGGATAATAATGTTATCAAAGATGGGAGGAATGAATTTTGGATACTTTATTACTAGGTACTGGTGGTACACATGAAATGGCATAGTATTATTTGAAGATGGACTTTAGTTAACAAGGTTATTGGAAACTGTAGATAAATCACTAAAAATTTTAAGAAGTATAAATGATATGCTAGGAGATAACGTACAAAATAATCATATAAAATTATCAATTAAAACCAGAGAAGGTTGAAAAAGGTGGAGAAAAAAGAATGTAATGAATATAGTACATCTATAAATATGGTGGATATTAATCCACCTATAATCCAACTACAATCATTTCAAATGGGAGTGGTCTAAATTTGAAGACACAGGTTACCAGAGTGGATTTCAAAAGCAAGACCCAACTATTTGTTATCTACAAAAAAATCCATTATAAATGTTTAATATACTCAGGTATGTTAAAAGTAAAGGGATAGAAAAAGTATACATGACATACTAACACCAATCAAATGAAAGCTGGGGTAGCAATATTAATTTTAGAAAAAAGTGGACTTCACAACCAAAAAAAAACTTGAAGAGACATTGCATAGAAAAGGTGTATTAATAGCAAGTAAGTTATGAAAAGTCATCACACTTCACTAGTCATCAGAGAAATGTAAATTAAAACTACAGTGAGATACCACTACACAGCCACTAGACTGGTTGTAATTATGAAGTCTGAGGGTACAAACTACTGGCAAAAATGCGGAACAAATGCCGCTCTCACACATTGCTGTTGGGAGTTTAAATTGGTGCCACCACTCTGTAAAACATGCATACTTTAGAACCCAGCAATTCCATTCCTAGGTATATAACCAATCGAAATGTATGCATGCATATATTCACCAAAAGATAAGTTCAAGAATGTTCATGCTAGTACTCTTTATAGTAACTCCAAATTGGAAGCAACATAAATACACAGTAGTAAAAAAATTTGTACATAGATTGTGATATATGTATTTATCATTTATGAGAATGAAAAACTGCTACATACAACATGGTTGAATTTCAAAACAACATGTTGAATGAGAAAAGTCAGACATGATAAAGCATATTGTTTGATTACATTTTTATAACGTTCATGAACATGCAAAACTAATCCATGGTTATAGATGTTTACATGGGAGTAGGATAATAAGGGAGAAGGTGTGAGAGGGACTTCTCATGCTGCTAATGTTCTATTTTCTGACTCGGTGGTGTTTTTACTTTGTGAAGATTTATTGATCTGTATACTTATGATTTGTACTCTTCTCTATATGTATGTTATAAACATAATAGCTTATTTTTAAAAAAAGAAAAAATAGAAAAATTGTTAAAGAATTACATCAGGATTACTCAGAAAATTGAACACAAATGTCACCTAAAATATGTTCAACATTAGTCTGAAAAATGGAAATTTAAATGTGATTTCATGTTATACCTGGTATATTGGCAAAAATAGAAAAGCCAGACAGTATCTAGTGTTGGTAAAGATGTAGACTTACAGAAACTCTCACATACTATTGGTGATTTGAGCATGTGTGTACTCTATGACCCAGCAATTTATTCCTTGGTATATTCCTGGTAAATCTCTTGTATGCAGCGGAAGACATAGAAAAATAGTTTGTAGCAGAATTGTTTATAATGATAAAAACTGAAACTATTTTTCACCTCAAAGCAATTGGATCAAACTGTGCCATATTCACACAACTAAAAATCATGGAGTCAAGACAAGGAATATTGACAGCTATGTTCAGTCACACAGGTTGAACTGAAAAACTCAATAATGGGTGGGTAAAGCAAGTTATTGAAGAATAAAGTAATATTCTAGTGATGCAAAGTCCAAAAACAGACAAATTTACCAATCATATTGTAACATATAGAGTAAAACAGGAGAATGATATGCAGAATTTTCTGGGACAGAGGGGTCATTCAATGAAGGAAGGTTTACATGGAGATTCTAAAATATTGTAATGCTTTGATATGGTTTGGCTCTGTGTCTCCACCCAAATTTCATCTCTAATTGTAATCTGCATGTGTTGAGGGAGGGACCTGGTAGGAGGTGATTTGATCATGGAGGCAATTTTCCTGATACTGTTCTCATGCTAGTGAGTGAGTTCTCATGAGAACTGATGGTTTTAAAAGTGTTTGACAGTTCCCCCTTTACGCTCTCTCTCCTGCCACCACGTAAGACTTCCCTTTCTTCCCCTTCACCTTCCACCATGATTGTGAGTTTCCTGAGACCTCTCCAGCCACACAGTACTGTGAGTTAATTAAACCTCTTTCCTTTATGAATTACCCTGTCTCAGGTATTTTCTAGCAGTGTGAAAACAGAATACATACCCTTACTTCTTAAACTGTGTGGTAACTAAATTATGTTCATTTTATCGTATTGTGTTTTTAAACTGTGTCTACCTTAAATATAATTGTTATATTAATGGTAGCAGAAATTTAAAAGTTAAAGAAAAACTGAAATATGTCAATATAACTATTTTAGGACTTTTTGCCAAGATTTCCTGAACCAAAGCTATGAATTACATTATTTAAAAAACATTGTGCTAACTCCTAAAGTTATTTTAGAAAGTGTCCATCTGATATCTTTCAGACTATGGTCATTTGAGAACACAGTGAAGAGACCAACAGAGTAAATCACCAGGACCTGTTTACACAACAAAAAATGTGGCTGGTAAAATATTCTCTGCTGATGTTTCTGAAACCAGAGACCGGAAACTTACAGTGGAAATGAAACCCTGTACTATTCTAGTGCCAACACAAACAACAATTATAGTGCGATGTGAGAAAAGTTGTAAGAAATATTTCTTGGTTTCAGTGGTTCAACCAAGTCAGCATATTTCTGTAATTGTGGCAGATTGGACCCAAAACTTTAGAGTCTTCAGCAAGGAATGACTCTTAGACATTAAAGTGATCCCTGATAAAACAACCCCAGGGTCATGAGAAGGCTACTCCGCCAATTTCATTACACTGTGGGACACACTGACATCTGGCTCAGCTGCGGAAGCTGGAAAACTTCTTTAAAATTCTCTTGACAGTAAAAATGGACATGTGGAAAACATTCTAATCGGTTAATCTTTGGTGCTCCTAAAAAAGGGACACTTGGCTTTATACTTCATGATGATAAATACGAAACCTCCAGATCTAGTTGTAAATAACTTAATGGCATTTGAATATGGAACAGAATTTTCATTTCCCAAATGTGCCAAAAGATGAATATGCACCTGCATCAACCCCATGCATAAGAAGCCCCCTGGATTCTTTATTTACACTTGAGTTTTATAATTTGTCCACCTTTACATTGGTTCCATTTGGCCAGTGAAAATCAGTGAGCAGCAGCAAGTCATTTATTCTCTTTCCTCATCCTCTCTTCCTTTCCTCTCGACTTTGCTAACTTCCATGCTTGCTCAAGCATTTCTTCTCTCCTTCTCTTCTTTTCTCCCTCCTTTCCATTGTGTCACATATAATCAAGGAAATCAAGATAACTAACTTCATATATATATACACACATACAAATATATACACACATATGTATACTTATGTATGTATGTGTGTGTATGTATATGAAGTTAGTTATCTTGATATATACAAGTATATATGTACACATACTTATATATACATAAGTATACATATGTATATATATAAGTATAGATACATATATATGTGCGATCAATAAGTGACCTTTAGGATTACTGCATAAATATATTAGGATGTGTGAATATGTAGATGGAAGCAAAAAAATTGTACTTACCATATTATCGGCTTTTCTTAAATGTCAGGTTTCAAGATTAACAAATTATGGAAGTTGTCTCTATCTTGTATGATTTTCTTTTTGTTGTTTAAACAGTCCTTCTTTTCTTTTTTTTCCAGTTGTTATTGATTCCACTTAATTCCTCTTTTCAGCATTAATATTTGTTCTAATTTCAAAATACTACCTCAAAAGTTCTGGGTTTAAACTCAGAAAACTAATTAGGGGAGAAAGGAAATGCTGCACAATTAAATGGAGGCCTACATAGTTCCCTGCTAAATACGTGCTATTCAACCAATTTTCTTTCCCCTATCTCCAAACATGTTTTGTAGTCTCTAGTCAAATATGCACATAGATAAATAAGTGCATAGCTAAACGAATTAAAGGAAATAAAGTTCTGCTATTGCTTCTGGTAAATCAATTCATGATTTTTTTTTTCTTCCTGATTCTATCTGTTGTATGTTAGCTGTTAAAAAGGAGAATGTAGCATAGTTACAAGCGCTACCTCTAAAATCTAAATGTCTATGGTTAAATTTTGATTTTGTCTTCTTAAATTACTTAATTTTTCTATGCTCCATATTCCCTCATCTTTAAATTTTGAATTTGGACCGGGCGCGGTGACTCACGCCTGTAATCCCAGCACTTTGGAAGGCCGAGGAGGGCGGATCACGAGGTCAGGAGATCGAGACCATCCTGGCTAACACGATGAAACCTCGTCTCTACCAAAAATACAAAAAAATTGCCGGGCGTGGTGGCGGGTGCCTGTAGTCCCAGCTACTCAGCTACTGAGGCAGGAGAATGGCGTGAACTCGGGAGGCGGAGCTTGCAGTGAGCCAAGATCGTGCCACTGCACTCCCTCAAAAAAAAAAAAAAAAAAAAAATTGAATTTGAGGTTTATACTTGTGAGCTGTTGTGATGATTAAATGAATGTGGCCACATATCAGGCACTAGGAATGTTAGCTTTTCTTGCCCTTCTCTATTGGCTCCATTCCCCAGCTAACAGTCAATCTAATCTCCATATCAAAATCAGAACAGTCATTCCATCATTCTACCTTCCCACTAGAAGGCTGGTTTCTCTCAATCCTGAGTCTAAAAGATAGGTATTTTAATTGGAAGTTGACACATCTCATTATGACAGCATTTTTGTATTCCTCACAGGAATTCATCCAACATCTGTTGAGCACCTTCTCATAAGGCATTGTTCTCTGCTAGATGCTAGATTTGACTGCTTGTTCTATAACTTTATGGTGGGATGTGTTTGTATTTGGGAGATGCTATCAGGTCATTCATTTTTTAAAAATTCAAAAAGCATTAAACCTAAATTTATTGTTACTTTATAATGTACATCGTTAGACAGAACTCAAGTTCTGCATACAGCCTTTAGTGGCTCCGTTGCGACCTTAATATCAAGTCTGCAAAAGAGATCCCAATCCTTGTTAGGTTGCCCTCAATCTGCTACTGCAGCCTTGTCTCTTGTCATGCTCCTTCTCATTCCCAAATGCCCTGGACTGGGGGCCTTCACAGAGGCATTCCGTATGGTGCACTTCACTTTCTTTACCTCTGGACAATGCCTATTTAAGTCATAATTTAGAAAGACTTCCTGAAGAGGTGCTTCTAAGCTGTGCTCCTGTACCACATGCCACCTCACCTGATAGTGTGCTGTTCACAGAGTATCTCCACTGCTTATTTACATATCAATGCACCACCCATTAGTAAGGAGAAGGACTATGCATCACAGTTGATTGTAGGCTCTACTACCGGGCCTAGCATATAGTATATGCTTTATGTTCAACACCTATCTTCAGGGAATAATTCAATACTATCAAGATATAGTTTCAATAGAAACACTCCATTTTCTATATCCTGATGAGTAATTTGTTTTAACTCACTTAATTTCCCTTTGGAATTGTGGATGATTACTTGATGCCATCATAGCTAGGGATAGAAAATGAACAGCATACTTGCACTTAATGAGGGTACATTCTGGGGGTCTTTGCAAAGTGATTTAAAATTCAGAAGCTCTCTGTTTCTAGGTGTGCCAATTTTCCTTAACTGAACTCTGGCTCTTATCTGTATATAATTTAGTTCTAGTTGGGATTGGATATAAGGTGGAGCAGCAATATAATAATATCCACTCAGGTGGCATGGCAACTCATTTCCACATGCTTGTACATAAGAAGCCTAAAATGAATTTGGTTGAAACATTTGCCAAAAAACATGCAAATATTCACATAGAAATAATATCTTTTGTATTACATGGAGGCAATGTAGTTGATCTACACGTGTGGGAATACATAGAATAAATGTGTTTACATGTGTCCAGGAGCTTCTTAAAGTGAGACCTTTATTAGTTGATGCCATAATTTCACTTCAGAAATGTGGCTTATTGGAAGAAGCAATGTCTTGAGGTGAGGAAGAATTACCTAATTTATAGACAAGGATTCCAGGCTAAAAAGACATTATGGTAAGGCCACGGAGGTTAGAAACAGTGTAGGGGAATTTACAAGAAATAATTATGTTGTTGAAGTATCAAGTTCAAGACAATGGTAACTTAAACAATGCTAAAATTATGTCATGTAAGACAATGATATACGATGAGGCTGAAAAACACATTCTGATGCCAAAACTTCAAAGGCCTCGCTAATAAGGGTAAAACTCTTGAACTTTATCCAGCAGGTGATGGGGGACCACAAGAGTTTTAAGCAGGGAAATGCTATTTGCACTTCAGATTTGTGTTTTAGAATTCTTTCTAGTAAATCTATAGAAAGTAGATTTAAGGAACATAGGACAAAACAGATCAGATCATGGACTCTTTCAGTGAATCAAGAAAGAGATATTGAAGGTCTTGAGTGTAAGGTGTGCACAGTAGAGAGGAGTAAAGGGCATACCGGAAATTCATTTAAGAGGTAGTAGGAACTCAAGAGTGACTTAACATGGAAGACCAGAGAGAGGAAAGAAACAGCTGAGTTGCATACTTTTTGCATGAGTGACTAGGTGACCAGTGATCAAATGTTGTCATGTAGAGACATTTGTTAAATGCATAACTGTCCTCCAGAGCAGACATTTGGGCCTAAGTTATGCCAGGGGCAGGAGAAATAGAAGAGGCAAAGCATAAGGGTCATTGCAGATTTACAAAGCAGATTCTCAAATTAGCTCAAAGAAATGGAACTTGGTCATCAGTTTCCTGTGGAGCTTGACGAAGCTCTTGTTCTTGATGCTGCCTCTCTCATTCCCTTCAGTTACTACTGCTCTCAGGTTCATCTCTCTTCAAGCTTCCTACAAAACCATGTTTTCCCCTGCATAGCTAGTGATATTGCCTCTTGATTAGTCAAAATAATTAAGTCCATCAGGCATAATCTTGCTTAAATTCGTGCCCCACTTCCCATAGAGGCTTGCAGGGTTCTGGATCTCAGTACTATCAGGCCTCAGAAATCAAGATCTCTACAAATGGACTATGTTGTCTAGAATCTTACAGTCTGCCATACTTTCAGCAAACTTTTATTTTTACCTTGATATGTCTTTGGAAAATTGTTAACTTCTATTAGTAATATCCTTATACAATAAAGATTAAGGGCAGTGGTTCTGGATTCAGACAATCCTTAAAGCACAGATGAATATACATGGAAATATAAAAAAGAAAAAAAATTCTAAAGGAAAACAAGAGATAGTTTCAGTGTCACTGATTGTAAACTGTTACAAAATGGAATCTCCTAAGAATGAATACATTGCCAAGTAAGGTTTATACCAGAAATAAATGAAAGATTAGTTCAGTCTCTGGGAATTGACATAATCAGACCATTACCAGATTAGAGAAGAAAAACATTTCTTAAGGAACACAGAAAAAAATTGATTAAACTAAACACTGTCTTATAACAAAATTTTATAATCTAAGAGTAAATGGGAACCAACTGAAGTTCATAAAGGGTATCTGTCAAAAACTTACCATGAATATCATATTTAATGATTAACTCTTAGAAATAGTATCAATTAAAGAAGTCAAGCAAGGTACCCATCACTGTTTCAGCATTACAGAGGAGATTTAAGCCAATGTACTAAAATAAGAAAACTAAATGACACAAAATAATTAGGAATACAAAAATTATTTATATCTGCAAATGATTTACTAACTATAATAACATATATTCTTTTTGATTTTCATATAGGTAATCATATCATTTGCAATAAAGATAACTTTTTTTGGGTGTGTGAAGTAATGGCTCTATATATAATATAATGGACATATGTATTAATGTGTATATTTATCGTAATAAGAACATTTGACAAAATTTCAGTTAAAAATATTCAAAATAACAGTGTTTCTACAGAGAAATAATAACCAATCAAACATAAGACAAGAATATAATATTCAAGTTAGGAGCAAAAGCAATAAAGTAATAGAAGAAACCAGGTGTATGTTTAAACCAAATACATACTAAAACCTTTGCTGTAAAACCTGTATATCACAATTCCAAAATGTTATTGAACGCAATACAAATAAATCAGAATAAATGACTAGATATATAATGTTCACAGATGAACGAATTTGGTATCTTAAAGATGGCAATTGCCCTGATTTTGATTTATAAACTTCCAAATGAAATCCCTAGCAATCTTGTTCATGAACGTTGATGACCAAATTTAACCTTCAAAAAAGGAGTAAAGAGCACACAGTAAACAAGACACATTTTAGAACAAGAGAAGAGAACTTGCCTTATCAGGCTGAAAGACTTAATTATGATAAAGCAGCCTCCAGGACTGATTCTATCCTGAAACCAAGGTAGGCTCACAGCGCCTGGGATGAGATGAGGAGCAACACGCAATTCCAAAAGGCTGGAAAGAAGGAAAGGGTAGGGGAAGGCCTGGACTCTGAGAGTCAAAACTCTTAAACTGGTAGGAATTTGAGTTTACCTGTAGGAAATTTTGGGAGCCTCTGTAGATATCTACAAGGAGACGTTTAATTATTAATCTTGAGTAGATTGTTAATCTGAATTAAATTCAGAACTGTGAGGTTAATTATTGTCATGCAATTTGCTTGTGTGTTGGAGAACTTGGTAGTAGGTTATATTGATTAAAAATATCCTGTAGGTGGTTATCCATGCATGTACACAGAAGCCTAGCAGTAGAAATGGCCTTTCAAACTCAAAAAATAATTAAACCACTAAAAGTCACATTAGTTAGTGTTATGGTTGCAGGATAGAATTTTTACATCTTTCACCTTTTCCTTTTCAATTTGATTTCTATTTGCAACTAGGAGTCTAATATTTTTACCTAAAATAATCTTGTGAGATTTTTTAAGACAGTAAATTATCTTTATAAAAATCTAATGACATAGACAGTTTTAATTATGCTTTCAGTTGATATTGTACATTAGTAAATTAAGAGAATTAAATTTTCTTGGAATTTAATGTTAATATTATTTACAGCTATTAACCTTCAACATGCATATCTTTTACAATGTTATTCTAGGCAATTCTATGGAGCTCCTTTACCAATTTAATATTTAAAATTCAAAGAGTATGAACAAGTGAGGAATGAAACAAGCTATTATCAAAATAAGATATTTTAGTCTAAAGCATTAGGTGGTTTCTGGATTTCCACCTGTTTTATATTCTCATTTATTTCTTCCTTTTTTACAATTCTGTACATACAAAATATTGCCTGGAGTTGAGACTTAAAACATTCAAAATAGCTTGAAAATATTTTATTCTGAAAGTATATCCCAACTGTTCTCTCAGGAAAGCAGGAATATGTGGAGCAGAAAAACGGACAGCTCAATCAGAAACAGAACAAAAAACAAAGCTCACTTTCTTTCCGTGATTATTCCATCTGGAAAGATGCCTAGGGGTTACTAGATTTAGGAAAAGAAGAAAGTAGACATTTTGTTTTAAATACGTGAAGGTCTGCAGTTGCCCCAATGTTTTAAGCCAAAAATGTTATATTTCTATTATTGTATTTTGAAGCAGTGGTATTAGAATTTATTTTACTTCAGGGGGCTGTTAGAAAATTTGTATATTTTAGAATAACTTTTCTGGAATTTTCTCTTTAGTAGAGAGTTCTAAAGTAAGGAACCTGAGGTATAAGAGTAAATAACTTAAATCATGAAATATAACATCTTTTTAATTTATTTTAAAATAACTATGCAATTTTCACATTGTAAGGGCCACTTTTTCATATATCATTTATCTCTCTTCTCAGCTAAAGACTGTTTGCGGCTGGGCACAGTGGCTCATGCCTGTAATCCCAGCACTTTGGGAGGCTGAGGTGGGTGGTTTGCCTGAGGTCAGGAGTTCGAGACCAGCCTGGCCTACATAGTGAAACCCCGTCTCTAATAAAAATAGAAAAAAATTAGCCAGGCATGGTGGCACGTGCCTGTAGTCCCAGCTACTCAGGAGGCTGAGGCAGGAGAATCGTTTGAACCTGGAAGGTGGAGGTTGCAGTGAGCTGAGATTGCGCTGCTACATTCCAGCCTGGGCAACAGAGCAAGACTCCATCTCAGGAAAAAAAAAAGAAAGAAAAGAAAAAAGAAAAGATTGGACTCAATACCAAAAGCCCAGCATAACTCCTTTGTGAGTTTTAACCCTACATATTGTTCCAGTTCTGGGGAGATTCCTTGTACCTTTCATGCACAACTTTCCTTTACATAAATGGTGTTTTTAATTGTGATGGAGTCAGGGCTGTGTCTACATGGTCTGCAGTTAACTACTCCTGAGAAGTCTATAGCAGAAATGAATAGCAGCAATACAACACCTAGAAAACTGATATATGTGAGTTATACCTACAACATAAGAAGTTTGTATAAGTAGTTTAATATTAAGTGATGTTCAAAATAATTATTAGACCTTTCTATGGCAGCTTACCTAAGTGCAGGTAAAGATGGCTGGCATTTTCATTAAATGCTCTAAGGATACATTTAGATAATGTATAAGATTCTATTGGCACAATATATATGGATTATATTTTGAAACTTTAGTCTCTAGAAAAATTAAGTCTCTAGAAAATTTAAATTTAAATTTCTGGATAAATTAAAATCATGCAATTGTTATTCCCAAAATAGGGTGTGAAGGCAGATATGTGAGGAAGAGAGAATTTGAGAGGTCATGGGGGCAGGGGAGACAGCTAAGATGTGGTATAATTGAGAAAGGAAGCAAACCCAAGGACAGAAAACCAGCATACATGGTGAGCATAGGAAGGGAGGAAGTTATTTCATATGTAGTTGCAACAGATAAAGATGAGAGTTTTAAGAAAGGGAAGGTCCCAAGAAAGCAGATGGTAGCATTTGAGACGATGAGTAATTCATGTTTTAGAAAGGTAAGCATAGAGAAGCAAAGCAGTCTTTCTTACCACATTTCCACATTTATGAGGTATTGTCATACAGTCTTCCTTATTTATTCTAATTTTTGACAGAATTTGGCATTAGAATTTCCCAAAGGCCCCATAATCACATGAATATATGGCATATATGATGGTCTGGAAAGATTGTTTGGTGTTGATTGGCTGTATTTGGTAGGAATGTCATTCATATGGACCACAATGAATCATACAAGCCTACTGCCATATTAGTTAACAACCAATCTGAATTATATTCTTTTTTTCCTGCTACTTGTCTTCTTCTAAAATTAGAGAGATTATTGTTTTCATTAGCAAGGTGCTATTGAGTAGTTCTTCACAGGTATATATTTTGGAACATCCAGAGTAATCACTTTTTTATTGACTATCTTCAGTACTTTTTAGTTTATTTCAGTCTAAATAGTCAAATCAAGTGTACCTATATTTAAAATACAAACTATTACTTTGCATATATCTTGATCTAATTTCATGGTGCTTTAAGTTCTGATAAAATCATGGTTACCTTCTCTTGTTTACAGGATGATTTTAATTTTAAATGAAATACCAAAACAAACCAGTTTTTAACAGGTACATTTACTAGTCAAAGCAACGTGAAAAAATAAGTCAGTTATATTCTTGTTCTTACCATATTCCAAGTATTCTGCCTAAACCTTACTGTATTTCAAATTTAGCAGCATCTTCATATATTTGATCGCAGTCTCCCCCATCCAGGCATTGAAACTCTAGCCAGACTTTCGTGGTAACAATAGTATTTGGTGGACATAGTATTATTTTACTTGGAGAATTACAATGTGATTTGCCTTTCTTGTTTCATTTCTTTAAACTTTAAAAGTGCTGTATATGTGTTTCTCCCAGTTGTAGATTTCAGAAAGCTAAGCATTGGGTTCCACATATTTTTTCTTTTGACTCTTCAAAAAAAAAAGCATTAACAATAAAAAATAATCTTTACTTCCTTAGATGACGGTCTAGATTACTAAAAAAAATAAATAGTAGATCATTATTCTTTAGAATGTTCACATTGCTTGTCAACGAAGCACTCCAAAATAGATGCTATTTAATACAAGTTAGATTTTTTTTCCTACATTCAGGGCAGAGAGTTAAATTATTTTTGTTCCAAATCCTGTAGCAGCACCCTAAGGGCAAGAGTCTTCATAAAACACATTAAGTTGCTTTTCATGAAAAGATATTGTGTCTTATATTTTATATGTCTCCTAGATATTTCCTACTTTACGTGGTCAAATAAATATTTCATTGTTGCTAGTGTTATAACAATAAATAAGCAATGTTGACATTAAAAGTTACTGTCATACTAAATTTCAAAAATTGCTGGGTAAAAAAATACTGACACAAAAAATGTTGTATATCTGGACTATAGAGCTCAAGTAACAAGAGAATAATACTGTCCCCCTTACCTTTAGATATGGATGACAATTAAGTGAATTTAATAGATTTATTTTAGAAAAGTGTTTTGCCATGGATCAGATAAACATATACAATTTTAAGCATGTGTCTATGTATGTATTTTTTTTCCTAGTAGTAGGATATCATGTTTTCTTCAGGTTCTCAGAGGAATCTATGACTTACAAAATATTTAGAATTGTGATTTACAAGAAGAGCTTTTTTGGTCTTGAAAAACATGAAGATTTATTACATAATAAGCATGTACTTTTTGTTATAATGTTTATAAAGATGTGGTTGATAAAAACAGATTAAAATATGATTAAAATTGAACTTTAGTGCTTTCTATGAGTTTCAATTGCCGGGCATTTGTCTCCAGTAATGTGAAATAAATTGGTCATATACGTAAATTATTTAGTTTAGAACTAAACATCAACTTGAAAATAAATGCCATTTTTGGTTTTATATGTATTAAAATAAATTAGCCTTTGCGAATATAGCTATACTTTATTGTACTTCATTTTGTGTATAGTTTTCTACATTTGTAATCCTTAGTGAGAGACTGCCTGGAAGAGTCCTACCTCTCTAAAATTTCTAAAACACAGCTATATATTACAGAGGCACGCATGCATTTGTTAGATGGTTCAAAACCCTTGATATACATTCCTCCTGGACACATGGGATCATGTGAGTAATTGATAAAAGATTAGTTACCAGCCTAAAATACTGAGCAATAACAGACGTACTTTTATTAAGAAATGCCATAGTACTTACAGATGTTCTATAGAAATTAGCTGAAATGAAGTTTCTCTAAAGTGAGAATTCAAAGTTAAACAGTTGCTCTACAATGTAACAAAAATACAAACATATACACACACACATATACAGAGTTATATAGCCAGATATATATATGTGTGTGTATATATATATTTATCTACCTATATATTTATCTGGATATCTGCATATTCAACAATATAACATTTGAGTGAAATTTGAAAAGTGTGTGTATGTATAGGCATCATAAGGTTATATAAAACTCATTCTAGTGAGCATCTGATTTATACATCTCAATTTACTGCATCTTACTCTTATTTGTATCCCTCTCAGTGGATTGTACATAGAAACCACTTAATAAATATGTTTTAATAATTATTAAATAGGATTTTGGGAGACTTGTACCAAATTGTGCTACATAGCAGGAGGGATCCAGCATTATGTCAGAGTTAACATCAAACATCAGTAAACAGGAAACTGCTACTAACAAGTTCAGTCACTGACGTTGTTTATATTTTTTAAGGTCTGCTCCCCATGCCTCAGTCTCTGCTTGCAGAATCTCCCTACTTTTCAAGGCCAAGTTCAAATATCATTTCCTCTATAAAACCTGTCTCAATTTAAACAGTCTAAAATAATTTTCTTCCCCATTAAACTCTTAATATTTTCCTAGTTGGCCTGAATCAACACCTCTCATAATCTCCCTTTTAATTATTCATGTATACGTTGTATCTTTTCTACTAGATTCTAAGTTGTTTTGAGTCAAGGGCTACATCTTAAATATGATAATGTGGTAAGCCTTTTGTGAGTGAATAATTAGTACAGGTTGACTGCGTGGTTTACTCTTTAGCTGACATAAATACAAATGCTGTTCTAAAAGCTATCATTCTGTACTAATTTTGACAGGAGAGGAGGCTGCTCTGTGAAATTTGAACTCATTCAACTAATAGATATTTACAAAATTCATATTGCATTCTCTAGTAAGAAGCTAAAATCTTCTGTTATAAAATACAGGATATTTTTGTTTAAACATACTTTATAGGACAAGAAAGTATACATGTGACCCAAATTACCAAAATTAATTTGTTAATGGCTTCGTATCAGCTTTGACCCATAGCATACTCCCTAGTACATGTGGTTTACTCATCCAAAACACTATAGTCAATCAAACAACAAAGCCTTTTGTGATATGGAAGAAAGTGCAATGCACAAATATATAATATTTTCTATTGTATTCTTATCATTAAAAAATGCTACTGGGGATTCCAAAGTGATTCACTAATGATACTGACTTGATTAGTAAATGCTTATTCATAAGACAGGGCCCTGCTATGTGTCTGATATTATTTTGTAACACCGTCTTCATGACTCCCTCTACTCCAAGCACAGTGGTCTCCTTGATTCTCTCTAAACACACCAGTACTCCTCCTTGTCAAAGCATTTGTTCTGACCATCTTCATTTTTGCCTAACATACTATTATTTCAGACCGGTTCATAGATAACCTCCCACTTCGTTCAGGTCTCAGCTCAAATACTCCTTTATCAGAATAAAACTTTTGGGAGAGTGATTTTTATTAACCCACCTTGAGTCACACATGCATCTTACCCTGTCACTTGCTTTCCTGTGTCATTATTATCTTGTTTAGCCTTCATAAGTGTTTTTCTTCCCCACTAAAAACTGGCTCCATGAAAGCATAGATTTTGTATGCTTTATTTTCTACTACTGTATACGTGGCACCTAGAACAATATAGGAACTCAATAAGTATCTGTTCAATGATATGATGAATACTTGCCACTAGCAAGCATTACATGTCATTTTAAATTTCCTAAAAACAAAGACTTAAGGATTAAGGAAAAACATGAGAGTTTAACACTAATAAATCCTTTTCTGGTGTTACACTTTCAATAGAATATATTGAATAGTTTCTAGAAAAGGTATCTAGTGAATATTTATTGTTTAGTATGTTCAAAATACACCCCACTTCTAGGAAAACATGTCTTCATCACTCCAAACATGTGGTTCTAGTGAGGGCCTAGAAATTGCAGCATCCTTCTCCCTTCCTCCCATAATGTCTAGCTTACAAAGTACACTCATGGCCCCAGTGAGGGAAATTTTCGTATTCTAGTGCACTGGCTTCAATTTCTGGTCCACAGATGGATGTGTGACTCAAGGTGGGTTAATAAAAATCAGTCTCCCAAAAGTTTTCTAGTTAGAGCTTATGAAAAAGAGTTCCTTTCTCTTATATAAAACTCTGTGACTTCTGGTATAGGTGACTTGAAAGAATAAAGCTAACACACAGAGAAGAAAAAAATGATGAGAGAGACAGAGAGAAGGAAGGAAGAAAGAAGGGAAGAAAGAGACAGGAAGAAGGATCATGTTGGAGTCTCTGGTTCAGTGTTTCCCAAGATTAACCAACCAAACTTCATCTATAATTCACTTAAGGGAACCAATGAATTTATCTCCAGCCCTTTTCTTGGCTTTAATAACTCAACCTACTTATCTGGGCTAATATATAATGTAGTACAATAAATGGACAGTGTCTCCAGTAGGGGTTTTTAGAAGAAATGTGGGGGGATGGAAAGTCATCTTTCACAAGACTTTTAGGTATGTATTTATTTATTTATTGTCACGACTTTGAATAACCTGAAAATGGGATTCAAGGAAGCTATCTCTGCAAGAGTCTGGCTAACAAGATCCAGAACTTTCTGCTGAAATTGGCATAAGGATAGAACTAAAATACTTAGAAGAGGATGGACAGTGAATCTCATAAAGTGCCTTTGTTTAGTATCACTTTGCTCAATCTGCCTTTGATAAGCGTTTGGTAGAAAATAATTCAAGATTCAACTCCTTGGAAAGGCTGATTAGATTTTTCAGGGATCAGTCAGAAAGCAGAAGACACAAAAATAATTGAATGTAGGAAACACAGGTGAGAGGAAAAGTATAAAATTGAACATCTGACAAAAAAGCATCCCAGAGGTTAGCAGGACCCAGAATAGGGTAAGGCAAACCAGGTAACTAGAACACAACCTTTAGGAGGCACTCTTTCTCATGTGCTGATGATCTTCAACTTGCTGACCAACTGAGTTCCTGAGTGGCTTCCTACAATTTGCACCCTGTTTGCCTCACTGTTAAGGAGGCACTCCTGGAGATTAGCAATAGCAGCAAACCATCATTGCAATGAGTCCTATAGGTTGGATGGACAAAGAAAGAAGCAGCGTTACTGGAGCCCAGCATCCAGAGTCACTGTGAGAGAGCTGGAACCATGACGGGCCTGTCCATGGTCAACAGAAGGCATTGGAGGCCACAAAGAAAATATGGGCTCTACTTGAGATACCATCTAAAGCTGTTAGTGGGAAATATTGTGACTTCTTCCTAACACCAGAGCTTACTGTTGGCTGAACTCTGCAGGAATCCAGCTGATATGAGAAATGGGGAAATGCATCCTGAAGGAATCAGTCTTCTGTGATGAAGAGCAAAGAAGTGATGGACAAGAAAGGACTCTTCTTGTTCCTTGGATATTAATCTGTCCATGATTAATATTTTGTGTATTTTCCTGCATACCCCATGTGTTTTTTATCTAGCCTGTGAGTGAAATAGCACTTGAATTTGACTCATATCTAAAGGTTGTTCTCTCTTATCTATTTTCATTTTTAAGTAAGGATGACATTGAATTTCAGGTATTTTGAATCGTTGAAGTTAAAACAGAAACGTAAAATATGTTTCAGGTTATACAGGAGCTTTTGTAAGCCTAGTGGGATTTGGCCGCTTTGCTACAACACCAAATATGTGTGGGTTTGGCACTCCTCAGTGAGAATCTTCAGCAAATGTTTTAAGTTATGTCTTATATGACCTTTTTTTTCTTGACTGTTAGCACTAGCCATCATGGTTGTATGCCATTTGGAAGCTTATATGCATGTGACCTTCCCATTAAGTCACTATGTTTTTGCTTAGCATTTGTGTGTCATATCTTCAG
Organism: Mandrillus leucophaeus; assembly: GCF_000951045.1. Taxonomy (NCBI): domain Eukaryota; kingdom Metazoa; phylum Chordata; class Mammalia; order Primates; family Cercopithecidae; genus Mandrillus; species Mandrillus leucophaeus. The sequence goes on from NW_012102288.1 coordinate 183,275, forward strand.
ATGCCAAGGAAATGAACCTATCACAATAATGCTGTTGCCCCAAAACTATAATAGCAAAAGCCCTTAATATTCTAATTTTATTTGGGTATGTTTATAATTTGATGACACAATTAGATAAAATTGAGCAAACCAACTTCAATATGTATTCATAGAAACCTGTAGGACTGGAGAAAATCCTAGAGCCATCAAAGCTGATAGCTTCACTAACAGAAGAAGGGATTCCTTCTGCAACCTTTAGATTGTCTTTTACTACTTCATTGGCAAGGAGATCATTATTCTGAAAGCTAACCCATTTGTGTTTGGGCAGCATTAAATGGCTAGAGAGTTATCCTCCACAATCAACCAAAATCTACATTTGTCCATTTGGCTCTGGAATCATACAGAATATGTTGGCTTTCTTGACCACATAATGATCTTGAACTATGCAACTACAACTCTCATCTATCTCTGAGCCTTTTCCAAGGCAAATATCCACAGTTGCCTCAACCATGGATTAGATTATGTTTTCTAGATATGCGGGTTTTCTCCAAATCTGCTCCTCTTCTACATATTTAACTGTAATTACACTTTATGTTTATTTTCCTACCTTCTTTGAATAACTGGCTTCAACTGAACCATTTCGGGTGCCTTCAACTGGACTATTTCTAGTGGCAGAGAAAAAATTATTTTATTTATTCACAGTCTTCCCTCTTCCTCCAAGTTGTACCCAATGCTTAAAAAAATTAATACCATTGTTAACATAAATATCTTGTTAGATATTTTGATCAATGGTGGGTCTCAAGCTAGCAAGGTCCTTGGTAAGTCATTTAGAAATCAAGTTGAATTTGAGCTATTTGAAATTAACAATAAGAATGTGAATGGTAATACTCGTATAAGGAAGTAATATCATAAAATATTCTATTTTTTTTATTTTTTATTTTTTAGAGATGGAGGTCTCACTCTGAAGCCCAGGCTGGAGTGCAGTGGTGTGATCATAGCTCACTGCAGCCTCAAACTCCTAGGTTCAAGTGATCTTCTCTCCTCAGTCTCCCTAGTAGCTGGGAACACAGGCATGAGCCACTGTGCCTGGCCTGTAATATATTTTGTACTTTATATCATACATAATAATATTTTATATCTATGTAAAAACGCAGCAGTGTCCAGTTTAATGAATTCTGAAGTTTAAATACCCACAAAATAGATGTCTCCTAATAAATGATGGAATACATGTGTAAATCTGCTTAGCCACTTCTCCTTTAAAACAGGTTTCAAGTTCCCCCTATTGTCTTTCCGCTTCCTCCTATGAGTGAGCTAAGTTTGAAGAGGGCTTAAGTATCATCCTGGCATTAATGGGGAGTTACCTGGTCTGCAGACATCTTTAGTCCTCCCTTGTTTTCCCTGAGATGTGACTATCTGGCCCATTCAGCTCTGTCCTTGTGATGGTACCCAAACCATGATCCACCCAACTCTAGCCCATACTCTGTACCACATCCTGGTTGTGATTTTAGTTCCCTCATACCTACCAGTGATCTTTCAGCTCTTCTAGGGAAAATGGGAAATTGTTGTATGCTTTCTATGCCAGGTTTGGGGGTTCTGTATTCTTTGAAGTTACCTGAGAGCCACTGGCTAGGTATCTCATTCAGCCTTTACTGCCCTGTTACCTCAGTCAGCTGGATGCTGAGCTTCTGAGTCTTCTATGCCCTCCAGTATACACCTTTGAAAGCAAGTCAGTCTCCTTTGTTATGGGGCTCCACAAAACCCATATGAAATTCCTATCACTCATTATTCCTGCCCCCACCCCTGGTACTCAGCAAATGGGAAGCCTCGTGCTCTTTCTAGAGACCCAGGAATCACTGTGTCATCTTTGTAAGTTATTTTACTGACCAATGGAGTCCAATTATTTGAGTTACAAGAATGTTTAACTATACATGTAAACATTACTGAAGACATGAAATCACTCCAACTGCAAATGGGGAAGTGGAAAAAAAGTTATTTAATGAAAGATAAACATGAATTTAAATTAGTTTTGAATAATTAGGAATGCTTCAGGAAACATCATGTGGTGAATAGTCAGTTTTCTATGTCTATAATGATTTTCAAAAAAGCAACTTTCACCTTTCACTAAAAATGATTCTATAACCCACTCCAGTTAATGGATCACCCTCTACTAAGTTGTTGTTAAGCTAGAAATCTCAGTGCTTTCTTAATGGTATTTCTTTCTTCAATCATTCATCATTCATTTAGACAGTATTTTACCTTATAAACGTATCTCAAATTATTAACAACAATCTTTTTTTCTTCTGCTTCATTTTAAATAGTCATCACTAACGATTTGATGTATTGCACTAATTTTCTAACAAATGTTTCTACTTACATATTTCTCAGCCTCTATCCATCTCAATTATTGCTCCCTTGCTAGGAAAATTAGAAAAAAACAAAGTGCTGATGATGGCATGATTATTCATAAACCTTAGACAGACCTTCATTTCTTAGGGAATAAAGCTCATATCCTATAGCAAGGCACAGGGCCTCCCATGATCAGGAACTATGTTCCATCCATATCCCCAAAGTCCCTACAATAAACATCTCATTAAAATCTTGTTAGTACATACTTGTCATGTTCATTGTATGTATGATTTTTCACATTGCTTCTTCTCTGTAGAATACCTCTTCCCACACCATCTCCCCACCCTTGTCAATATCCTTCAAAGCCCAATTCAGAGGCAAACTATTTCACAACATTTTCACTATCCCTCCTCTCCTCCACTCCCCTTCCTTGCTCCACTACAAAATATATAAACTATCTCACTGGTGTTTCTGAACAGTTTTGTTTATAATTCTCATAATAGCTACCACATTCTACTTTATATTAAAGTTATTTGTATTAATGAATATCTTCTCTGCCAGGTCATTAACTTAATGATGCTAGTTACCAGTATTTCTTTCCCAGCAACACTAGCCAACTCAGGCTAACTTAAACAGAAAAGGAAAATTTATTATGAAGACACAGAGGTGTCTCATGGAAACTTCTTGGAGAAATTATGCACACAAGTTGCGAACAGAGGTTTAGAAGTCTTTTTTACCTGATTCTGAATCTCAGCTTTACCTTTTACCAAACGTATAACATTACATATGATATTAAAATTCTATGTCTCAGTTTCCTCAATTATAAAATAAGCATAATAATAGTCCCCACTTCCAAAAACAAAGCTGGTGAGGGAATGAAGGTGGACCTTAGGAAGGACTGAAAATCTGTCTGAAATTCAGGCCATGTTTCTTTGATTCACCTATTCTTCACTTCTCATTTTACTAGAGATTGAATTTCTCTGCTCTTCATTATTCATGGAAAAAGTTACTGGTCCACAGTTCATTTGCTGTACATCTCACCTCTTATAAAGATGGATTCTGTCTTTGTCTGTTCCAAGTCTGGGTGAGAAGACTGTGATTGACCAAATTTAGGTCCAATCAGCTGCAGCCAAGATTAATAAAAGTCACTGAGCAGTTCCAGAAACCCTTCTTTATGAGAGGCACTCCCAAGAGAAGAAGGTTGAAGGAGAAAACAAGATAGGTAGTGATCCACTCAAATGTTCCTTTATTTTTGTGTCCTCAAACATGTAGTGCTGTAGTCTTCAATTTTTACCATATATGCACCTATATGCACCCTAATTTTGATATTGCATACAGTATTGTGCCATACTCATTATTTGTTCAATTATGCCTTCAAGAATATTTGAATAATAACTTATTATGTTCTGGGTATTATGCCATATGCTGAAGGTATAATGGAATGAGATAAAGTGAAATTCCAGACATCATGAAGCTAATATACACTGCCTGTTGCTTCGACTATTTTTAAAAATCTGGTCTGTACATTCTCACAAGCCATCCCTAGCTTATTAATATTTATAACATTGCTCATTCTTTGTCAGAACCACTGTTTTCTTTTGTCTTTTAATATACTTTTTAAAAACTTATTAACATTTAGTTGTATTTTCAAAACATTAGGCAGGTCTCCCACTAACATCTACCTTGGGACTGGAAGTGATTTACCTCCTACCTCCTAGTGAAATTCCAGGAACAGAAAGGCCTAAGTTCTATATCCATCACTATAACTGCTTATAACTGACTACCTACATGACTTTTTTTTTTTTTTTTTTTTTGGAGATGGCGTCTCACTCTGTTGCCCAGGCAGGAGTGCAATGGCACGATCTTGACTCACTGCAACCTCTGCCTCCTGAGTTCAAGCAATTCTCCTTCCTCAGCCTCCTGAGTAGCTGGGATTACAGGCATACACCACCATGCCCGGCTGATTTTTGTATTTTTAGTAGAGACAGTGTTTTGCCATGTTGACCAGGCTGTTCTTGAACTCTTGACCTCAGGTGATCCACCCGCCTTGGTCTCCCAAAGTGCTGGGATTACAGGTGTGAGCCACCATGCCTGGCCCTATGTGACTTTTGATAACGTCCAAAAGCACTTTGTTAAGAACTATGGGGCTTAATTCATTTTAAATCAATCAGTCATTAAACATATAAGGGATTTTGGCTAAATTATCTAGTTGTAAAAGTCTGTGATTTGCAGATTAGTATGAAAAATACATGGGGACCTCCAACCTGAATAGATATTGTCAGTACAATATTGTTTATGATCTCACTCCTTCTCTTCCTACTCCTCTTCCCCATAACCATTAGTTCCATCCCCCTCTCTTCGTGCACACACTGAAAACTATTGTGAGAGCAGGGCAGAGCTGAGTCTAAAAGAAGTGTTAGCTAGAAATGAGATGAACTCCTTGTAGAACTCTCAGCCAATGAACTCAATTATTGTTTTTGAGATTGGTTATTTTCTACAAAAGCTTCAGGGCCCTTGTTCCTTTAACATATCTCTGTTAAGGGATATATATTGTCTCTCCTTACACCCTAACTCAAAGGACAGTTTTTTTTTCTATTAATTTCCTGGCTCACCTCCTTGTTTCTGCCCTGGTCCCAAAACTCATCCTAAACTATAAGATTTTTTCTTTGTTAATTTTCTCCTCTGTTTGTGGCATCATTCCTTACTTCCATTTAATTAGTTCTGTCTTTTATGGTTTTCTGCTTACATGTCTCACATAACTTCGATGTCTCTCTATTCACATACCCCCCTCAAATTCTTCCTCAACTCTCTTCTTCCTTTTATCACATGTCCTCTGTCTGCCTCTACATCCTTGTCATATACTTTTAAAATCCAGCATTTTGCTATGTGCCAACCTATATGATAAGCACATTCCATGAAAGATCTCATAGAATCCTCAACAAGCCTGCTAACTGGTACTATTATACTCATTTTACAGTTGAGGGACAGAGAGGTTGAACAATATTCTCAAAATCACACAGTTAAAATGGCACAACAGGTTCAAATGGAAGTCTGTCTTCTGAAACTGACTTCTAAAGCAGTAGGCTGTATGCTCTTCATTTGTTGTGAAATTTACTGCCAGCTCTACCCGCTCCTCCCACTCTGCTGAAATGATCAACTTCAAAATTTGTCAATGGCATGAATCCAGTGGATTTTCTCAGCTGTCATTTTCCTTAACCATCTGTTGCACTCATCACTGTGGTATGTATTTAGAGAAACTTTTTCTACCCTGGCTTGTGACAATGAACTTCCTCCTGAACTCCTTGTCTCTTTCATTAACTCATCTTCTTTCTCCCACATCCAAAAAGTGAGTGCTCACCAAAAACCAGGATTTGAATCTCTGCCATTTTTATTCTAGCCAGGTTCCTTCAGGGAACTCAGAAATGGAATAAGTCAAGATTAGATCATTTTTTCCTTATTTTTGATTGCTCTAAGAGATAACTGACTACCTAAAGTAAAAAAATAGTAGCAATTGGCCGGGCGCGGTGGCTCAAGCCTGTAATCCCAGCACTTTGGTAGGCCGAGACGGGTGGATCACGAGGTCAGGAGATCGAGACCATCCTGGCTAACATGGTGAAACCCTGTCTCTACTAAAAAATACAAAAAACTAGCCGGGCGAGGTGGCGGGCGCCTGTAGTCCCAGTTACTCGGGAGGCTGAGGCGGGAGAATGGCGTGAACCTGGGAGGCGGAGCTTGCTGTGAGCTGAGATCCGGCCACTGCACTCCAGCCTGGGCGACAGAGCGAGACTCCGTCTCAAAAAAAAAAAAAAAAAGTAGCAATATATTATGACTTTATCCATGTAAAAGTAACAGATAGGGAAACAAGAGCACAAAGGCTACATGGAAGGAATTAAGAATATACTGTTAGAAGCTCCTTCCCTATGTGTGACTGGTTATTTGAAGATAGATTATGGTTAATGAAAGATGTGTATTGCAAATGAGAGGACAACTACTAAACAATTTAGTGAAATCTAAATATTAAGTCAACAGAAGAGATCAACTAAAATCATAAAACATTCAATTAACAGAAGGCAGATAAGAGGAAAAAAATTAAAAATGTGGAACAAATAGAAAGCAGCTAGCAATGTGGCAGATTTTAATCTAATCTTTTATCAATTGGCATATCCGTTCCAATTGGCCATGCTGATATAAAAACACACCTCAAAATGAATAATGACTCCAACACATAGATGTCTGTTTCTCACTGATTTAATAGCCCATCACACATGTTCCTGGTAAATAGGTGTGCTGTCTCCTCCAAGTGGTCATTCAGGAACTCAGGCGGCTTCCTGAGTTCCACCTTGTGGCTCACCACGCCCTAAGGCCTCAATGTCATCTGCGTTTGGCTATTAAAGAAGAAGAATGCTTGTAGTCTCTAAGAAGACTTGTTTTAGAAATGGCCTGAAATGGCCTGTATCACTTTGCTTGCATGCCATTGGCTAGACTGTAGTCACATATCCATACCTAAGTACAGGGCAGCTTGGTAATGTCAGCTAGCTGAGGGTCTTGGAAGAAGAAACAGATTTTTGGTAATGAACTAGCTCTATCTGCCACAGATAAACAGTTCAGCCACAAGGTTAGAAATTTTCAAAATTTTTTTATCCATAAAAACCATCTTGGAGTTTGAAACAACAAATATACTTTACAAGAAAAATTCAGCTTTGGGGGTAGCACCTTTTTAGGTTCTACCTTTTTGCATTTTTAACTAGGACATCAGGTGATTCCAATAGTCGGATGATACCATTCTAAGAAACACTGCACGAGGCAGAAGGGAGCCACTGTGACTGAAGCTGGATATATTAACATCTGAGATGTTTCCAGGAAGAGCTGCTGTCTCTCGCCACTCAAGTGTGTTCTGGCATAATAGTATTGGCATAATTCAGGATTGTAAGTGATGCAGAATCCCGAGTACAACCTCAGACCTATTAAATGAAACCATATATTCATTACAGTTTGAGGAGCACTGGTCTAATTATTTTATGCCAAGATGTTAGAGAACATGGATGGCTACAGAAGCAAAGTGATAGGAACATTATCCAATCAACAACAGGCAAAAGCAGATGATTCTGAGATGAATCATCTATAGAATATGAATGGAATTGAAGTCATGTGAGCCTGAGATAGACCAGCATACTTTTGGGGGTATGATAGTGGCAGAAGAAGGAAATGACTATGAAGAAAAGTAGATAGACCTTTATTAATAAAGTTCATTTGTCCTAAATATATGTGTGGTATATATTTATTGTAAAGGATTGGGAAAAAAAATCTAGAAACACAAATAAATGGAACTATAGTTAGTATCATGTTCTTTTATATTCCATTTTCTCCTATTCATTTTTTTCATATATTTGTGTATATATAAGGTTGTACTGTTTATATATTTATATTTTATATTTTTTGTATATATAATATTGTATTATACAGAAATATTTTACTATTTCATAATAGTCAATCTTATGTAATTTATTAACTCTGTCTCTATTTTTGGACATTTAACCTATGAACTTATTTTCACTGTTAATATTGAGTAATATTACAAAAAAATTCATCCCTGAACATAAATCTATCTGAGTATTTCTGGCTGTCTTCTTGGGCTAGCTTCCTAGAAATACAATCACTAGGACAACAAATATTTACTTTCTGAAGTTGTTTGCTAATGTTGCTAACTTGTGTGGAAACTTTTCAGAAAGTCTCATAAGAAAAGGAAGCTTTTTGATTTGTCAATGTTCTTTTCCTAATTCACACCCTGCCCCCTGGAGTTGTTATATGGATTCAATGAATCAATGCATCTAAAGTGTTTAGTAATATGTGTGGCATATAGTCAGTATTTTGTTAACTATTAATATCGTGCAGTAGCACATAGTTGTTAAACCTGGATTTGCATTCTTACCCTGCCTCATACTAACCATATGAAGCAGGACATATCACTTACCCTTCATGAACCTCAGTTTACTCATCAGTAAAATGGGAATGCATTACTGACCACTTCAGGTTGACTTTGTGGAGCTTTATCATATGTGAAGCACGTGGTACAATCCCTGTGAAAAAGTAAGCAATTCAGCAAATGTTCGCTAATAGTATTTATTATTTTTAGTCTTAAAGAAGTTGAAAATTTTCTTGCTTTTTTTTCTTACTCCCTTCAGTGTAGACACTCCCATTTCTGTCTCAATTTGAATGTATCCAATGAAGGTAGAAATATAATCTATCTCCTTTTGAAGGCAAGGAGGAGGGAAGCATTTAGGAAAGCCAGTTTTGAAGATGAGAAGTCAAATTATTTTGATTAATAATCACATTAGCTTAGTCATTCCTCAACATAGCTCTCTCTCTTTACATCTATATATAATCTCATTATTTACTTACCAATTTTTATATATACTCCTGTTTACTAAAACATTGACATTATTCGTGTATGCTAACTGTTCATTATCTATGGCTTACATATTACATATATTATGTTCCCAATACACATCAATGGCAAGTAGGGTTCTCTCTCAGGTTGTACAATAGCTCATATAGTATCTATTTAGTGTCTTGGTTGAGAAGCACCTCAAGGCAAGATCTGGGCTTATTGGAAAGGGTGCTCTGACAGATTAGTATTATTTGG
>NW_012102288.1:194342-196736 GCF_000951045.1 Mandrillus leucophaeus
ATCTATAGAATATGAATGGAATTGAAGTCATGTGAGCCTGAGATAGACCAGCATACTTTTGGGGGTATGATAGTGGCAGAAGAAGGAAATGACTATGAAGAAAAGTAGATAGACCTTTATTAATAAAGTTCATTTGTCCTAAATATATGTGTGGTATATATTTATTGTAAAGGATTGGGAAAAAAAATCTAGAAACACAAATAAATGGAACTATAGTTAGTATCATGTTCTTTTATATTCCATTTTCTCCTATTCATTTTTTTCATATATTTGTGTATATATAAGGTTGTACTGTTTATATATTTATATTTTATATTTTTTGTATATATAATATTGTATTATACAGAAATATTTTACTATTTCATAATAGTCAATCTTATGTAATTTATTAACTCTGTCTCTATTTTTGGACATTTAACCTATGAACTTATTTTCACTGTTAATATTGAGTAATATTACAAAAAAATTCATCCCTGAACATAAATCTATCTGAGTATTTCTGGCTGTCTTCTTGGGCTAGCTTCCTAGAAATACAATCACTAGGACAACAAATATTTACTTTCTGAAGTTGTTTGCTAATGTTGCTAACTTGTGTGGAAACTTTTCAGAAAGTCTCATAAGAAAAGGAAGCTTTTTGATTTGTCAATGTTCTTTTCCTAATTCACACCCTGCCCCCTGGAGTTGTTATATGGATTCAATGAATCAATGCATCTAAAGTGTTTAGTAATATGTGTGGCATATAGTCAGTATTTTGTTAACTATTAATATCGTGCAGTAGCACATAGTTGTTAAACCTGGATTTGCATTCTTACCCTGCCTCATACTAACCATATGAAGCAGGACATATCACTTACCCTTCATGAACCTCAGTTTACTCATCAGTAAAATGGGAATGCATTACTGACCACTTCAGGTTGACTTTGTGGAGCTTTATCATATGTGAAGCACGTGGTACAATCCCTGTGAAAAAGTAAGCAATTCAGCAAATGTTCGCTAATAGTATTTATTATTTTTAGTCTTAAAGAAGTTGAAAATTTTCTTGCTTTTTTTTCTTACTCCCTTCAGTGTAGACACTCCCATTTCTGTCTCAATTTGAATGTATCCAATGAAGGTAGAAATATAATCTATCTCCTTTTGAAGGCAAGGAGGAGGGAAGCATTTAGGAAAGCCAGTTTTGAAGATGAGAAGTCTAATTATTTTGATTAATAATCACATTAGCTTAGTCATTCCTCAACATAGCTCTCTCTCTTTACATCTATATATAATCTCATTATTTACTTACCAATTTTTATATATACTCCTGTTTACTAAAACATTGACATTATTCGTGTATGCTAACTGTTCATTATCTATGGCTTACATATTACATATATTATGTTCCCAATACACATCAATGGCAAGTAGGGTTCTCTCTCAGGTTGTACAATAGCTCATATAGTATCTATTTAGTGTCTTGGTTGAGAAGCACCTCAAGGCAAGATCTGGGCTTATTGGAAAGGGTGCTCTGACAGATTAGTATTATTTGGCCTGGCCACTGGAGTACGAGTGATACTTCATGTATGGGTAATTTCAATCCTTTGGTAAGTGAATGTTAGCTATGAGAAACAAGTTGAGAATAAAAATATTGGAAAATAAGGATATTTTGATATTTTATTCTACATGAATATTCATGTTAAAATGAATAATTTTCACTTTCAGAAATTGTATTATTTTAAATTAAATCTACCATTACTATAGATTATTAAAGAAAATACTGATCTTAGGGGATAAAAAATATAGATGACGTCAAAAAAAAATCCAGCTCTAATTGTTTTTTGGGACTTTGGTAACCTCAAAAACTAAAATTTTAGGTTTCATAAAATATTTTGAAAACATGAATATATAGATTAGAAATTTTGCAAATGATTTTTTTACTCCCTTTATTGTTATACTTATTCATTTATTTGGGTTATAAGATCTTATAGCAACAAGAAAAACTAGTGATGGTACTTTTAGTTAGCACATCAGCAGCATCTGAGCATTAGAACGTCACACAGAATCGATACTCCCCAGAGCCCACCTAAGATTAGAGTACAGACATGATATGTTTATGATATATCTACAGGCGATTTGCTCTCCTCCAGAAAAAGTTGCCACTAGCATTTTATTCATTTCCCTCTGGCCTTAGGTCCAAGCACATATGCAGAGAGCTCAAGTAGACAGAGCACATATAACTGACTTCACAAGGTTTATGGTATCCTGGGCCACGGGGTTAATAGCTTTAATTGTGAACTTTGAGAAAAGGAGAAGCCAAGGACATCTCAGTCCTTAGAGTTATAATTATATAAATTTATTTATATATGTTATATAAAAATATATGTATATATTATGTATGTTACATGTTATATATAAATA
>NW_012102288.1:198661-200117 GCF_000951045.1 Mandrillus leucophaeus
ACCCACATGCATTTATTTTTGTTATTTTCTTAGGATTTGTTAAATATTTCTAGAAAGGACTTTTTGATAAGGAACTGCTAGGACAAAGAATATTGACAAGTGAAGATTTATTACTAAATAATCGCTCACCCAAAGAATTCCAATTAACTGTATATTCCTACTAGTTTGTTTACCTTCAGTTCCAGCAACACTCCCTTTGACACTGATATTTACTGAACTATAATGTATACATGGAAATGTGTACAAATTATAAGCTCAATGAATTTTCACAAACTGATACTATCAATGTAATCGACTCAGTTCAAGAAATTTATTACCAGCACCCTGGAAGCTCTCCTTGTGTCCATTTTTATTCACACTTCAAAGGATAATTATTAACTTCTCACTGATTTGATTAGTGTGGCCTATTTTAGGAATTTATCTAAATGAAATCATACTGTATGTCTTCTTTTGAGCCTGACTTTTTTCAAGTAACCTTGTGTTTGTGAAATTAGTCCATGTTGTTGAAGTTGTAGAGTGTTCTATATATTTGAGCTCTATGCTATATTGTTTTAAAGCCAGCATTCTGTAATTGTTGTCAGTCTGAAAGTGTAAACTACGGTGTTACAGTTTTCACTCACAATCTTTGATTTAATGTGAGGTTGAACTTTTTTTTTTGGCTTCACTGGTTATTTATATTTGCTCTAGTGTGACATTGGTCATTTATTGTTCCTCTGTGGTAATACTGGTTTCTCTATTGTAAATAAATCTTTCACTTTTGCCCAAGCAATAGGTTACATTGGCCTTTAGTTACAAAATAGAAGAATGACTGTTGTTTCCTCACTCTTTCCCAAAAGGCCAATTAAGACTAAAAACTGTTCTTTTGACAAGGTAACAAGTTTCCCTTCTGGGACTCCTGTAGTTGCGGGGTCTTGATCCTCAGTAGTGAGAAAAGGAACATGATATGTGGATTCCAGATCCCAAAAGTGAATTATCCACATTTCGGGCTGAAGCCGTTTCTCACCTATCATGCTGATTCCTCTGACTTTTGCTACTTTATACTTTTTTGGGTATTTTTTCAAAACCTGCTTTTCTTGAAATGCTGACCAGTCCTGGTTAACTGTTTGCTGCCCCAGGGTACAAAGCTTCTCTAAAGTTAAAGCAGACCCATACCCCGGACTGATAAAGGGTGAGATAGATAAGAAACTCTAGGGGTTTGAAAATCACTGGCTAAGAGGAGATTCTAGGACAGAGATTCTGATTTAATTAATTTATGGAGAAGTTTGGACATTAGTCGTTTGAAAAGGGCTCCAGGTGATTCCAGTGGGTTGACAGGATTGAGAATAATGGAAAATTCTGGCTCCTAAGCTGATACATTCAGGTGCACTGAATAGATCAGTTTTAACCTATAAGTAAAGAAATGCCCCTGCCTGTTTATATCATGGCAGACTCCCAGAGATGGGACACAACATCTTAA
>NW_012102288.1:202752-203306 GCF_000951045.1 Mandrillus leucophaeus
ACACACACACACACACATACACACACACACACACACCACAAACCTAAGTCTGAAAGTAGTGATCGTGCTTGAAAAGTAGAGAAGTGGAACATCTTTCAAAGAGTAATCCTTTAATACCCAAAGTCTCTCATATAGGAAAATTAGCTAAGTGGCCTATTATTTTCAAACACACAATGATATGATTTTAATGGTTGAGTAAAAATGTCTGCCCACTCTTTGTAATAAAGAATAATAAAAAGAAATGTTTTTCTTCCTAGTTTTTCCAGAGCTTGTTTACATATTAAAATTATTTCTGATGAAATAAGGAAGTAGATATGAAGAAAACATACACAGTGAAATCAAATTTTCTTAGAAGACTATGACTAGAAATTTCCAAAGCATCTTGTTTAGAAATACGAGCATATAATTTAGTATAAGGATAACAGTATCATTGAGAAAAGTTTTATTTCTGAGAAGAAAATTACACACTTAATAAAATAGAGAATTTATGGGAAATTGCATTAATATATTTTTAAAGTACTGTGATTTTTTAAAAAGAGAGACTTTAAAGGGAA
>NW_012102288.1:208086-209827 GCF_000951045.1 Mandrillus leucophaeus
TAAAAATGTCTTTATAAATGTCATTTTAAAAGTCTAAAGAAATCTGAATATTGCATGGATTTTAATAAAAACATGTCAATATATGTTCTTCAGTTATGACAAATATGCCATAATAATATACGATCTGACAAGCCAAACTTTAGTCAGGTTTCTAAAACTTCTAAGCCCACCTCTGCACTTCCTTGGAAAATCCAGTTTTAGCAATTCCTACTACATCAGCTTAGCAAGAACCCCTATACTCAATATCCAAACACTCAATCTGATTAGGTCTCTCTTCCTCCACCAACCCGAAGGTCATGTCTAATTACTCTGACCTGTCTTCAGCAAAAATCCTGGTAGGTCAGTTTAGCCAGAATTGTTTTCACTCCTGATGTTTTCTCCTAGTAATTTTTAATCCACTGACCCCCACCCCACCCCCCTACTATAAATTCTCACTAGCCCATGCTGTATTTGATTTGAGCACAGTCTCTCTCCTGCATTGCATGTGGTCCCTGTACCTACTGCAGTGTTCCTAAATAAAGTCATCCTTGCTGTGCTTTAATAAGTATCACTGAATAATGTTTTCTGTAACAGATGTTAACCACAGAGAAAACTGAGTGTGCAATATACAGGAATTCTGTTTTATCTTCACAAATTTTGTGAAAATCAAAAACTATTTTAAAATTAAAAGTTTATCAAAAAAAAGTAAAGAAGGGAAGGAAGGCAGGAAGGAAGGGAGAAAGAGATTCCCACATGAGCAGCAGCCATCAGAATCTTGTCAAAATTTCAAATTCTCAAGTCACAGCCCAGACCTTCTGAATCAAAAACTCAGGGGATGTAGCAGCAACCTGTGATTGAGAACCATGATCTAGTTGGTTGACCAAGAGCTCTGCTTCCAGGTGCTACTCATTTCAGATGTGGTCATGTTACTTTTTCTTTAATGCCCAAGAGTGAAGAATCAGATTAGGCTTTACTGTAACTTCTGATTACTGAATTGTTACCTTTCACAAAGGAATGACATGTCTGCCTCTGTTCTTCTCATATTGAGATTTGAACTCCGGGGCCCTTCTCAGACCCTGTTGTGCTCATGTCTTCCATAACTTCTCCAGCACACAGAGAACTCTTCCACCTCTGATATCCCCAAGCACATAATCATGTACCAACTCTCATGTTTCCAGAGGCTATATAAATCAAGGCAGAGTGTAGATTCCCTGGAGACAGAAGACTTCACCTATCAGATGGTGACCTTGGGTAAATTGTTTATTCCCTCTGTACCTGAGTTTTCTTTCTGTGAACTGGGGATGGATGATACAAGAGTGTCTACTTCATGGGTTTTGGGGAGAACTGTGAATTAATACACATAATTTGTTAATAACAGCATCCAGCACTTAGTGAGGAACCAAAAAATGTAAGCTGGTGTTACTGCTGGTGGCAAGTGTTTTGTCTCTTAAATATTTCTTCCTTCTCCCAAAGCAGTGGAGTTTTGTGTGCAAAACAATGAATGTCTCAATAAATACTGGGTGAGTTGAACGGGTAAAGTGAGCCCACAAAATACTACTTCAAACCCAGTGACTTCTCCCTCCCCCGCCCTACACCTACCAGTCATCTAAGGCATTTTGATGTTGAATTAGAATGTTGAAAATATTTCATGTTGCTTATAAAATGCTTTTAGAATAAAGCTAGAGAACTGGATAATATGTGAAAGTCTGGAGTAAATTAACCTTACTCTAAGCTTCACCACATACAGTTGAGCTGCTACCAA
>NW_012102288.1:214387-216177 GCF_000951045.1 Mandrillus leucophaeus
CGTTTGAAAAGGGCTCCAGGTGATTCCAGTGGGTTGACAGGATTGAGAATAATGGAAAATTCTGGCTCCTAAGCTGATACATTCAGGTGCACTGAATAGATCAGTTTTAACCTATAAGTAAAGAAATGCCCCTGCCTGTTTATATCATGGCAGACTCCCAGAGATGGGACACAACATCTTAACATTTGCCTTTTCCAAGCAAATATTATTTGTGGACAATGCCACAAATTTCACTTCTAAAGTATAATTCCCCATTCTTACTGCTTTGATTCATAGTAAATGAAAATTGTCCTAAAGGTACGAGTATTTTACTGCTGAATATGACAGCTTGTCAGATCATTATGTGAGAAACGTCATGGTAATGGAAAGAAAGCAATGGAGAACTTCCCATGTTGGAGAGTGTAAGAAGAAGAAATGGAGGTAGAGAAAACAGTCTATCCTTTGTAAACTTTCCTTAGGTCCCAAAGAATTCTAGGACTTTTTAAGGACTGTAGTTCTTCCTTTGTGAGGCTTTGTAAGTATCCTTTTCAGTCTTGCAAATGAAACTAGGAAAGTGGTTGAAAACCCACAGTCCCTTTGGCATGCTTAAAGAACACAGGAGCCAACAGAGAGCTCCCAATGGCCAAATGTTGAACAGTTTGAGCAACAAAAGACATAAATTGGTATTACGTTATAACCCAAAGTGCAAAATAATTACCTATAATTAGCTATGAGTCCTCCCTAATATAAATACATGTTAGAATAAGTAAACATGAGAATGGACAAATTTTCCATACAGAAGAATTCAAATTTTTGTGTAGATACTCCCCACTCGTTAAGCATGAGCTATGCATAATGACATTTTCCCAAAACATACAATATGGAAAGACTGGGGGGAGACTATAGTGCAGATACCTGGCAGACACCACCTCAGCCAGACAATAAAAGTTAATATCAGCCATCATAATTCATATTGATATTGTGTATCCTTGATATAATGCTTTGAGGATGGCACTTTACCTCTGCGGTTCAAAACTCTATAACTCCAGTCTTAACAGGAGAAAAACTTAACCCATACTGAAGGACATTGTAAAAAATACATGACTAGCACTTTGGGAGGCTGAGGAGGGCAGATCACATAAGGTCGGGAGTTTGAGGCCAGCCTGGCCCACATAGTGAAACCCTGTCTCTGTTAAAAATGCAAAAATTAGCAGGGTGTGGTGGCACACACCTATAATCCCAGCTACTCCAGAGGCTTAGGCAAGAGAATTGCTTGAACCCATGAGGCAGAGGTTGCAGTGGGCCAAGATAGCACCACTGCACTCCAGCCTGGCTAACAGAGCAAGACTCCATCTCAAACAAAACAAAACAAAACAAAACAAAACAAAACAAAACAAAAACTTGACTTATACTACTCAAAATAGTTTGGAGAAACTGTCACAGCCCATAGGAGGCTAAGGATACCTTACTACTAATGTGGTATACTGGTGAGCTCCCGGAACAGATGCTTAAAAATGTCTTTATAAATGTCATTTTAAAAGTCTAAAGAAATCTGAATATTGCATGGATTTTAATAAAAACATGTCAATATATGTTCTTCAGTTATGACAAATATGCCATAATAATATACGATCTGACAAGCCAAACTTTAGTCAGGTTTCTAAAACTTCTAAGCCCACCTCTGCACTTCCTTGGAAAATCCAGTTTTAGCAATTCCTACTACATCAGCTTAGCAAGAACCCCTATACTCAATATCCAAACACTCAATCTGATTAGGTCTCTCTTCCTCCACCAACCCGAAGGTCATGTCT
>NW_012102288.1:218237-219584 GCF_000951045.1 Mandrillus leucophaeus
ATTACACACTTAATAAAATAGAGAATTTATGGGAAATTGCATTAATATATTTTTAAAGTACTGTGATTTTTTAAAAAGAGAGACTTTAAAGGGAATTGATGCCTTAATATTCTCCTTTACAGGTCATATATCCTTGAATAAACTCTTTAAAATTGCTTAAACTTTAAATCCACATACTGCTTTTAGAATTGAGTCAATTAATTTGTGACTAGAGCTTACTGAAAGAGAATCTGTGTCTAGAGCTAATCTGATACTAGAAAAGTCAGAAAGACCATTTTACAAATCTGCTTTTACTCAGATTCTGTCTGCTTGCACCAGTGTATGTTTGCAGATTAGTCTTGTAGTCTTAGATCCTAGAAAGATCCATTATTGCAAAATACGAATACATTCAGAGTCTTGGATTTATTTACATTCATTTTCACTTATTTACTGTCATTTTACTACAGGCTAAAATTTCCAAAAAACTTTTATTTTTTTACTTTTTCTGCTTAGGTAGGTAATTAACATTCATTTTGGAGGCACTGGAAAACAGAGATAGAATTAAAGTTAAATAAATTATCTATAATCACAGCACCCATGATCGCTACCGTTAGCACTTTATATATCTCCCAAATCCTTTTTGTTTTTAGAAAATTGTATCATGACTCTATGTACTGTTTTAACATCTTCTAACCTCTTTTTCCCTTAATTGTACAGTTTAATAGCATCATTTTGTTTTATAGCTACACCATAAAGTTATTCTTCATTGTGAGACATTTGGATGGTTCTCAAATTTTCATTCTTAAAAAAACATACTGTGATGAGTCTTTATATAGATATGTGTGTGTTGTATATCCTATAGAAAACAAATATACAATATACGTAACCCACATGCATTTATTTTTGTTATTTTCTTAGGATTTGTTAAATATTTCTAGAAAGGACTTTTTGATAAGGAACTGCTAGGACAAAGAATATTGACAAGTGAAGATTTATTACTAAATAATTGCTCACCCAAAGAATTCCAATTAACTGTATATTCCTACTAGTTTACCTTCAGTTCCAGCAACACTCCCTTTGACACTGATATTTACTGAACTATAATGTATACATGGAAATGTGTACAAATTATAAGCTCAATGAATTTTCACAAACTGAGTAATCGACTCAGTTCAAGAAATTTATTACCAGCACCCTGGAAGCTCTCCTTGTGTCCATTTTTATTCACACTTCAAAGGATAATTATTAACTTCTCACTGATTTGATTAGTGTGGCCTATTTTAGGAATTTATCTAAATGAAATCATACTGTATGTCTTCTTTTGAGCCTGACTTTTTTCAAGTAACCTTGTGTTTGTGAAATTAGTCC
>NW_012102288.1:223769-261234 GCF_000951045.1 Mandrillus leucophaeus
TCATGGGTTTTGGGGAGAACTGTGAATTAATACACATAATTTGTTAATAACAGCATCCAGCACTTAGTGAGGAACCAAAAAATGTAAGCTGGTGTTACTGCTGGTGGCAAGTGTTTTGTCTCTTAAATATTTCTTCCTTCTCCCAAAGCAGTGGAGTTTTGTGTGCAAAACAATGAATGTCTCAATAAATACTGGGTGAGTTGAACGGGTAAAGTGAGCCCACAAAATACTACTTCAAACCCAGTGACTTCTCCCTCCCCCGCCCTACACCTACCAGTCATCTAAGGCATTTTGATGTTGAATTAGAATGTTGAAAATATTTCATGTTGCTTATAAAATGCTTTTAGAATAAAGCTAGAGAACTGGATAATATGTGAAAGTCTGGAGTAAATTAACCTTACTCTAAGCTTCACCACATACAGTTGAGCTGCTACCAACGAACAACACCATTTTACTTTTGATCAAAGATTATTCTAGTTTCAGAGAGCCTTAGCAGAGTTTCTGTTAGCCTCAAAGACAAAATTAGCTATAAAAGAAATAAGCACCCCGGGGACTGTTCTAGAGGACAGTGGGTAAGTGAATATGTTTGAATAACCAGTTCAGATTTTGCTTATTTGCTCTTTACCACAGGTTAAATCGAAATGCAACAATTTACATGCCATAAACACACAAGCTTTAGGTGGTTTGCTTTGTTTTCCAGATGGGAATCAATGTGGTGGACTCTGCAGTATCCGGATTAGGCGGCTGCCCTTATGCAAAAGGTGCTTCTGGGAATGTAGCCACTGAGGATTTGATATATATGCTTAATGGCCTGGGGCTCAATACAGTAAGTTACTTTAACATATTTTAATATTCATGCATTCCTTGCAGCTCCAAATTGCAACACTTCTCAGATGTGGGAAGCAATTTTGAGGTCAAAGTTTTACTACACTTTTGCTATTTGCTAAAATGCACAGTGGGAAAAATGCAATAAAAATTCTTTTGGGGTCTTTATAAAGTAACTCATTGCTATAGCTCAATCACCAATAATGCTACCAAGTCACATTTTTATAGTGCTTCATGACCTCTAAAGTACTTTTTCATGTATTATCTGATTTGATTTTATACACTTTGTGAGTTGGAGCCTGTGTCTTTGCTGTTACGATTGTTGAGTTTTGCAGTTTTGTTTTTTGCATGAATGTTTTTCTTGGAGAAAACTGAGATCTTGATTGTCTCACAGTGACAACTACAGCTTCTGGAAGAACTCCCAGGGCACTTTTTAAATGATCAGTGAAAGAGGGGAGCTTCGTAATACTTAGCATGTGAGACACTGGATAGCAAGAATAGTCTCTTTGCAAGTCGTACCTGAAAAGTCACGTGCTATGTAACCACATCCAACAAATTCAGCACCTTGTTTTGCCCTGTGATTGTTAACACAACCTGTTAGTCTATAGAACAGATTTATTTAGGAAAAAAATAAAAATCACAGATGATTAGTCATTTAGAATTTCTTTCTGCGATGTAAAATAATCACCTGTATTGTAAAACAAATTTTTTTACTCTCTGCTGCTCCTATTCCTCCTTTTTCCTCACTCTACTTACATTGATGCTCCTGCTGCATTGAACTTGCTTCTGGTCTACACTTCTATACCATTTTATTCCTCACTTCTACCCCTTGCTCAGGTTTTCACTACCACATGAAATGGCCTTATGCCTTGTATTCCATTTGGCCTGGAAAGTAAGACACCACCATCCTAAAAATAAGCCGTCTAGCATCTCCCTGTCTATCCCCCAAGTCAAACTGTTAGATCCCATTCCTTAGTATTTTCATGTTTTCCTCTGCATTCCCTCTGAACTTACCACAAGGTTATATAATTATCTTGTTTATGTGTCTAGCTTCCCATGCAACCACAGAGCAATTATGACAGCTTATTCATACTTTATACTTGGTGCCTGTGGCATAAAGATGCTCCATAAATATTTATTGAAAGACTGATTTCACTTGGCACTAAACACCAACAGCTGTTACCCATAAACACCAAAAGCTATTGCCTATTTTCTCTGGTTAGAAATAAATGTTATTTCATTTATATCATATCTTAATCATTTATATCAGAAGCTAATGACATAAAATGAGCATAAATAGCTTCTTTCTTAGAAATTTAGATGACTGAATTGAACTCCATAGCTGATAGCTGATGCTTCATATATGCTAGTTATGTTCCATAACTCCAGAGTCCAGATGCAAATAAGTCAAGTCTATTCCTAAAAGTTTTACCATCCAAGAATTGCCACATTGAGTAGCTTCCACAATTCAACTAGTCACCCAAGCTAACAAACCAAGATTCTCTATAGAATTTAATCTCACTATGGATTCCATGTCCAATCAGTTACCAAAGCTGCTAATTTGACTTTAAAATATTTTGGTTGTTTGTCCCTTCCTTACTACCTCTGCTATGACTACATTGATGCAGGTCTGCACATCTCTTTCCTGGGTGTTCATCCTCTATACTGGTTGCTGGCTCTAGACTTGCCTTTAAATCCATCCTCCATGCTACCATCAAAGGATTACACCTAACATATAAGTATGAATAGGCTCTACTTCTGCTTGAGCACTGATCAGTGGATTCTAATTTCCTGAAAGCAAGCCTGTGCTCTATCACATAATCTGGCCTATTATTACCTTTTCCAGGGTTAATGGTATATTTTACCTTTATCCATATGCACCATGGATATTTAAGATATCTTGAACTGCTCGTCTGTCTGCCTACATACAGTGACCCATACATCCTCCATCCTCTTCTATACATTTTGTATAAACCTCGAATCAGGCTTCACCCTTCTTGGCACTTTTCCCTGACACATTCCTTTCTGCTTTTTTTTTCCTTGGTTGGTTGGTGGCCTCACACCTCTGCCTCCATAATAACCTGGGCATATCTCTATTTGTGGCTTTAACTATGGTACAGAATTTTCTGTTGTGAGTCTACATTGCTTGCTTGACCTTAAAGGCAGAAACCACATTCTATGTGAGGTTCTTGAAACTCCAGAATCTATCATAGTACATGAGACATATTAAGCACCTGATAAATGATTTAAGAATACATGCAGTGTTGTTTTCATAATGATATCTACTGATTAAATAAAATGGTAGAGAAAAGTCAAAACAAAATTCTTCTTTGGTGTGATATCAGCAAATTCTACTGTATGTTACAAATGGAATTACTGAAAAGAGAAGAAAAACATTAATGGCTAAAATGTTTCTATCAACACTTGCTGGATATAATTTATAAGTGAAAGGCATCCGAAGTTAATTGTTTACAGAATTTAAGTATCATTGGATTAAGGATGTTAAATAGATACCCACGTAAAGCCATTACCACAAGAAAACCAAATTTCTCAAACCAAAGCAAATGTTAGTATCCTGAAAACAACTTTATAATAAAAAAAAAGACATTTACAAGTATCATTTTAAAAAATATTTTTAATTCTTAAAGAGATAAGTAATGGGCTCTATTGAAATATCTCCAATTTCTAAAATGATATTGTTATGAAAAGCCCCTATGAGTTTTTATACTTGCCTATTTTATGAAAGTCACAGGTTTTCATAGATATTAAAAAGTACTTTATAATAGCAAGGAAAACTGAGTATTTTCAACTTTAATCCCACATTGTTTCTAGTCCATATTGAGAGAGAACATAGAAGCTTATGAAATGCCATGTAAGGACAAGTTTGTGCTTAATCCACCTAATGCTTTGCCTCCTCCTGTAACAACGAAAGTGCTGGGTGGAGACATTGATAGTGACGCTTTCATTACACCAAAGCCAAAGGCATGCCCTGAATTTGGCCTTTATACCCAACTGCATATCTGTCATCCATGGATTTACCTAAGCCTTTGTTGATCCTATTTGTACTTTCAGACAGTACAACCTCTCAGGCGAATAAATTCCAGATGTGTACTAAATACTACTTCATTTTATTTCACTTGCAACTACCTCCTTCAATATCATACTAGTGTTTCTGAACTTGGTTTAAAAAATATATATGTATATATATGCATTCACCTTTTCCGTAATCCTTATGGCTTTTTCAAGTTTGTTTCTTCATAAAGAGGATAGTCTTTTTTCTAAGTCAGTTCTTATCTGTAAACTGCTCCAAAACATTATCATTTTGATTGTCCTTCACTGATGCTTTGTAGACTGTTTTTGTAGTTCCATTATTGCCCTTCCTAGACTCTAGATACCAGCCTGAATTACGACTTTTTCAAGTGTGTCTACCTATATTATTATACAAGGGTCAGATTCAAGATATGCTGAAATAAAGCAGAAAAATCTAAAATGTTAACATTATTCATGAAAACAAATGTTGCCCCCAAATTGATAATGACCACCACCACTTTGTTTAGTAATTTTAAATGGTTAAGTAACTACTACTAAAATTTAAAAGGCTATGTTTTATCTTTTTTCTCTCTAATCCCTCTGCCTTCCTGATATTCCTTCTCTCCCTCACCAGGGTGTGAATCTATACAAAGTGATGGAAGCTGGTGACTTTATTTGCAAAGCTGTGAATAAAACCACAAACTCTAAAGTAGCACAAGCCTCCTTCAATGCTTGACTTGAATGGATTTATGATCTACGGTTGAGAAGATCAATTTCAGCTACAGTACTCATCTGAAAATCATTAGTGTCAACTTGCTCTGATATGTGAAGTAATAGGCAAGAGTGGGAAAAAAGAGATCCTTTTCAAAAAGATTATAACTGGATAGATTAAGTCAACAAAAAGCAGTATCAGTCATCAGGTAAATTGCAAGCTGAGGATAAACAATAAAACTTGTCCTATTTTGAACTTGGAAAAAAGTCTCTTTTGCTCTTGTAGAAATAACTTTTTAATTTAGATGGGAAAATTGAGTTCATATTTCCCCAAGTATCAAATACTGTGTTAATACTTAATCAGGCAGGCTTAACACAGTGTACATACCGTCAGTAGTTTATGAGCTCCTGCATAGTATGCAGAGTGTGTGGCCTCAATATTATGCATTATGCCTCTGGATCTCAACTGTTCATTTGCCAAGTCAGTTAAGTTATGGACCAAAAGCCAAATCTCCATCTGACCCTACATAATTTTAGCAATAGAACTTTTATATTTCGAGTATGGCTAACATCTGTTAACTATTTCAGTGACTTTATCTGGTTCCAAGAGGCTGTGGCCAATGGCAAGATGCCATATCCTGGAAACATATTACGACCTCCCATGTTTGTTACATGCATCCAGTTTACCATACTTTACCTATCATCAGTTATAGTAAAAACCAGCATGGAGTTACTCAGCTATTGAGAAATTGTAGGCTATTATTTTGGTCCTGATGTCTAAATTGCAATGATAAGAATAGGTTGATACATATATCATCATCTACCCTTATAATTTTCAGATCACTTTCAATTTGCCCAAGGAAATATCGTTGTGATCCTAAGAATATTAAGATAATTTTTGGTTAATGAAATACCGATTTTCCTTTGATTCATGGTGCTTTGATTACATCACATGATTTTTTGGTGTATTTTTAGTGGTTATTTTAAAAGTTGAAGTGACTGAAATGTTGTCTATTGTCCTAAAATTGATTGCCAGAAATTGAAAGATGTAATATATCAAAGACAGAGATGAGGAGCAGGAGGACTATTCAAGATAAACATTTCTGTAACCTATGCAAATTTTATGGGGGTAGTATTATTACACATGGATCTGAAATGTCAGTTCTAGTATTTATTTAGACTTCTCTAATAATACCAGGTGATATTATCTTTGAGTAAGTTTGAATATGAATTGAAACATAAAAATGAGTGTTGTGAACTTTCTAGGAAATATTCATTAAAACCATTGAAATAAAAATAAGTTCAAGAAAGTAAGAGAAGTACTGATTATAACTATGTTGCATGGTTCTGGAGCAGGAATACTAAGAGCAATTTTCTGTTTTGGGGTTAATGTTTGGGGGTTGGGGGAAATGCAGGGAGCAGACAAAAATCAAAGCTGGTTATGAATCTTTTTCAGTTACATCTCCCTGTGCATCTCTCTTCATGAAGCACATGACCCTGCACACTGGCAGTAATGGGACAGCTCCAATTAGCACGTACAGCTGGATATGTACCCCATATTCTGAGGAGACTGACTTCCTATCTCTTACAAAGCTATGCAGTTCTTAATTTGAGATATTTGGATAAGCGTCTCTTGTTACAAACTGCTTATAGTAACAACTAAGGGGAAAGCATTGCTGTTTTGAAATGGAAACCATGGACTTTGAAAGGCAGAGCAAGTAGTCAGAAACTCCAAGTACAGTCTAGAGCACAGTTACATATCTTCCATGTCAGTGTACTGAGTCACTTCCATGAATACCTTGATGCTACTGAATCACATTTAGTATGAGAAAGCTTGCTGTAGGTATTTGGTATCCTTTCTCCACACAAACCACCTAAATCTCTTTGACGATTTAAAAAAGTTTCTTTTTTGGTTTTCTTTTCTCCACCTTATTTATTTTTTGGCCTCTTCCTTCTCTTCTTTACGTTTGACTGCAGACACAAATGTACAGTTGCCTCCATCCTTACAACTCAACAGGTGGTCCAACACCAGCAGGATCATCCCCTGGGACCTTTTGAGAAACAGAATCTGGGACTTCACTCCATATCCACTGCATCACAGTTTGCATTTTAAACAAGATCCTCATATGACTCATATGCAAATTAACTT
The DNA here is from genome assembly GCF_000951045.1 of Mandrillus leucophaeus. NCBI lineage: Eukaryota > Metazoa > Chordata > Mammalia > Primates > Cercopithecidae > Mandrillus > Mandrillus leucophaeus. The sequence continues at coordinate 230,485 of NW_012102288.1, forward strand.
TGAGAAGCACTTGCCTATTTGATACCTCCTCTTGGGTGTCCAACAGGCATCTCAGGCTTCATATATATTCAAAATTCTTGTACCATTTTTCACTTTGTGCTCTGTAGTCCACCCCATTGTCTTCTGTTTTTGGAACAAGACACACTCAGATCCATCTCAGGTCCTTCCTTTACCTTAGTTTTTTTCTCTGCCTGTAAAGCTGTTTTCCTGGCTTTTTCCCTGGGCATGACTGGCTCCCTCTTGTCATTGAGGTCTCAGCATAAATTTTACCTCCTTAATGAATCTTCCTGGACAACTCAGTTTAAAGTAAGTCCTGTTACACTCTCTCACATCAACTCATTTAATTATTAATTTTTACCTATTATTTGTTTATTCTTTCTTTCTTCAACAGAATATATACTCCATGAGAGTGAGGGTTTTGCTATCTTCTTCACTGTTAGTTCCACATTGCCTAGAACATAGTGCTAGGGTCTGGCACTAAATACCAATAAATGTTAGTCGGAGTCAAGAATAGAAATGGGTTTAATTCAAACATTTGGGAATTGAAGGAAGGAAACTATTCTGCATGAACTCGACACATATATTTCCTGAGCCCTTAATAGATTTTTAGGATTTTTCCAGTTTATATGTTGAATGATTGAATTAAGTAATGAATGCATATATATATACCAAAGAGGATGTTTAGAAATGTTGGGTAAACCAAAATTGTAAGGGAAATATATATATTTTTAAGCAGAATAAAGTAAAAGTGAAACTGCTGGAATTGATAACAACAAATTGACAATATCAATAACAGAAACCTTCCTGAGGTAAAGAGGCAACAGCTATAATAAGCAACTAATCAGCTTTGCTATGGGCATTAAGAAGTGCATGCCATTGCTTTCTATGTGTTTTACACACATGCACACAGGCACACACACACATGCATACATAATATACCATTCCAGATATGGCCAGAACAATTTAGATTATTCATCAAACTTCTGTAACCTGTCTCTTCTCTATCAAAGAAACAAGAACTGCATTGCCTATTTAAAAGTCCACTGTAACATGTCATCGAAGAAAAGCAAGCCTGTTGTATCAGCTGTCATCTATATTAGTAAGAGATAAAAATTTTGTAATGACTTGATATCAAGACCTCATTACTTCAGTATTCCTTAAATTCCTTTAGTAATTTATAGGTATTTCAGAGTCAAGTCTTAGCAGAGACATACTCTTAATTTTCTGTCACTGATACATAAACAAACTTATTCTCTGTGATCTCAATTCATGTTGTACATTAGATTAATCAGTGGATGATGGGAGAGGAGTTTAGCAATATTGATGCCTGAACTTCACCCTTGGATATTTTGATTTCATTGGTCTGGAGTAGTACACTTCAAGCATCAGCATTTAAAAAAAAATGTATACAACAATTCTCATGTGCAAGTTTAGTTGAAAATCTCTAATTTAGAACAATGGTTTTGAAAGTGTGATCCCAGGAGGAGCAGCAGCAGCAGCAGCAGCAGCATGACTTGCTTTTCTCAGGAGCTTCATCCAGAGAAAACGGCATCATCTCAGAGTCAGTTATAAAATCCAGATTGTGAATCTGTGTATACTATAAAGGACAGTAAGAGGACACCAGCTATATTAGCCCATCCTTGCCTTGCTATACCTAAGAGTAGGTAATTTATAAGAAAAGAGGTTGAATCTCATGGTTCTGCGGGCTGTACAGGAAGCATAGCGCCACCATCTGCTTCTGGGAAGGCCTCAGAAGGTTTTAACTCATGGTGGAAGGTGAAGTGGGAGCCAGCACTTTGCATGGCAAAAACAGGAGCAAGAAAGAGAGTAGGGAGGAGGTACCACACTTTATAACAACTATCACCAGGACAGCACCAAGAGGATATTAAACCATTCTTTAGAAATCCACCCTCGTGATCCAGTCACCTTCCACCAGGGTTCATCTCCAACACTGAGGGTTACAGTTCAACATGAGATTTAGAGGGAATACATATCCAAACTACATAATCAACACATTAGAATTCAAATTAGGATTCACTAGAGATGCAAATTTTCAAACTCCAGCACAGATGTACTAAATCAGAAGCTCTGGGTTGAGGCCTAATAATCTTTGTTTTTACAGATCCTCCAGGGGATTCTGAGGAGCCCTAACATTTGAGAATCACTGACCTTCTAAGGCAGTGATTTACCACACTTGTAATTGGTAGAGGAAAAAATGGATACTATTTAGCTTATTGTATGCCCTATATCCACACAACAAAGCATCATTTTGAACTAGCACTCATATAATCCAAACAGGCATACATTTCCAGCCTACATTTCCAATGTGAACAGTGCTTACGAGAGGAGTGAAGTATACGAAACAGATGCCAATTTCCTCTGCCACGTTCCTTCCCTTGACTCTGTTTCCCAGCTTCATAAGTTGAAAGAGTCATATGAATAGCCTCATTATTAGGATTTTCTCCAGGAGGCTTGAGTCTGAGAAAAATTCCACCAGGGTTCTACTGATTCTTCTTTGACACCATCTGATCTTAGGCTCTGGAAGCACACAATCCAATTCTGAGTCTTGGCTGTATTACTCAATGGCTATGCAAACTTACTCAATTTACCTAAGGTCTTTAAACCTAATTTCAAACCTCACTTCCTTCACCTGTAAAACTCAGATAATAGCCTTTATTTATACAGCTATTGGAGGGATTTCATGAAGTAATGCTTATAAGTGTTTGGCAAAGTGCCTAGTACTTAGAAAGTAATCAATAAATGTTAACAATCATAACTTTTAGTATCATTTCCTATAGCACTGCCCTGGAGTGAAACTTCCCCTCCATTGTGAGTTAACAATTAGAGAGGCTCTCTTTCTATATCCTGTTCCATGTACAGTGTATGTTGTCTTAAAGGACCTGCAATAATTCTCAAAAAGGCAGCTCGTCATCAAACTCCAGGACCACATAGTCTTAAATTGGCACCAGAGTCCCATGCTTTCCTTACCATGCTGTACCACTGAGGTATGCGTGCTGAGCTAATTCTTTTCTGCATTTCATATGGCAGTAGTCTGCTACAGGAACTTGTTTTGAGACTTTTGCTGAGTACACTTATCTAAGAAATATAGTAGGTTGAACTCTATATCCTGCATCATCTAAAGTCAAAAATTTCATGAACGTTAGGAATTTGTTTCAGTCTTTTGGCAGTTGGACAGGTGAGCAGAAAGATTTTGACATCTGTTTTCATATGAGTTTTATTTATTTGGTGGACTACTACCTAGAAAGCTTCCGCTTTCTTCTTGTTCTTCCTGGTTCCGTTATAAAGCAGAACCATGTGCTTAGTTGAGTACTTTGCTTCCATGAGGGTCATCTTTCCTTTGACTTGAGCCATAGTATCAAACTTATATGACTTATGAAAAGGATTATGCCCCTCTAGGAATTAAGAGGAACTAAATCAAAACTTCTGATGATCATTCCATCTAAACTTTCCTTCTCCAGCTGGTTATTTAAGACCCCTGTCATTAGTGAAGCAGAGCAAAATATCATAGGTAGCCAGCCAGACCATTATCCTGAATTATATGAATCCTGAAAAGGTGCCTTCAGTCAGAAGGTTTTCACAGTGACCTCTATCTGTACACTAATGCCAATATATTGGATTGTTGGGCAGACATTCCAGCAGCATTCGGAGAGGTCCACAGAATTACAAGGAATCACTGCCTGCTTTTTGCAGGAGCTTCGTTTAGATAAAATTTAATTATCTGGTAGTCAGCTCACAAAATTTATACTGTAAATGTGTGTATACTCCAGAGGTGAAGGGAAGCTGTAGAGTGCCAATATCTGTCTCCTTCTTATAACAGCCTGTATGCTCAGTACCTATCACATTAGTATAAAGGAAAACATATCTATGGACCTTCCTTTAATCAAAGAGTATGTCATTGTTTTTCTCAACTGTAAACATCTTCAAAGAATTTGAGGACCAAAGTAGTTCAGGCTAGAATTATGGGCATGAGGAAGAAGTGAGAAACATGTGATGACAAATAGAGCGTAAGTGGGGATAGATATGTTTCTGTAAGGGGTTTGTACATATGTATAGAAGATACGTCCATCTAGACATTAAAAGCCTGTTAGTATTCTTCTACCTCCTGGACATTTTCTTTTACTTTTTTTTTTTTTGTGTGTGTGATACACAGTCTCACTCTGTCACGTAGGCTGGAGTGAAGTGGCTCACTGCAACCTCCGCCTCCTGGGTTTAAGCGATTCTCATGCCTTGGCCACCAGAGTAGCTGGGATTACAGGCACTTGAATAATTTTTGTATTTTTAGTAGAGACGGGGTTTTGCCATGTTGACCAGGCTAGTCTCGAACTCCTGACCTCAAGTGATCCTCCCGCATCAGATTCCCAAAGTGCTGTGATTACATGCATGAGCCACCTCACCCGGCTGGAAATTTTCTTTTACCATTAACTGACTAGAGGCTGTTCCCTGAAACTTCTGGATTTCTACAACAGTGCACCATTTTTATTGGGTATTTAATGTTTGCAGTCATGGTTGTCCTTCAAAGTTGTCATTTTGGGAAGCTATGCATTCATGTTAATAACATTATCTTTTAGAATTGGAATTACATTGGGTCTCTTCCATAAAAGAAACTAAATGTCACTACTATAGAGTCATTTTGTTTTTATATTGTGCTAATATTGTTAAGACAGTATTAACCATATTTGTCTTGTTAATTTAGTTAAGATGATATTTATCAATTTATTTGTCTACTTTATTCACCAGATTTTTGTCCAAATGACATTCAGTTATTTCTAAAAATCAAATCCAGGCTGACAAAAAACAAATTTTTACTTTCCAGTTAATTCAAAAGAATGTGTCAAATGTTTCTAAGACAATTTCAGTGAGTAGTAAATAAACACATTTGCTTTACTGGCAGAATGTTTGAATAGTTGTCTAGAGTTGCAAGGCAATGATTTTGAAAAGGTATCATTCACTTCTATATTAGTTTAAAAATCATATTTTACTTTTAGATTTCTTATAAACCATATATAATACCATGTTCTTTATCTAAATAAAGATGAACTATTAAAAATATGATTCCCAGATAAGTGAAGTTTCCACTTTATATCACAACTATTTAAAGAATAAACATTTTTGTAGGAAGTATCATTGTGGTCGGACTTATCTTGTTTAAATCAAATATAACTTACTTTCCCCCAGTTTATAAGCTCCTTGTGGTACACAAGGCCAATCCTAACGTAGATTCTATATACCATCTAGCATAATTTCCAGGTATCTACTTCCACCCTCCCTTTCATCACCTCTGTTCAAACCCCCTCAAAACAAATCAGTAGTTTTGAGTTCCTTTCTTTCATGTTCATTTCTTGGGCTTCACTAGTCTTCTCCCTGAGGTATCTTGTACTCACCCAGCACGTTCCCTTGGCAATTTGTTCAAATTTGATCACTCTTTTGTGTGATTATTTGCTATGTGTTAGCCTTGCTCACTTGACTATGAGCTTCTAAAATGCAGAGACCATATAATATGTACCTGTATATCCCCAGTATTCCTCATGATGTCTAACACATTAGAGCATCTCATAAGTAATTGACATGACTTTGCTATGTTGAGAAATTGGAAATGTTATTATAAGCTTTATTAACAATTTTAGTTGCTCTTCAGATGTGTATGGTAAAATATAAGCCCTGTTCTGAATACCCTAAATTATACTGTTTTGAAAAGCTGTGCCTTCATTTTCCTAATTTCGGAGTGTACTTCCTCTTAAGGGAGCTCTTGAAATTTTCCATTTTAATTACTATTTTAAATACCTGAAGATGGGGAGTCCTAGCAAAGCATAAGTAGCCAAGATATAGCTGATGTTTGAACAACTCTTGCTAGACTACTCTCACATACAAGATAATAAATTGTGAACGAATTCGTAAGTTCTCCTGAAAAATAATTTAAATAGCACAAATACAAATCAGAGTTATTTGCCTATAAGATTCAGAATTTTATTAATTTAAGAAATGTTTCTCATGCATATGTATAAAATAAACATTTTGCTAAGTTCTCATATTTCAATGGTAAACAAGGCAGACACAATGCCTGTCTTGATGGATATTATACTCTAATGCTGAGAAGGTAACTCAGTGCAAGTTTTATGTGCACTCTGTAAGTTGATAGATTTAGATGCACAGGTCAAATGAACAGATGCAACTGGGTAACTCTAAAGTATATCTGACGTACTTGACAGTGTCTTCCAGATAAGACTAAATGGAGCCCAAGATCTAAACCAGCCTATATTATTGGAGATCAATGGTACTTAAATGGAAAAATACAAAAGAGTTTCTAAAAGAATTTAGTTAAGTTTAATTATAGTTCTAGTAAATTATATACTTCTATGTACTTGTCTATTTTTACGTCAATCTCTATCTTCCTCAAAATTATTTGTTTTGGTCTTGACTATTTGTCAAAATTATTTATCTTGGTTTTGACTATCTGTCACCAAATTCTAGCATCTGTAGACAAGCATGTACTATTCATAGATTTATATCAGTTCTCATATCTTTGCCACAACACCAAAGTTAAAGGGCATGTGTGTGTGTGCACGCACGCACACACACACACACACCCCAAACTGAGACCCTGAAAGTCTAAGCCATTGACTACCTTATAACTTCCCACTCATTTCATCATCATTTAAAAAATATTTATTGAGCACTTACTGTACAGTTAGGATTGTGTTTACCTGCAAGTAATAAGAATACAGAGTACATGACTTCAGTTATTGTCTTAATGCCCTGTGTAACAAGCGTAGGTAACCACTGACAACTTTCAGGTCTCCTCTTTCTGTGCTACATGTGATCAAGAAGATAAGAAAGCCCAGGTACTCCCTCCATTGGTGCTGGTGAGAAGCTCAAACCACCACATGACCACCAGCAGGAAAAGTTCAAACTATGCAGGAATCCTCACCTTGGCTTTATTCCCCAGCCAATAAAGCCCAGGGACACTTGCCCCTTCCTTCACTCAAGCTAGTTTTAGATCTGCTTTGCTTTCTACCCTGTTCTTTCCAGAAAGTTTAATGCATGAGTAATTTACCTCTTCATACCCTCTTGGAATGTGTGTGGCATTATCAGTCTCAACATCTGAGCCAGTTTTGTGGGGAAGTCCATCCTGTCAATGTGAGTGTTTACAACACTCTATAATAAACACCATCTTTCAACTTCAGCATCCTTGTTAGCTTGGGAAGAGGTTAGCTTTCATCTTCATACTAATTTCCTAATGGTTTCAAGATAGCTGCCACTCAAACTTTACAGTTATGTTCAAGGCCAGAAGAAGGAACAATAACAATCTTTCTGTCCATCTCTAAAATTATTGGTTTCCCAGGAATCCTGAGTTTCATTGGCCATTAACTATGTCACATCACAACTAATCACTTAGTTGTTAAAGAGTCTGGGATTTCAAGAATTGTATTTGGGTGTATTGCCACACCAAACAAAATCATAATTCTATGTATTTACATGGGTGAGACTGAATCCTGGTAAAGCAACTATTTAAGTCAACCTTACCAAGTAGGAGCAAGGACGTGCTATGTGCTAGGGATGTAACAGTGAATAAACTTATCAATGATTCTTTATGGAATGGTCTAATGGGGGAATCACAAAAATTATGATACAATGACAATTGCACTTTTAATAAGTGCTATGAATGAGAAGTTCTTCCTGTAAGTTCATCTTTCTCTAAGTTCATTTTTCTCCAACTTGGGTGTTGTGACAAAGATCTGAGAACTGATGTTATAAATAAATCTATAAATGGTACATGATTGTCCATAGATGCTAGAGTTTGAGGACAAATAGTCAAACCAAGATAAGTAATCTTGAGGAAGATAGATATTGACATAAATAGCACAATTGCACTTGTCATAAGTGCTATGAAGGAGAAGTTCATCTTTCTCTAAGTTCATCATATTCTCTAGTATATAACCAAACATGTCCATGCAAAGGACATGATTCATGAGATGAGATCTGAAAGAGCAAGGTGTTAAATAGTAGAAGAGGAAGGGGAGAAAACATTTCTTGTGAAGGGAACACATGTGGAAGAACTCTCTGGAAGGAGAAAGCATGATGCATTTCTGGAACCTGAAAGTAGGCTAATGTGGTTGAAGCACAGGGGAAAATGGAGGAATCTGGATGTCCAATTAAGAAGCTCATAAATTATAATATGCGAAGAATTCATTTAGCCAACTGCTTGGACATTATGTTTAGAGCTTCAAATTTCTATGATCTTGTGGTGTTTGAGACACAACAATCACTCACCCACTTATGTATTTGTTTAATAAAATAAGTCATAAATTACAAAAGACAAATTACTTAACAGGAATTTTACTATATACGGTATGATATCATTAGTTCAATAAATGTTTCTCAAACACCACTTACATTCTTTAGGGCTGAATAAATATAAAGGAAAGACATTGGTTTCCTTCCTCCAATTGTCTGGCTGCTAAGGAGCATTTGGAATGATGACCATCTTTATGACCATCTTTTTAAATTTTTGAATTACCTTGAGATTCTTGTAGTGGAAGGAAGGGGATGAATTTCCAACTCCTTCCCCATTATTGGTCATACAATTGATATTCTACTGGAGGCGAGGGGTATGGCAAGTATAGCAAAAGAAAAATTACTATATATTTGGATATGTATACTGAGATGTGAATCGGTAGGTAAAGCTGTAAAATATGATCCAGGAAAAAAATAGGATATAATAACAAACTAGAAATGCATAGTAAAGACCATATATAGGCATACCTCATTTAATTATGTTTTCCATTATTATGCTTGCAGATTTTTTTTTCTTTTATTTTTAAACAAATTAAAGGTTTGTAGCAACTCTGCATAGAGGTTGAGCAAGTCTATCAGCACCATTTTTTCTAACAGTGTGTGCACACTGTTTCTCTGTTACATTTTAGTAACTCTCACAATATCTCAAACTTTTTCACTATTATCATATCTATTATGGTGATCTGCGATCAGTCATCTTTCATGTTACAATTGTAATTGTTTTGGGGAGCTATGAACCATGCCTGCATAAGATGGCAAACTTAGTTGTGTGTTTTCTCTTTCTCCTTGGGCCTTTCTATTCCCGGAGACAAAACAATATTAAAATTAAGCTGATTAACAACACTGTAATGGCCTATATATGTTCAAGTGAAAGGAAGAGTCACATATTTCTCTTTAAATCAAAAGATAGAAATGATTATGCTTAGTAAGGAAGGCATGTTCAAAGCCCAGATAGGCTGAAAGCTAGGCCCCTTGTGCCAGTTAGAAAAGTTGTGAATGCCAAGAAAAAGTTCTTAAACGAAATGTAAAAGTGCTACTCCAGTGAACACACAGATAATAAGAAAGTGAAACAGCCTTATTGCTGATACACAGAAAGTTTGAGTGGCCTGAACAGATGATCAAACCAGCTACAACATCCCCTTAGTCAAAGCCTAATCCAGAGCAAGGCCCTGATTTTCCTTAATACAATGAAGGCTGAGAAAACTGAGGAAGTTGCAGAAGAAAAGCTTGAAGCTAGCAGAGGTTGGTTAATGAGGTTTAGGGAAAGAAGCCATCTTCGTAACATAGAAGTGCAAGGCTAAGCAGCAAGTGCTGATGGAGAAGCTGCAGCAAGTTGTTCAGAAGATCTACCTAAGATCATTGATCAAGGCAGCTACACTAAACAGATTTTCAGTGTAGACAAAACAGCCTTCCACTAAAAGAAGATATATCTAGGACTTTCATAGATTGAAACAGTAAATGCCCAGCTTCAAAGCTGCAAAGGACAGACTGACCTGTTAGGGGCTAATGCAGCTGGTGACTTAAGCTGAAGCCAGTGCTCATTGACCATTCAAAAAATCCTAGGGCCTTTAAGAATTATGCTAAATCTACTCTGTCTGTGCTCTATAAATGCAATAACAAAGCCTAAATGACAGAACAGCTGTTTATAGCATGGTTTACAAATATTTTAAACACACTGTTCAGACATACTGGTCAGGAGAAAAATTCAAAATGTTACTGCCCATTGACAATGTACCTAATCACCCAAGGGCTCTGATGGAGATGTATAAGGAAATTAATGTTGTTTTCACGCCTGCTAACACAATACCCATTCTTCAGCCCATGGCTCAAGAAGCAATTTTGACGTTCAAGTCTCATTAATTAAGAAATATATTTTGTTAGACTATAGCTTCTATAGCTAGTTATTTCCCTGATGGGTCTGGGTAACAAAAATTGAAAATCTCCTGAAAAGGATTATCTCTTCTAGATGTGATTAAGAACATTTGTGACTCATGAAATGAAACAAAAGTAACAATATTAACCGGGAGTTTGGAAGAGGTTGATTCCAGCTCTCATGGATGGCTGAGGAGTTCAAGACTGCAGTGGAGAAAGTAACTACAGATGTGGTGGAAATAGCAAGATAACTAGAATTAGAATTGGAGACAGAAGATGTGACCAAATTACTCTCATCTCATGATCAAACGATCTGATGAGAAGTTGCTTCTTATGGATGATCAAAGAAAATGGTTTGTTGAGATTGAATCTGATGAAGATATCTGAATATTGTTGAAATAACAAAGTATTTAGAATATTAGTTTATAAATCAGGGGCAAGGTTTGAGAGGATTTTTTTTTTTTTTTTGGACATGGAGTTTTGCTCTTGTTGCCCAGGCTGGAGTGCAATGGTGGGATCTCAACTCACTGCAACCTCCACCTCCCAGGTTCAAGTGATTCTTCTGCCTCAGCCTCCAAGTAGCTGGCATTACTGGTGCCCACCACCACATCCAGCATTTTTTTATATTTTTAGTAGAGATGGGGTTTCACCATGTTGGCCAGGCTGGTCTCGAACTCCTGAACTCAGGTGATCCACTCGCCTCAGCCTCCCAAAGTGCTGGGATTACAGGCATGAGCCACCACACCTGGCCAATTAACTCCAATTTTGAAAGAAGTTCTATTGCGGGTAAAATGCTATCAAACAGCATAGTATGCTATAGAAAAATCTTTTATGAAAGAATTCTTTTTATGAAAGGAAGATCAATGTGACACACTTTGTTGTCTTATTTTAAGAATTTGCCACAGCCACTTCAACTTTCAGTAATCACCACCTTAATCAGTTAGCAGTCATCAACATCAAGCTAAGACTGTGCACCAACAATAAGATTATAACTGCATGAATGGTCAGATGAGCATTAGCAACTTTTAGCAATAAAATATTGTAATTAAGTTATATACATTGTTTATTTGGATATAATGCTATTGCACACTTAATAGATTATGGTATAGAAACGTAACTTTTATAGCACTGGAAAACCAAAAATCCATGCGACTTTATTGTGTTATTTGTATTATTGTAGTGATCTGGAACCAAATCCCTAATATCTCTGAGGTATGCCTGTATTAAATAATTAATACGACTTTGTGTAACATATTAATATGTCCTGCTTTGCACTGAATGATATACTGAATATGGAGGAATCTGAAAGACTGTGCTTAGAAAAGAATAAAGAAAAATAAAGATAAATCACTCTCAATCAGATTTTACTTGACTCTGTAGAATGTTTAGCAGGCTTAGCATTATTCAGAGTTCAACAAAGGAAATAGCTTGTGCATGGCTGGATCATTGTTGTAAGAAAGTAAATTCATATATTTAAGAATAGAACTTCCATAAGCTCTGGTCTATATAGACTTAAGTTAAAATTGTATGTCTTATTTTTAGGAGCATCATTTAGAAAAATAAATTATGTTTTTAAGTTTCTCTCAAAGCACCTAAAACGGAACCCATAAACTTCTGTGTGCAATTATTTATTTGATGTTATTTGTCAGTATGTAGCCTTTTTCAAGAATATTGGGCATTAATCTGGACAACCACCTGTATTAGAGGTTTCCAAATCTAGTTATATAGAATCATGACAATGTGAAACAATGGCAAGTACTTAGGATGGAATAAGAATTTTATTGATTCAAGGTGCTTCAGCCCAGCTGTCAAATACAGCCTAGACTCCTTTGCTATTCTTTACCCTAAATTCATAAAAAATAGCATCCCCATAGAACAATTTTAATTGGAAGCATATTTTACTCCCATGATGCAAATTCAGGGTCACAACAGGTAACCTGAAAGATTGTTCCACCATATGTTATACCCAGAAAATATATTCCCCAAATACCATGATACACAAGGGGGCAAAAATTACATAAGTCTTAAGATAAACTTCCCATCAAGTCAGTTTACCATAACTGAATGGTTGGGTTTCAAATGAAGGAAAGATGCAATTTAGATTCTGGTATACATTAGGAAAATGAAAATTATGTTATCCACCTGTTTGAGGGCCTGTAACTTTTACTCTAAGCTGCGTAGTATGTATCAAGACACTCAAGGATGAGCTTAATACATGGTCATATATTCTGGAAATCAGAAAACTTTAAGATTTTTTTATTCAATAATTTAAATAGATACACTATTTATTTTCAAGATAGACATTAAAAGATGTCTATTAGTAACATAATTATAGTTCTTATAAGAAAATGTGGAAGAAATTTTAATCAACAAAAGGCATTTTCCTATTGTTTACTTATGAATATATTTAAAATAATTTCTGAATGTTGACAAATGCTTTATGAATTATTGAAATTTTATGAGAAAATTTTTTAAAAATTTAAGCCTTCAAAAATGACAAGCTTCCATTTATAAGTTTTCAATTCTGATAAATGTGTTTCCAAATCTTTGCTGTATAATTGTTGTGGCATGAATTGTTACATTCAAGACTAACAAATACCTACCTTTTACTATATGGTATAATCGTAATATTAGAGTCAAGGTGATGATTTGCATATTGATTTTCTTTCCAATTCAGGATACCAAGTAAAGAGAGTTTAAATGGAATGTGCTGCCAAAATGCTTCATTGCTGCCATAGATTAATAATGATTTGCAAAGTTATTTGTGTAATTACGTGTTTAAGTCACCTCCATTTGGCTTTCAGCTCTATAAAGGCCAGACTTTTGTCACATCCGAGTCCAGCACAAGAACTGACACATAGCAGTGTCCCAAAATTTGTTTAATTATCCACTCTGTGGTGCCATAAGAAATCACTCTGAAGAATAACAGTGGGAAACCAAGGACCACAGTGTATGGGAAAAGGAGAGGCACTTATGAAACTATACAGCTGCCTATTCAATAATTCTAAAATGAGTTAAGTCTTTGATTGGCTAATTAGGATGCCAGTGACTTAATCTAATGACTACAGTTGTTTTCATGTGTAAAAGGATGGCATCTTAAAAAAGACAAAGGCAATATGTTTAATCTTAATTCTCCCTTTGGTACTTTCTTATAGATATAATTTAATGTACATAATTTTTCTGTTTCAAAAATCTGAATTTGACCTCTTTGAGCCATCCCAGTTGACCCCTTATTTTATTGGTCTTCTGAACATCAACTGATAGGTGCTCCCAGGTTGCAGATTAATTAGCTGCCACTGAGTGGTTATTAGCTCATTAGCAGCTACTCTGACTCATTGGCAATTGATTCCTCAAGCAGGGTTAGGGGAAAACTCACTGCCATCAAACTGGATTTTCTTAACACTGGAATGGTAAAGTGGATCATTCAGCTTCTTATTGGGTTCTTATATTTAAAAATGTATTCCCCTTCTTTATCCCAGGAGAGGTACCATATGCAGGAGTAAAGACTGGGTTTAGAACAGAAAAATCCAGTTCCAATCTCAATTCTGTTTCTTACCAACTGTATAACTTTGAGTAAATGTCTTGGTTTCTGTAAACTCATTATTGTTCATGTATAAAATGAAAAAAAAAAAAACCTAGTACATACCAAACAGAAGTCTGATGAGTATTAATATATAAATATTGCATTAATGATGCATTGAATAATTACTTAAGTATATGCAATCTATTTTGTTTGACTGTATTGTTATCCCCTGGTGTCCCTTGGCTTCTCTGGGGGAAGAGTACAGTTCCTTGCCTTGCTGATTTAGACAGCCATATGACTTGCTTTGGTCAAAGTGCGATCAGGGAAGACGTGTTACTCCTAGACAGAATTTTTAAAATTAAACATATGCTTGGTCATAATCTTTAATTTCCTCCTAGTAGTATCCCAGAGAAAAGTTGTTTTGTCAGCCTTGGCCTCCCAGTGAAGGCAATAGAGCAGTCTGAGCTGACCTGTAATGGGCTTGTAGTGTTAGCAAGAAATAAACCTTTGTTATTGCAATCCACTGATACTCCATTGTTGCTTGTTACTGTAGAATAACCCAACCTATCCTACTCTATACACTTACCACTAGTAGCAGTATTATTATAAGTAATGGTGACAATGAAGGCAAATACAAACAGATATTGAAAAATAAAAAATAAAAATCTGTACAATCAAGAATACTTTCTAAAAATTAGATGCAAATGGAACTCTAAGGTTTCTAGCAACTATGTAATAAAAAAGAACATTATCTAGATACTGGATTCAGTGTCTGTGATATACAAAGAAATCATTTACTAAAGGGAATCCAACTACTTGTAGTTCAGAAATCTTAGCTTCTTATGGATCTTAACAAAAAGGATTATATTTGACCAGCCAATAGAATCAAATGTGGGGAAATGTTTGATTTGGGGTCTTCTCTGATTGATCTGTGGCAATGATAATAACAATGACTTGAAAGATGATAATGAGGCAGCTAGCCTACAAGGTCTATAAAAGTGTTGTCTTACAGGTGGTTTTATATTTGAGGTTCTCTCTACCATAACACTCTTGTCTTCTACCTGCAATAGAGTTAAGATAATACAGGAGAGGAAAAGAGGTACAATTTTTAATACCCTGTAGCACCCTGTTCTTTTTTCCTGTCTTCTCACTTCTTCTCATTTCATTTCTTTCATTTGAACTAGCTTTTAATTGAGCCATTGTGTTTAGGTTATAGGAAATAATGGATAATCTTAAACCATTGGTATTTAAAATTTTTCCTTAAATTATGATGCTCTACAACTCTAAAACCAGTGAAGCAACAGTATTCATTACCCCAGGATAGGCTGCATACTGTCTTAGAACGAAGAAGTCGTTGTTCAGTTTCAGCTTAAAAGCTAGTCTTTTCAACAACATTAAAAAAACGACAGCACTGAGAGCCACACTGTGTTGAGAGCAAGTTAGCAGTGTTTCTGTATTTTAAAAACTTCCTTGTAAATATCATGATCCTACTCTGGCAGACTTGAGTTGTAAAACCATACTAAAATTATAGTGCAAAAACCATGGAGGATATGTTGCAGGAAAAGACTGCAGTAGATAGGAACTTTCAACATGGGAGAAATTGAGGGTAGGCCTGTCCCAAACCCTTCCAAGATTACTTCCCCCTCCCCCATCACCATCCCATCCCACCCACTGTTGATCCCACCATGGGCTTGGGGTCAGGGTAGAAATTAAGAACAATACTCAAACCTATCTAAGTTTTGGGGAAATTCTGGTAAAAGAGGGCCTTACTTCTTGCCTCTCAGCAAAGCTGTGCATTGATATTGAATATATTGCCAAATCAACATGGCACTGAGACTGCAGCAGGAAAGAAGCGATAGCTGAGAGAGGGGTTTGAAATTAGCTTCAACAATATATATCAGTGTACAGAGAAAGTAGCTATTTTACTCTCCAGAGGAATGCAGGAGAGTTGTGATCCTCTCCAGAGAGCCAGAAGAGTCATAGAACAAGGAGTCATTATATACAGAAGGCAAAAAACTGGGAGCCATGAGAAGAAACCCTAGTACCCAAATTATCAGGATGAAGCAGCCACTCCTCAGCTGGCTTTGCTGCAGTATGACAAGAGAGCAGAAAAGACAGTCACCCCACAGCAGAGAGCAGCAAAGATCCAAAAGGTAGCATGCACACCTCAGCATTCTCTCCTTTCACAAAGATAACCTCTTGGGGAGGGAGAAGAGTAAAAGAGATGAGAGTTCTCCAATTGAGAATTCAAAGTTAAAACAGTTGATTAATTATTCTACAGGGATTTAGTTAATATGCATAAACATTCGGGTTACCTTTCTTGGTAATTTTAAGATATGTTTCTTATCAGGAGCAACAGAGTCTTCTGACATCAGATTATGAATAAATATACAGAAAAATATTTACTATCTTTGGGTACATCACGTAATATATTATAATGTTTTCATCCTTATTTTGTATGTTTCTTTGATTACACTGTCTCAG
Source organism: Mandrillus leucophaeus (assembly GCF_000951045.1). Taxonomy (NCBI): domain Eukaryota; kingdom Metazoa; phylum Chordata; class Mammalia; order Primates; family Cercopithecidae; genus Mandrillus; species Mandrillus leucophaeus. The sequence continues at coordinate 246,677 of NW_012102288.1, forward strand.
ATGTTCCTGTATTCGGCAAGTTATTCAATTATTAGAGGTGCCACTGTAGTAAGTATAGAGTCAACAACATAAAAAAAATCCCCAAGTAACATATTGCAAAGCAGAAGATGAGAATTTGGCATTATAAAATGATGACCTTACAGAGAGAAAGATCCATTTGTAAAATTATGCTTCTTTTCCTAAAATATTTACTTAAAAATTTTTTATTCTTTGTATACTTTCACCTCCAAGTCACTCAAGGAAGATGGAAAACTAAAGTTGAAATCAGTAGCAAAAGCCAACTTCTCCAAGTGCTGCCTGTCCAAATGGGCATTACATCAAATAACTCAGATGAATGGTGGTATTCCTATACTTTAATGCTTAGTCCCTAATGATTATGATAATCTATAATAAAAATCGGGTTACAGTTAGCAATTTTATGAATGTTTATACACAAATATGTAAATTAGTTTTAATAGTTCTGTTTCTTATTCTTTCCTGCTGAATGATTCAAAGACCCAAACATAGAATCGAATCCATTTTGGATGTGACTGAAAAGCAAAGTTAATTCTTAGCAAAACTTACTGTTATATACTTATGAATTTAACCCATGTTCACCCAATTTAGCAGTTGCAAATTTATAATAATTTCTAAATATTGTTTCTTGTTTGTTCAAAACCCATGCATTTCTCCAACAGGAACTGCACCAGGTATTGCTCATATACTGGTGAGCAAAGCGGAATAGGTCTCTCGCCTCAGGTAGCTTGAGGATGTAGAGGGGGAAAGAGTTTAATCAAGTGACCACACAAATATATGATCACATATGTAATAATTGTTTTAAATAAGAGGTACATGGTGCTAGAGGAGGGGCTACTAAACTAGTCACACAGGCCAGTGACAATTTCTCCAAGGAAGTGACCATCTAAATTCTGAGTGATACATGGGAATTAACTTGTGGAAGAGAGAAATAAGGATTCCAAACGGATGGTAAAGATAATATGAGGGTTCACTGGTAAAAGAATCCTATTTGTTCTAATGAATGAAAACAAGTGCTTTATGGCTAAAACCCAATGAGTTAGTAGAAGCCTCATGGGAGAGGAGTCTGGGGGAGACAGATAGGGATAATCACATAGAAACTGCTTGAAGAACATTAATAATAGCGAGAATTTATAGAGCTCTTGCTCCACACCAACACTGTTCTATGCATTTTGTATGTACCAATTTAATCTTCACAACTTTATGAAAGAGGTACTATATTTCTTCATTATACATAAGCAACAAAGGTACAGTTTAACTTGCCCCAAATCACCCAGCTGATCATTATGAAAAAATTAACTTCAACCCCAGGAAGTCTTGCTCTGAGGACTGTGCTTTCAATCACTAAGTTATGCTAATTGTAGCTTTAGAGCTATGGTAAGTAATTTACTCAGTAACCTGAAAGCACTGACTAGCCACTGAAACATTTTAAATAATACGTGGACAGGTGAGAATCAAATTGTCGGCCGGTAATCCCAGCACTTTTGGAAGTGGCTCATGCCTGTAATCCCAGCACTTTGGAAGGCCAAGGCAGGCAGATAGCCTGAGATCAGGGGTTTGAGACCAGTCTGGCCAACATGGTGAAACCCCGTCTCTACTAAAAATACAGAAAAATAAATAAATAACCAGAAGTGGTAGCATGCACCTATAATCCCAGCTGCTTGGGAGGCTGAGGCAGGCGAATTGCTCGAACCCAGGAGGTGGAGGTTGCAGTGAGCCGAGGTCCTGCCATTGCACTCCAGCCTGGGCAACAAGAATGAAACTCTAAAAAAAAAAAAAAAAAAAAAAAAAAAGTTGTCAGATTGGAGGGACAAGTGTGCAAATGGGCACAAAAGTTAGGGAGCTATTATATTACTCTAAATAAGAAATGATGAAAACATGACCTAAGTTCCCATTTTAACTAAAACTTTTTTTTCATGTAGAAACAAGTACCAACCAGTAGACCCAAAGAAAATGATTTTCTTCCTGTAGTAGCAAGCTTCAGAAATGCTTAGTAAACTGCGCCTATTTATACCTAGCTGTCCTTCAGTTGCCTATTTTCAACTGAACAAATCCATTATAGCCAACCACAGGGCATCGGGGAATCAGATAATTGTTCATTCATTTCTATTGTCTTTTAAAAAGGATTTTGTATTTATGTTTGAACATGAGTATCACTTGCAGATTTTCTTTTAGTACTTACTAAGAATAGTACTTCAAACCATATAATTGTGCAACATCTACAAGGTCACAGTTTGCAGGGGCTTGGGACACTGCTTGTTTCTCCTTCTCCCTTGACAACTTCCTTTCTCCTCCCCATGAGGAAACAAGAATTCATGTCTAATGATCTCTCCAGCGAGGGGCAAGACCGGCCACTCTGAATTCTTCAGACGGCCACAACATTCCAGCTTACGTTACATCAATTATTCCAAGATCCTTTAATCATGGTGATTTCCAGGACAAATCCAAGAGAGCCTCAAATGCTATGGGAAGGCCCAGCTTTCCAGACCAGCCACTTCTGTGTGCTTATTTCTTCACTCTTTGTTTCTCAGTAGGATCCTGTCTTCCATTCCTCTTTGCCCTTTCAGATCCTTCCACTGGTTTCAGGAATTCACTCCTGGTTATTGGCAAACTTCCTTACATCTTTAACCTCTTCATGCTACTTTCTCCTTGCTCTCATTAAATTTCAGTTATACAAGGGAAATAAGTTCAAGAGATTTATTTTAAATATGGCGACTACAGTTAACAATATGTTGAATACTGAAAATAGTTGGGAGTAGTCTAAGTGTTCTTGCTACACACACACACACACACACACAAAGCATGTGAGGTAAGGTATATGTAAAATAGCTTGATTTAGCCTTTCCATACCATGTATGCATATCAAGACATTATACATCATAAATGTATACAATTTTTACAGAAGCAAAGCAAGAATTAGGGGGTGGACTGAGTCAAACACTGGACTCATGAATGAGAGGGGATTATAGGAAGCACAGTAAGTGATATGGTTTTGCTGTGTCCCCATCTAAATCTCATCTTGAATTATAGCCCCCAGAATTCTCACATGCTGTAGGAGTGACCCAGTGAGAAGTAACTGAATCATGGGAGTGGGTCTTTCTCACGCTGTTCTCGTGACAGTGAATAAGTCTCACGAGATCTGATGGTTTTATAAAGGGGAGTTCCCCTACACACTCTCTCTTGCCTGAGACCATGTAAGATGTGACTTTGCTCCTCATTCCCCTTCCACCATGACTGAACTGTGGAACTGCAAGTCAATTAAACCTCTTTCCTTTATAAATTACCCAGTCTTAGGTATGTCTATTAGCAGAATGAGAACAGACTAATACAGTAAGTGAAGTAGATAATAAGGAAAAAAAATAGCTAACCAAGTTTAATGACATTCTCCTCAATGATTTGGGGTATTCTGAAGCAGAAATAAGGAGACACATTTTGGAAGCAGAAAGGGAATCAAGACGAATATAAAACCCACCTCAAGGTCATGACATACATGAGCTGTGGGAGGAAACTGCCAAAAATTAATGGGACTACGGGGTAGAGTGTCCAGGCACCAGCCATATTGCAGTTGGCCCAGTGGTATGGTTCTTTAACGTTAGTCCTCATCAAAATCACCTAGGGGGCTTGTTAAAGACAGCTTTCTGGGTTCTACTTCCAGAGTTTCTAATTTAATTGTTCTGGTGGGGTGAGAATTTGCATTTTTAACAGCTTCCACATGATACTGACCCTGCTGATCTGGAGGCCAAGCTTTGAGTACCGTTGATTTAGTGGCTTTCAACTCCGTTGCCCATTATAATCACCTGAGAAACTTTTAGAGTCATTGATACCCATGCTTCTTCCTAGAAGTTCTGATTTAATTGATGTGTCATGGTCTGAAGCATTGTCAATTTTTTAATCTGAGGATTGACATCTCTTTATTCCCTTCAGCCTCCTGTATCTGGTAACCACCATTTTACTATTTCTAAGTTTGACTTTTTTTTTTTTTTTTTTTTTTTTCCCCCACACTCCACATGTAGGATTGTGCAGAATTTGTCTTTCTGTGCCTGGCTTATATCACTACTCTTATCCTTGGTGGCTTTAATATTTCCATACATACCCTGACCTCTTAGTTCCTGTCCATTTCATTTATATTTTCTCTTGATGCCCCCTCCAACTCAGGTGACCATTCTAACACTTCTAGTGACTATAACTTCTGAAATTGATTTTATTCCATCCCCCATTTTTACCAGCTTTCTCAGACTGTTAGCAGTGGAAGAGATTTGAGTTACCATGAGTTACTGGCGGTGAATCCATACCAATTCCACAACTTCAGTCCTTGCCTCCTCAGAAGAAACAATTCAATTGAGAGGCATACAGCAGAAAAAGAAACCAAGGCAAGTTTCAGAGCATGAATGGAAATCTAGAAAGGCTTTAGAACAGGAAAGAAAGGAAAATTCTCTTGAAAGAGACCCAATCAGGCACCTGAAGTTGGAAGAAAGAAAAGAGAGCAAAAGAAGACAGCAAAAAAGGACCTTTAACCTTGATCTTGAGACTTACAGACTCACCTCTTTCCCATGATTCTTTCCATAGGGTGGGCTTTCTGCATGCCCAGTACTTTCCTTGTCCTTTGGGACTGAGCAGGCGCCTTGTGTTTAGGAAGTTATATGCAGGCCCATCTGAGGCCTTCTTCCTGTGGAGCGTATCCCTGAAAGAATATACTGCACCAGTTTTATCTCTTGACGCGCATGCCCAGGGAGTGTGCTTCTCCTCAGGGCCTGCGTTTAATTAACAGTCTGATGTTAACAGGTGTGGACCATCAGGAAATGGCCTCGCCGTGGTGCTGCCAAATTATCATTTTAGAGAGACAGAGATTTTTAGTGGGTGGCAGTAGAGCCCTCTCCTGCCGCGCTCATGCCTAATAACTACCTGTACCAAATCCAGCATTTTTCTTTCAACAACTCTTGATTTCCAGTGAGACCACCATGCCTTGCTGCCTCAACTATCTTTAACTGTCCATGAACCGTTTACTGTATTCCCATCATCCACCAGAAGGGCTCAGTATTAAACCATGCGTTTGTAGATAACTTCTGCTGCTGCAGCTTTTTCTCTCCGTCGAACTTACTTCAAAAAACTCCAGCTATGGTAAAATCTAGCGCTCTGTATCTAATGGAGAAAAATCACTCAACTATACTGACATATTTTGTGTTTTTGACCAAAAGTCTCAAAAATGTCAGGTGATTTGAGAAATTGTAATCATTACCTAGTAGAAAATTCATATACCTCTTACTAAAGGCTTCATACATATTAACAAAGTTATTCCTTTCAAACCCTGAAAGGTGAGTGCAATTAATTTATTTGTTAGGGAAATTAGCAGGACATATCCCTTTTAGTTGAGAAGACTGAGGTTCAGAGAAGTTAGGTAAGTTGACCCAAATCATAAAACAAATGAGTCAGTGAGGATTTGAATGCAGGCAGGCTTAGCAATATTGCTTCTCCTATATCCCTAGTAAATTTATTTCCCAAGATAACCATTTCACATTCTATCTCTTCTCACATCTCTAACATCTTCCTCTCAATTCTGTTGATGACCTCATACTTTACAGAAACTCCACATAAACACCCATTGTAATGCTCCTCTTGAGTGCAAAACTTCTCACAAGTGTTGTAAGTATTCATTGCCTTCATTTCCTCATTCCTCAGTCTCTCTTCAATCTACTGCAACTGGGCCTCTGTCTCCACCACATCTTTAAGATCTGTTTAAGATCTCAATGACTTTGCTTCTACCAAAGCCAAAATTAAATTCTAGACCTCATTTTATTCAGTCTCTTGCCAATATCCGACATTGTTGAACATGCCCTCCATCTTGGAAATCTACACTTTTGGCTTGTTTCTGCTAGCTTTCATTTCTCATTAGCCACCCACTTATAGCCTTGCTTTCTCACTTTCTCATCTTCCTCTTCCAGACCACTAAATGTTGTAATCATCCAAGTTATTTTTTGGTCATTTTCCATCTTTTATCACATTTTTTTGTTAAGTGGTTTCTTCTATTGTCATGATTTTAAATAACATTCATACACTAATTTGAGGCAGACTTTATTATGGGTCTCTACTTTCATATAAAAACTGCCAATTAAAAATATTTGAACAATTACATCTACTTTAAAATATAGCTGGATACAAACAAAAACAAAAAGATCAAACACATATTTTCCTTTTCAGCTAATCACACTCTAAAAGCCAGGCACGGTGGCTCACGCCTGTAATCCCAGCACTTTGGGAAGTTGAGGCGGGCAGATCAGGAGGTCAGGAGATAGAGACCATCCTGGCTAATGCGGTGAAACTCCGTCTCTACTAAAAACACACACACACACACACACACAAAAATTGCTGGACCTGGTGGCGGGCACCTGTAGTCCCAGCTACTCGGGAGGCTGAGGTGGGAGAATTACTTGAACCCAGGAGGTGGAGCTTGCAGTGAGCCGAGATCGCGCCACTGCACACCAGCCTGAGTGACAGAGTGAGACTATCTCAAAAATAAATAAATAAATAAATAAAAATAAAGATAAAATAAAATCTTGTGTATCCTAGGTTTTCCCCATTTCCTGTATCTGTTACATCAATAAGCATCACTAGGTTTATTTCCGTCAAAATGTATTTGTGAAAGATAATTGGGTATTAAATGACTAATAGAGTTGAGCCAAGCCAGGCACAGTGACCCATGCCTGTAATCCCAGCACCTAAGGTCAGAAGGTCAAGACCAGTCTGACCAACATGGTGAAGCCTCATCTCTACTGAAAATACAAAAATTAGCCCTATGGGGTGGCGGGTGCCTATAATCCCAACTACTCAGGAGTCTGAGGCAGGAGAATTGCTAGAACCCAGGAGGCAGAGGCTGCAGTGAGACAAGATCAAGCCATTGTACTCCAGACTGGGGGACAGAGCAAGACTCCATATCAAAAAATAAAAATAAAAAATAAAAAAAGTTGAGCTAAATTTGTAAGCTATTTTCAGAGCTTTCTATTTATTGCCTGTTGCTAACTTTCTTGAGCTTGTTCCCTAACTGTTATGAAAAAAGGAAAACAAGATGAGAGAAAAGGAAGAAGAAAAATAGAAAAAGATTAATACTATGATGAAAGAAATTTGCAATATTTCTAAGATGATAAGGTAAATGAATATTTATATAGAACAACATTTTGTTTATTACCTAGTTGCATGGTTAAAATAAGAACAAGTACAACAGAACAGATTACTTCATATGAAAAATACTTCATTATACAATAAACAATACACCTGTATTTCAATATTGCTGCCCATAAGGACTCCCAGTTCTATTCACCACTACCCTATACCCCATCCCCAGTTCCATCAAGTTTCAATGCAATCATGAAAATGTTAGATAAATATTTATCTTCCAATCTATCATTTCATTCTGTCAAACTCCTCAAAATTTATCTCCATGTTCTTTCTCTATTATTGAGATGTTAGGGGCAGTAACACATTCTGTTTTCCTTTCCTACTACATATCTTTAAATTCTAATATTTTATTCCTATCACTTTTTATTTGCAGAGACTAATTTTGATTCATCCAAGAGAATACGGTATCTGTGATGACTGTGCCTAACAAACAACTATTTTAAGTTTCCACTTTTTAGAAGTTTATTTCCCATTGTTTCCTTTTATATATTGTATCTCACCTTTGGCTTCTAAACACTCCCCTCCTGTTCTTTATGGTACACTGATTTGACATATCTTTTTTACTACCTAGGAAGCATTTATTCCTTTACTCTTTCTGAGCTACTAAGGCAAAGGTGTCTAACCAACACGTAAGTAGTCTAAAGAGTACTTTTATGTGGAATGGAATTTTCAGAAAAGAGGAGTGTATTAGTCCATTTTCTTGCTGCTATGAGGATACCTGAGACTGGTAATTTATAAAGAAAGAGAGATTTAACAGACTCACAGTTCCACATGGCTGGGGAGGCATCACAATCATGGTTGAAGGTGAAGGAGGAGCAAAGGCATGTCTTACATGGCAGCAGGTACAAGAGTGTGTGCAGGGGAACTCCTCTTTATAAAACCATCAAATCTTGTGAGACGTATTCATTATCATGGGAAAATCCCACCTCCCATGATTTAATTACCTCCCACTAGGTGCCTCCCATGTCACGTGGGGATTATGGGAGCTATAATTCAAGATGCGATTGAGTAGGGACACAGCCAAACCACATCAAGGAGAAACCCAGGCAGTGGTGATTCCTCCACTACTCACTGTATTCTGCAACTCAACTGTCAGCTGCATAGCCTTTAATCTCTTTCCTTCTCAATGAATGAATGATCCCCAACTTTCTGGAAAAGTTTTCATTAAAAAGTGATATTTATTTTGCTAATACAAAACAATCAACTTTTTTTTTCCTAATAGACAAATTTTATTCATTAGTAAATAGAAAATTCTGAATTGGTAGAACTTGAACTCTTCCATAGATGTCAACATAGAGAAACACTGTCTTAGGTGTGGACTATTTAGTTCCAAATAACAAAATGAAAAGTAGAACTTAAACCCAACTAATCTGATTTATTTGTTTGAAGCCATTTTACTTCGTATCTAATTGATGAAGTTAATCTAGACTTTGGTAGCATAAACTATTGGCTGCCTACCCAAAAGCCCTCTCCCGTTCATCCTTGCTAATAGATTTTGTTTGGAAGGCCACCCTTCTCCTAGGTAATTCAGGGTCAATTCTGACTAGACTAAGTCAATTAATTTGAATTCCTATGTTTCTATATCTTCAAATAAATCCTGAACTATACCATCCACTCAGCAACTGTAAGCATGGCAGAAAAGAAAAATTCAAGTCCTTGAAGATATCATTGAGCCATTAAGTTCACCAACCCTACAGATGCTTTGGTCTGGAATTTATGTTATAGGAATTATGTATTTTTTATTAAGATTTTTAATTACAGGTAAAAGTATTCCAACTCATACATGTGATTCAGACATACAAGTTAATACTTTAGAGAAGACTATTGAAAATAGGTATTTCCTGGTCCTTTTTTAAAGTATAAGAAATCACATAATTACAGCTGGCGATGACTGGTGATAAAGCTTAGAATATTAAGATGGAAGATTCTGAAATCTGATATATCTGTGCTCAGTTACCACTTTTCTGCTCTGAAGCTTGGGAAACTGCTTAACTTCTTTAATTACCAGGGTTTTTGTTTTTTATTTTAATTCTGTAAATCGACAATTGGCAGAGAGTTTGTGTCAGGATTAAACTACATAATGTATGTAAAACATGTAGAATAATCTTACATAGTTTAGTTGCTTTTACTATTTTCTGTAATCCCATTGATTAAAATAATTATATTGTAATGAGTCTGTGATGTTTGTAGATATGTGTTCCACCTTTGAATTTATGACTACTCCTTTTCTTATGTTTACGTTTCCTTTTTAATACCTTCTGCTACTCTTAAGAGGCATATTATCTTCAATATTCACTAAATTAGAATTTCAGGCAGAAGAGTAAAAGTTGCATTTGTTTCCAAGTATTAAAAGAATGTAACACATGTAATTAAGCATTTAATTATATTGACCTTATAAAAATAAACTTCTGCAAAACCAGTCATGTAATTTCTGCAAAACCAGCAATGTAACTTACATTAGAAAAATCAAGTGAAATCTCAAAAATATTTTAACGTAATTTTGTTTGATTGCCACCCTAAATAAATATATAGAATTATTCTGTCTTCCAATATTATTTTATGGAAAGTAATAGACAGCTTTTGGGTAACCAGGAGAATATGTTCTCCTTAACTTCTTTTAAGCATGTATAACCATAGAAAATAAAACATGTAAGTTTTACGTTAAAAAGCGCTAAGCTGTGAATCAAAAACTGTGCTTAATATGTACTATATACATATATCCAAAGCAAACTGGGTTTACAAATGAAAATTTTACCTGAAAGATGTCTGTTTTATAATTGTTTTTACCTAGACATAAAATACTTAGAAAATATTTTACCTAATTATGTCTCTATTGCCACTGGTGTAATTTTAAAATTATATGCAAATACTAAGTAGTCCCTTATACCCAAGATAGTTATATAATTCATAGAAACATTAACGTAATTATATGCACTAGATGGAGAAGCTCTATAGTTTTATGAAGTTTTATGACTCTGTTATCTATATTTAAATTTGACAATATTGCCAAAATAAAATTTTAAACCACTGTGTTTTAAAGGCACGTTTCCTTCTTAGTAGAACCAAGATTATAAACAACCGTGTTATGGAAACTCTTATTAAAGATACATTTATTGCAATTGACTTGTCTGAGGTTTTGGAAACACCAATTCTACTACCCTAAATTTTGGGGTGCAATCAGTGTGGTCTGAATAGACATTGAAGCCTCAAAAAGGCACTTTGGGAACAACTTGAGAAACTCAAGTACAGTAAATCATTGCAGCCCAGATGGTATTCATCTCAGAGTTCTGAGGGGAAACAAGTTGTGAAAGAACAAAGCAAGCAAACAGGGATACGTAAAAATTGCAGTGTTGGTTCACATAGGGTACATGCCAACCTGGCACTGCCTTTAAAGCAGTGGTGCCATCATTTGACCATTAGTCACTCAGATTTGATTGTTGCATTTGTTGAGCTCACAACCTGAAAAATTTAGAACATTTTTATTCTAAAAAATAAAAAAGAAATATTCTATTCACTCAAGTCATTTGTATTCATTTCACTGTACATGGCAATGAAAAGGGATGCATGTTTTGATAACCTCAAGATCTGTTTCTCAGGACTCTCACAGGGAATTCAAAAGTAGGAACAGACGCAAGCCTCAGCTTTGGAGTAATCACAAAGTCCTTGTTTTCCTACTGCCCTAAAGCCCTTTCCAGACAGACCTTTCTGACTCACCTTGCATAATTTCAGCTGGTACTGATCTGCTGACTCTCGGGTCCCAGGAACACCTGTGGGTTTTATGGAAAGGATTCTGTGAAGGGAAAGAGGCTGTGGGTAAATATGCAGAAGCAGCTAGGGGTACAAAAGCTTATTAGGAAAGAGACTACTCTGGAAGGAATTTCATCAGTGGTCAAATTATTCTGCAGGGAGGTCTGTGATCTGTGCCACCTGGTGATCTGGCTGTCCTTTCCTACATCACTTCCCTCCCCCCGCAGAAATCACAAGGGTAAACTTGCTTTCTCATCTGGGATGAGAGAGATGTAAGGAAGATATTGGACACCTTGAAATTTAATGGTTCTAGCTTGATCCCACTTACCAGTGCCAGAATCATATTTTCCAGTTGACTATTAGGTGATTTCACATGGATATGTCACTGTTAGGAAGTCAATTGATCTAAACTTGAAATATTTACCAGTGTCAGTCAGGGAACCAACAGGAAGCAGATGGCATACTCCAATTAGAACAAACTGCAAGTTATCTGAAATTGGTTGGCTCTTAAGAATGCTTGATTTAGATATTCTTTATACAGGTGTAGGTAGTTGAAAAACCTCAAGGCATAGTCCAGTAACTCAGGTATGGCAACAGCTGAGCTGTCAACACCACTAAGCCTGCAGGGAGAAGGCCTGGAAAGGTTTATTGCCATCCGGGAGAGATGTGTGTAGAAAAGGCCACACTGATAAAAACACTTGAAGGAAACAGCCAGCCTGTGGGGACATCTCGGCGAGGAGTCCAGGAGAATTTCTCCCCCATTTTCTACCATATCTCACTATTGACTGAACCAAATGGAAGCCAGAGGACAAAGGAGCCTATGTTGCATAAATGTCAGCCTCCTAGGGGTGTATGACAGGTGGAGGAAGATTGGAACAGACCCTAAAAAAACTAGCATATTCCCCTTTCCCATTCCAAGTTCCAATTGTATAGGCAACAGGGTTTACCTAATGGCACAAATCAGAATATACTCAACACTCATTCCTACCATGATCCTTACAATCTCAACTCATACAAATATCTGACTCCAAGTTTCCATTGATTCTGAATTGTGAGATTTATGAAGTGCCTTCCATTCTCTCACATCATTGCTAACTTTTCTCTTCACATCACTCTACCATCACTCCAGCCTGTTCACTTCTTTATGGCATCTATCACTTTCAAAAATTACCTTGTTTACTTTTTCAAATTTACTGGAACACTGTCCTCAGGATTGTATCTCCAGTTCCCAGTACAGTGGCTGATACATAATATATGCTTGATAAGTAAGTATTGAATGAATAAATTAGTGCAGGCTTCCAATATTTATCAGCTATTTTAGTACACTTTAAAGTGCCTCTTCAGCATCCGTTTTAGTCCTTTATAGTTCACCATTTCTATGTCTGCTAGCATAACTTTTTTTATTCAAAAATCTCCTTAAAATTATTTTGCAGCACTTTGCAGGATTCCAAATGAAGCAATTCTGTCACTAAACATTTATTGAGCATACACTATGTGCTAAGGAATAGAAAACAAAGATGAGCCAACAGACTCAATCAGGAAGCTTACAACTTGCTAAGCAAAAACAATAAATGAAGCCGCGTCAGTGAAGTGTAGTAGTCTAAGATGGGGGAGGACCAGGTGCTGGGAAGCACTGAACAAGAATCCTTGACCTACAGGAAAGGAAATGTTAGGAAAGGCTTCCCAGAGGACTGAAGAATAAAAGAAGACAATGAAGATGGGGACCACGTCCTAAGAGGCCCACACTCCACGTTTATAGTGTCTCCTTAGCCTAGTATCTCAGTGTCTTAGTCCTGATGTTTACTAGCTGTATGTCCTACACTTTCTCAATTTGGACTCTCTGCTCTAGAGACAGGTGACTATTTAGTGTTCCCTAAATGCTTCATGCTGATTCCCCCTTCTGTGGTTTTGCCTACTTATTCCTGCTGTCCTAAGAGACAAAATTCTGTTTCTTAGGGAAGCCATCCATTTTACACTCTGTTCTCCCCTTCTCTGCTCAACACAAGCATGTTTCTAGAAGCAATTGACTTCTTTTCTCAGTTTTCCAGAGAACAGTTTGCATTTTCCCAGACATTACCAAGCCTAAATTAAATGTCAGTGATTTGGAGAAGGAAATCCCTGCATTCTCTTCACGTTAATACTCTGCAGTAGCCACTGGAATATATAGAACTCCTTGAGAAAAATCTTTAACTTATCGATTTATTCTTCTCTGTTCTAAAAGATAAACGATGGCTTCTCAATTACTTTGAGTACACATAGCCAAATGTTAACTTCAAATTTAATTTAATGTAGACAGTTTAATCTGAAGTGTAGTGAATAGCAATAGAAATGAGACCAAATGAGCAGAAAATATTTGAATTTTAATTGTAAATATGCCATGGTTAGTATGATATCCTCAGGTTATTGAATATTTGTGCTTCTGTTCCACTAAAGATAATACAACCTCATGGTTATTCTGAGTAATAAGTGCTAGTATAATTGCAGGCAGTTGAAAAGCAAATATGTATTAAAATTCTAACTAATAAACGTATTTTCTACAATTTTCTAATCACAATTATACTCTGATGTCAAACTAGGCCAAAAGTCACAGTATAGGAACATTATAAAAAGTAACAATTATGATGTTACTTTATTATTGCAGAAGTTCCTCCTAATTAGCCTAGAAAGATTTAATTCACAAGAATCTATCATTATTGAAGCGCATATTGACTTTTTAAGCCAGTGTAGTTGTTTTACATTTTATGGGAGTAAAATGAAGATATCAAGGTGAAAAAGTAAAATTCAGTGGTATTCAAATTACAAAATTCAAACTGACAATGTCACTTCCAACTTTTTTAAGGATTTCATTTAATCAAATATATATAGGAACTTAAAGTCAATGCTAATACGTTAGTGACTGATTTCAAAATGGTTGAAAATATACAAATAACACAGGCACCGGATATATGTATTAACTTTTTTCTTGGAAAGTTAATGAGAACTTAAGTAATTGATCAGAAAACCTGCTATGTCATATTATGATGCAAATAATTAATATTATATGGGTATATTCATCATAAAGCAAATTCTGCAAAATGTGACTTGGGATAACATTTTTTGCCTTAAAGGGAAACTTTATTTCTATCCCAGTGTTGTAAAATATACCACTGTATATTTTTTCTTGAGTATTAAGAAAAAAATAACATCATCATGCCATATTATTATACTTAAAGCAATATTTTTCAGTCTATTTTAACATTTTCTTTCTCGATGACAGATGGAATAGTGTGTTGACCAGCTGTAGGATTTGCTTTAAAGAAAGTGATTGTTGGCTCGATGTGGTTGCTCACGCCTGTAATCTCAGCACTTTGGGAGGCTGAGGCAGGTGGATCACCTGAGGTCAGAAGTTTGAGACCATCCTGGCCAATTTGGCGAAACCCCATCTCTACTAAAAATACAAAAAATTAGCTGGGCATGGTGGTGGGTGCCTATAATCCCAGCTACTCAGAAGGATGAGGCAGGAAAATCGCTTGAATCTGGGAGACGGAGGTTGCAGTGAGCAAAGATTGAGCCATTGCTCTCCAGCCTGGGCAACAAGAGCAAAACTTCACCTCGAAAAAGAAAAGAAAAAAAGAAAAAGAAAAAGA
>NW_012102288.1:261392-329721 GCF_000951045.1 Mandrillus leucophaeus
GGAAGGGAAGGGAAGGGAAGGGAAGGGAAGGGGAGTGATTGTTATGGGTCCATGACTCCTAATGAATCAGAGTTCTCCAGGTACTTGGCTCAGTGAAGGATCTCTTGCTTTACTTGATATTCTGGAAGTTCTGTATAGAAGTAAAAGTAAAAGTTAACAACATGCCATTTTAAGGATTTCACAAATGTGCTGTGTGTTTGCATTTTTGCTGGAGTCTGCACCCTGGAGGAAAAAATTAATCAAGTTCCAGAATGTAAAGTCCCAACAGTAAAATATCGTATTGTCTTTCTAGGGAGCATCACACCTTTAACTATGATGTCCAAGTAATCATTTTTTAAAAAGTCCTTTCTTTTCACAAATATTTAAATTTTTAGTTGTTTCTCTGCAAACTTCTTTGAAGGCTCAGGGCTGTTTGAATACAGCATAACATGAAACAAATGCAACTACCTTATTCTTTACAGAAGACAGGTATTCACGTGGGTTAGGCCTGACCATCAGGTGAGTGAACAATGTCTGAAACAGCAACCATTCTTTCTTTAGGGAGCATTATTTATCTTCAGGTGTGGGGCAACACAGGTTTTGTTGCCAATGATGCTTTTGTTTCAGTTTGTTCTTTTTATAATTGCTTCTAATTTTGTCTCTTTTATCCTGGGCTTGGGGTTTTCAGATTATACATTATGATAAATTTTAAATTATATGAAAATAATGTGTAACTAAATACAAATATATTTAATAGTATGAATAACTTGCTTTAAAATATACATTAGAATACATTCAAAATATTTGTCCAAAATAATAACACCCCCACTGCCATCCAAAAAAGTGATATGCCTTCTGTACAGGTGAGAAAAAATATGCAGTTACAGCGAATACATAGGGAATTACGAGTAGTCTATACCTTATACCTGTAGCACAACAGTAATATCTAAAAACCAATGAGATCATGGAACAGGTGTAAATCTTATACATTCTGTGTGTAGTTAAGAAGTGAAGATTGAGAACCATTAAAGATGTTTTTGCTGGGCCAGAAAACTGTCCATATTTTTTGGTAACAATGTTTGTCATGGAATATCTAGGCAAGAACAGTAACTAAACAGTGTTCTCAAGTACTTAAAACCAAATCAAGTAAACCTTAATAAATTCCAAATGCTATTTATCCCTCTTAGCAATGGACTCTAATTATTTGTCCTTCAAATCAAATGTTAGAACCCATGGAATATCTTCTCATACAACTATAACTTTTGCGGCCTTGGAGAAAAGCAGTGTGTTTGGTACTGGTTTTAGTTAACATCAAATTAAATGCTTAGAGGGGTTGGGTCCAAACAGTGGATACATTTTGTTTAGCTGGCATTGCGTTTAAAAATCAATAAATTAGGATGTCCATATGTACCTGACCCCTTGGTATCACCAAACACCTTCTCATGCCAGTCTTTTATTTGCCTAATTGTCAAGGCCTTTTGAAGTCTGAGATCTCTGGAGGAGCAAGATATGTTTACATGCATTGTATGGTTGACTGAATTAATCTTTCTAGGTGTCAAATGTTATGAGGTAAATCTCCAGTGAATACTTCTGTTCCTCTAAAGGCCCAATCTTACTGATAAATATAGTTTGTGTATGTACTTACATGTATGTATGGCTGTATGCACACTTATGTATATTTCTTCATTAATATTTATGCTACTCAAATTTCACAGACATGTACCCATATGTATAAGGAATAAGCAAATGAACATGATTGATGTTTAAATATGAACGTTTTTTAAAATTAAAGGTAAGTCTACACTATTTTATGTATAGTTGTAGATGCTAAATAAGTGGAAAAATTTTAAACACTAGACATTTAGAAATCTAGAGGTTGATGTATATCTCATCTCAATGTCTCACATGCCTGCTGGAGCATTACTACATTCCAGCAATAAAAGCAGCCAAGATTTGGAGAATAAATTAATGTCAGGCAATGGTAATGTCTTTCTAGGGGCACTCTGAGGCTTTATTAAATGTCTTTTTCAATAATTGCCTATTAAAAATGAGTAAAATGTATTAGCATATAAAAATCAGAGTGAATAATACATCTTTAGGTAAACATAAACTGCATGCAGTAAACAATAGGTCAGTTATGTGAGCCTATCAATCATGAAAATGATTTGAATAATGAATGCAGCAAAGTTCAATTTGGATTTGGTAGGGGAAGCCAAGGGGAGAGATTGATAAGAGTTTAATTGGAAGGAACATACAATGCACATGTGCTTATAAAATGCAACATAAAAAATCTCCTATGATCACATTTCCCTTACGTAGGAAGACTGAAAGTAACATTTCCATGGACCTATGCCACATAAAACTTGATTTAGTATGTCTTAACAGAGAAGCTTTCATTCTCAGGCTCTTTGTAAGCTCAGCCATTGTGCAACATACTTTAACACAGCTAAGTGACTCCCTTTCAGACCTTTCCTTCTGACTTATATTCAGTTACCTAAGCTTGACCATAACCAAGAGAAGGATTCCACAGGTGACTGTCATGCACATGGCAGCATAGATTACTTCTCCTAGGAAGAAAAAAAAAAAAAGGTTAAGAAAAGATAGCCACTGGATTTTTAGAGGAAATAAATAATATAAATATTATAGAGGATTGATTTTTAACTGACCATTGAAGGGGGACTGAAATCCACTTAAAGTGATTTTGTTTGTATGTTTTCTTGTATACAATGCCATGCTTTTGACATTAGACAGGGTTGGATAATCTGAAAGAAAATCACAAAAATGAGATTAAAGTAGTTACATATCATACTTTATTTTAATTTTATGGATTACAATTTGCTTTATCTTATAAGGCAGCAATTTATTTCTATTACATTATTTTAATCTGATAGATTTGAATAAAACAATTTTCTTAAATTTTAACATCCTGTTTTTCCCCTTTTAATCAGATAATTTCCCTATATAAGCTTTTATTTTTTTCAAACCAAGATTAGTACAATGATTACATTTTATAACATAAATCTTATATACAGACAAGAAAAATAAAAGATAGCAACTTTAGGCCATCCTTTGGGATATTGAAAAAGATCCTTTCTTTACAAAAGTGATTGTTTTAATGTACCCCTGCACTCAGATACTGGAATACCTAGTTTTGCTTAATTCCCTTGTTCTGTCTCTTTTTCTCCCCGTTAGCTAAACCTTCAGTTTCTCCTGTTAGCTATATTTGCCTCCCTTCAGAGCTATTCCTGGCCATTCTGAGGCGCTAGTCTTCTTGGTCATGTTTCTGAGAAATACATTCCCATCAGTTTCCAATAGCCTCACAACTCTAGAAATCATGCTTTAGAGTGGCCAGGTCATAAAAACAAATCTGTTCCTGTGAGAACGGTCTTTTCTCTGGCCATTCTACTTTAATGACAGAAAGATACAATTGTTAAAATTAACTGATAGATCTCTTTTAGGTGATTTTTATCAATAACTTTAAAGTGAAATCACTCCTAGTTTTCCTTAATTAGAGACAAATATGAATGTCAAACATACCAATAGTTTAGTAACCAATTTATGTAATGAAGGTAAAAGTTGGTTTTGAGGCAGTAAGAAAAATGAGATAAAGCTTTCACTTTAGAGAGGTTTTGCTGTCTTCTGTCATAGATGTTTCATTGCATTTTTGAGACCTGACACTATGAGTAGACAGTTGTTTACAAAAATGGAAGTATCAAACAGTGGGATATTACATCTGATGAAAACTAGTGACAACAAGCTCTGAGCAGGAAAGGAGATAAGAAAATCTACAGTCAAGCATTGCTTAATGATGGGGATATATGCTGAAAAATGCAGGCTTAGTCGATTTTGTGCTTGTGTGAACATCATAGAGTGTACTTACACCAAGGTATAGCCTACCACATGCCTAGGTTATATAACATAGCCTTTGCTTTTAGGCTACAACCACGCACAGTGTATGCTATTGTACTAAATACTTTAGGCAAGTTTAACACAGTGGTAAATATTTGTGCATTTAAACATCTAAACATAGAAACGATACTATAAAAAATACAGCATTATAATTTTATGGGACCACTGATGTATAGTCTGTCTGTCGTTGACCAGAATGTCTTCATGAGGTACATGACTTTATGACCAAATGTTCCACTCAGTTCTCTCTCCACCCAGGGCTGCTGCTGTTCAGAAGACAGCTTATTGGGAGCCAAGATTTCAGCACTGTGTTAACAATAATCAATAGACTGATACATTGGAGTTTCAGACCAGTAATAAACCTCCCACAGTGGGTCACAAAGAAGCAGCCCAATACAGGACTAGAAAAGTAACTGAGAATTTTGTCATTAGAAAACTCATTCTCAGGGGGTCTGAACTCAAACACAGTTAAGGCATTTTTAAAAACAGTTTAAGCCTCCAACTTGCATATTGGATTATCATCTATTTAAGAAGCCTCCAGTGTGGCTGATGACTGTAAAACCAGCACTTTGGAAGGCTAAGGTGGGAAGATCACTTGAGCCCAGGAGTTTGAAACCAGCCTGGCCATCATAGCAAGACCCCATCTCTAAAAACTTTAAAGATTAGCTGGGCATGGTGGTGCACACCTGTAGTCTAAATTCTCTGGAGGCTGAGGTGTGAGGATAACTTGAGTCCGGGAGTTCCAGATTGCAGTAGTTGTGATCAAGCCACTACACTCCAGCCTGGGTGAAAAAGCAAGACTCTGACTCTAGAAAAAGAAAAAAAGCCTCCCCCTTGTTAGAATGAAAAATAAACCACTTAAAAATGTAAAAGTAATAGAGGTAGAAATTGTGAATTATTTTTTACTTTGTGATTGTAAAATAACTTTTTTATTCACTATAAAGTTGAAAGGGGAAAATTGAGAAATTTTAATTTAATTTTAATTTTTTAATAAGGGGTCCTTGAAAAAAATTAATTGTAATCACATTGATCATATAGACTTTTAGTAAAATAAATGATCACAATAAAATTGTGTATTTAAATCAATTCAGAATATGAAGAATCAAGAATTTTACTTCTTTTTAAGTTATATGGCCTTTTAAATAAAAGTTGTAGCTATATTCATGGTCTAAATATATACAATATACCTTAGATGATTAATTATCTAAATGATGCTATGGTTTTTCCTTATGAAATTCTATCCCTAAGTACACTTAGTCTAGTTGGGTGTTACAGTTCACCTTTGCAAAAGAAAAAAAGTATTATTTTGAAACAAAAAAGGCTTTTTTTAGATATGTAACTGCCTTAAGTAATTGTTAAACACTCACCTAGCAGAGTTTAGAATCATCTCATTTATTAAAGTCCTCTCACATGGAACTCATTAACAACGTTATAATAGATCAATGACAGAAATGATAGCTAATTATCCCAGTGAAAATGTAAATGCGACTAGCAATCACTCCACAATCTTAAATATTGCACCCTAGGAGGATACCGAATATCAGTTAGAGAGATTAATGTTACTGAGGGTTTCTTGGCTACTGAAGCCCACTGGAGTTCCTTCCCTGCCTTTTATAAACAGTGAGGTTTATAGCGTTTTATAACCATGAAATTAAAGTCAGCAAAGTTGATAACTAACCTCAGTCCCACACCATCTGCTCTATTTATAGATAAACACGGTCAGTGACTTGTTTATCTTAATTTGTACCCTGGAGAAATTAAACACGATTATGAACTATATTGTAAAATCCCTGTGCATTTGATGGGAAATCAAGATTAATTTCAATCTTGCATTAGGAACAAATTTAGAAAGTATTCTCTCCAAATGAGGTATGGAGAGGTGAGCATCATTATTTCTTTTTTTCCCCCAAAATCCTTGTGCAACAGTAGTTGAGAATTCATGGGGACTGAAACTCTGCTTGTATAATTCATATGAAACAGTAAATGCATGGTAAAAGTTATGGTTGATCAGAGACGAAGCAATGACTTAGAAATAAATGTCAGAATACTTGAGATATAATTTGAAATAGAGATTAAGCATATCACAAACTGCAAACTTATAAACCTTCATTTCATTTTAATTAAAATATAATTTAGAAGAGTCAGCTTTGGGGAAAAAAATGCCTGTATCCAGAATGAGTTTCATGGGAAAAAAATAAGTTCACAAAATTGAACAGTAATTTTTACCTTGAATTATTTTACACAAGCACTAGGTGAATTTGTAATAAATACGACAAATGAAAGAATAAAAATAGTTTGTACTATAATTTATAAATTTCAAAACTTTATATTTCATATTTGGAGGTTTTCAATTTATGGAATGTTTTCAATGAAAAAATACATTAAGTGACAGCACCATTGATTGTCCAGAAAAGTTTTGATGTCTTCATTTGACATTGAATAATTCACTAATGGCTACCCTTTGGAAAATGTGTAAAATTTCACCTAGCTGGCTTTTATATATATATATTTTTTTCTCCATAGGCTGATTGAAAACAACAGGGGAGAGTTAGGAAAAAATAAAAGAAAGACGTATCTTTTGGAGAGTGTTCATAGTCATTTGGAATGATGAGATAATACAGAAAGTTTTATAAATTACTGAGTTTTGAAATGGGGAACCTCCATCAGAAAGAATGCACAATTGTAATGAGAATAGAAGGGAAAGCAAGGATAAAATATGGGATTTCTTTTTGGTTCTTTTTCTCATTTTTCTTCCTTTCCTCCTTCCCCTCCTTCTCTCATTCCTGTCTTTCTTCAAAAGTATTTAGTGAGCATTTACTATTAACACACAGTGGAGATTTTTAAAAAAGTGATCCACGTGTACTTTTTCAGTATTGTTGAGTGTGGTGTGAAAATACACCAGATTTGATGTCTTTGCTGTCAGTCCCCAAAGACCACTTAAAAGCTTACGGTTCAGGAACCATTTTGTTACCTCTAATTTTCCTTCCTTTCTCATTAGTACATCTTCAAGTCATCTTGAAAAGACCCCACACTACTGCATTAAACTGTCAATATGACATCTACCTTCCACTTTTTGTGACTATCCTTCAGTAGCCTAATGTCTTGAAATAGTTGTCTTGATAATTGTCTCTGTTCCTCAACCCATTTCACTTTACAACCTTTCCAAACAGGTTTTTGCTTCACTATTCCACTGAAATTATTTCAAGATCAGCTAAGGCCTACTTGGTCATTTCAAATATTCTTATTCATTGGCTTCTTCTGCTGTCTTCAACTTCTAAAGGCTGGAGTTCAGTCCCGGCCCTTCCCTTTAATATGATTCAGTCCTGCCCCTCCCCTTTAGTAAGAAGAAACCTAATAATCTCACTGAGTGGTCTCAATTTTCCAATGATTTTAAGTAAACTACAGATTCATATTGAGCTACCTTCTTGATATTTTTGCTTGCATATCTGATAACCATCTCAAATTTAACAAGTTCTAAATTAAATTTAGGTTTCCTCTTACTATACTAACTTCTCTCACAGTGTTTCTCATCTCAGTACATGATATAGCCCATCCACATCATTCAGGTAATCTGACAATTATCCTAGATTTTTTCCCTTCTTTCAATTGTGTATCCCATTAGCCAGTTTGTCTTCTTGATTTTACATAAATGGGTATCTTTTTTCTTCCTCACTGCAAACTCCACTGAACTAGCTAAAGTGATCATGATATCCCAGCATAGGTGCTTCAATAAATACCCCCAATAATCTCAACTTTTTTCCTGTTTTCACTTCTGCCTGACTCCAGTGAAAGCAATCAGGGTTATCTATTAAACATCCAAATGAAATCATTTATTTCCCCTACTTCAAATCTTTAAATAGCCTCTCACTGAACTTAAATGAAAATCTAAAGCGTCTACCATGTCTAGAAAGTCCCACATGATCTAAACCCTAGGAGCCTCTTTGGTATATTAAATCTTGTCTTTGCCCATTTCATTCCAGCCACCACGAGGCTTCTTTCCTCCCTCCTTGCCTCCTTTCCTTCCTTCCTCCCTCTTTCTATTACTTCCTTTTAGTTTACCAAACACATTAAACATTTTTTTTACTGCTGGAGCACTTAACCCTTGCTATTGCCTCTTCCTAGAACAGACTTCTTCTCTTTCTTCAGGTGTCTGCCTAAAGACCACCTTCTGGGAAACATTTTCCCAGGCCATTTTACTAGAGTAGAACCCTTTGTCATTTTCTATTTTCAAGAGGACACAGTAAATTCAATATTTTCTTAGAAGAGACAGAGTTTTTAAAATTATGTTCCATAAAACACTAGTTCTGCAGAATACTTTTATGGGTTAGGCAAACAAAAGATCCCATACGCAAATGACTTTAGAAAATTATGGGTTAGACATAATATACGCATTTTTGTTGCAAGTATTTTTCAGTGTTTTTAACATAATATAGTGGCACACATTACCTAAATTTACTTTCTCCAGGGGATATATTTTATAATCCAAGAAAACAAATTGGAAAACATGAATATATTTGATTAAATGGCAAGGATTTGTAAAATTTGTGCAGGCATAAGATGTTCATTGAGGATCTTTATTTTTGCTTAGTCAATGGAAGGCAAGAGAACACCACATTGAAAATATTATATGTTGATAAATGTAAGTACTGATTTATTATCCTTACCTCTACTAGACACACATATATACAAATGCTAGGTACCACAATTTCTCTACATCTGTATTTCTGGGAGCCAAACAAATTTTTCTTTTCATTTTTCTTTTTCAGTTATTTATTTTATGTTGTGTTATTCTATTTTTTTTTAATTTTTAAGTTCAAGGGTACATGTGTAAGTTTGTTACACAGGTAAACTTGTGTCATGGAAGTTTGTTGTACAGAGTATTTTATCGCCCAGGTATTAAAGCTAGTACCCATTAGTTTTTTTTAATCCTCTCCCTCCTGCCACCCTTCACCCTCCAGTAGGCCCCCATGTGTGTTGTTCTCCACTATTTGTCCATGTGTTCAAGCAAACTTTTCACCCTGAGGTTTGAAAGATGCCTGACCTTTCAAGTGCTACTCCTATTGTTCCTCAGAGAGTTCAACGTGATGCAACATCTATCCCACTTTTGCTGCCAGTTAATCTAGCATTCTTCAATTTCCCAACATGTCCCCGTAAGATACGGAGAATTTAGAATCTGCTGTCTATCGAGGAGACCCATTACAGCAGAACCAGAAATGAATTCTTGGATCACTTATTCCTAGTTACCTGTAAATGTCCACAGAACAATGTGATGAAAAGCACCATATTTGGACCCAAGTAAAGATTACCTACATAAGTAATTACTTCCTACTTCAAAACTAGCATAATGACAATCAATATGGAGAGATATTCATAAAATGATACATGACCTTGCTCTCGTAAAGTTCTTGACCTAGTTTCCAGTAAGGGGAAAAATGTAACTAAAGCAAGGTTGAATCAATAAGGGACAACCAGGTAAATGGTACACTTTGAGGACTAGTGGGAAATAAGAATAATTCGTACTCTGGGTGCCCTTGGAAATCAGATGAAGGAGTTCATATGAGGGAAGGATGAAAGTAGGAAGAAGGAAGAACAATGAATATCTTCTGTACACAAAAGTGATCAAGGCAGAGTTTAAGAATTAGTCTAGTCACGGTATATAGGTTGATTTCCTGAGTGAAATCTAACTAGAAAGCAATAGCAGAAATTTAGGCGTAAGAAGATACAAACTAAAAATAGGCAATAGAAGCTGGAATCAAGAAGAGAGAAGTGTAGGATATATTTAAAACAAAGATTTTCATTAGAAAACAGAATGATGCAGAGCATAGAATCACAAGTGTGACCCTCTGATGCGGATTAAAAACCAGCTCTACTTCACCCCCGCTCAGTCATTTTAGACCAGTTATTGAGATTTTTTCCTCAATGTTTTTATCCTTTTTTATTGAGATAAGGACTTGCTTTGTTGCCCAGGTTACATAATCATACCTCACTGCAACTTTGAACTCCTGGGCTCAAGCAATCCTCCTGTCTCAGCCTCCTGAGTAGCTAGGACTACAGGGGCATGTCGCCATGCCCTACTAATTTTTATTTTTTCTAGAGACAAGGCCTTGCTATTATTGCCCAGGCTGGCCTCAAACTCCTGGCATCAATCAATCCTCTTACCTTGGCCTCCCAAAGCTCTAGGATTACATGGAGGAGCCACCACGTGCAGCCCTTTGTCTTTAAAGTGATATAATGCCTACCACAAAACTTCTAGTTCAAAATTAAATAAAACAATATGTGAAGAGGGCTTGAAATGGTGTTTGACACACGTTAAGTGCTCAAAAAAGTTTCATTATTAAGCATTAGACAATGTAGTGCTTTATTTGATATAAAAAATGAAGATGATTAAATCAAAGATTATTCCTAGGTCCTTAAGGTGACATGATACTTTAGAAAACATTTGGAATGAAAGATGAAAAACTAATAGAAGAGAGGACTAAGTCTGTCTCCCTCTCTTCAACCTGGCTGTGCAAACCCAAGAACAGTGGCTGTGGAATTAGAAAAAACTTGACTACAGTCTTAAATGAGTCATCCACCGAACGGACTACCCTTGGACACTTTAACCTCTGAGTCTCGTTTTTCCCCTATATAAAAAGGGTATTGATAGGTATAGATTGTATTTTTTTATAAAGATTCACTTATCTTTTGCTGTAAAAATATATTTATGCACTATCCAATGCCCTGTGAGTTAGAACACTACTGTGTGTGTGTGTGTGTGTGTGTGTGTGTGAGATGGAGTGTGTGTGAGATGGAGTCTCCCTCTGTCGCCAAGGCTGGAGTGCAATGGCGTGATCTCGGCTCACTGCAACCTCCGCCTCCCGGGTTTAAGTGATTCTCCTCCCTCAGCCTCCCAAGTAGCTGGGATTACAGGTACCCGCCACCACGCCCGACTAATTTTTGTATTTTTAGTAGAGACGGGGTTTCACCATGTTGGTCAGACTGGTCTCAAACTGCTGACCTCATGATCCGTCCGCCTTGACCCCGCAAAGTATTACAGTTGTGAGCCACCGCGCCCGGCCTAGAGCACTACTTTCTATGGGAGGTGTATATTTACCACTCCAATGATATGGGCTTCACTTTGCCTTGCATTTGTCAAAAATGTAAGAAAGAAAGTACATATATTCATGCAGATATTTAAGAGTGTGATCTTGTTGCTTGTTTTTATCTTTTTCATAAAAATGGCATGTTCCCAATGGCAACTGTGCCTTCAGCCTGAGTCCAGAAATGGGAAGCAGAACCTCAGCAGACAGCCCCCAGCTGCCTACATGTAGCATGACCTAGAAATCAATCTTTGTTTTTGTATGCCACTGAAATTTGGTGATTGCGTATTAGTGTATAACATAGCAAAAGTTAATTCAGGGGGGTAATAATATACCACAAATGATAATTTTTGACAGATTGTGGGTGTTTAATAAATACTAGCTTTTTCTTCTCTCCTCTCATATACCTGTCAATAGACCTGCAGGTAAAAAGAGAAGAAAAAGTAAAAAGGGGTTAAAGAAAGGTGAGAAAGGAGGAAAGTGAACCTGAAGAAAGGTCAGGAGAGCCTTGAAGAATATTTCCACCTTGGAAATAGGAAGGCTTTCCCTTCTTTTTTGGGAAACATTAGGCAGTGAGATATGCATTAATTGCAGTCACTCCTTATTTATTATGCACCAGTGTTAATTTAATCATTATCTCTACTGAGATTTAAATTATACCACATCTCAGGGCCACATTCCTTGTATTCATAAACACCTTACAGTACTGCATTACCATATGAGGTATCAGCACCTTTTATAAATGTGGATTTTCCAGCTGATTTGTCACTTTACATATACACACAAATACATAATGAGAATTAGAAATAAAAATACTAGTAAACATAGATAATAGAGTGAGGAGTAGTGTAGCACAGTAGAAAGGGGTCAGCCTTTGGCTTCCAATCATGCTCTAAAACTTGTACTTTTGTTTTTCCTTCTTTTTTTCTGACTCACTTGTGCTCCAGTTTTCTATCCTAGGAAATTTTAGGATAATAATACTGTATTTTTTGTGAGGATTAAATGAGGCAAGACATGTAAGGTAACTTGCAGAGGATAAACATACAACAGGAGCTATATTTTTTTAAGTTAAGAAATTATGTTTTGCTAGTGGTTACACATCAGTACTACCTATGGAGCATTGCTATGTTTTGCTAGTGGTTACACATTAGTATTACCTATGGAGCAATGAGAGAGTTCTGGGTTCTATTGCTGTAGGTTTTGATTTAATAGGGCAAGGGAAAAGTAGAGATAAGTACTAGGCATTCATAATTTCAAATATTTTTCTATACCCTTTCAATATATGGTCAGACACACAGAAGGGAACAACATATGCTGGCTCGGGCCTTTTGGAGAGGGGAGGGTGAGAGGAGAGAGATGATCAGGAAAAATAACTAATGGGTACTAGGCTTAACACATGGGTGATGAAATAATCTGTACAACAAACCCCCATGACATAAGTTTACCTACGTAACAAACCTGCACATGTACTCCTGAACTTAACATGAAATTTTTAAAAGAATAAAAAAAAATTAAAAAAAAAAACCTACACAGTCAGTATGTAGACCATCGGTAGAGAGAGGAAAACTCATGATTTTGGAAATGAAAAAGGGAAATCAGATCATAAACGACATTATAGTGGACTAGTGGAATTGAAATTCTTAATTAGTGAGGGGAGCTGGGGGAAGAACAGGAAGAGGGAGAGGTTGGGGGTTATGTTTATTAGGAAAATACCTTCAAAAATAAGCTGGTGGAGAAGAACCAGACATAATGACAGTAACTGCTAAGCCAGTTTGACCAACTGAAGAAAAACATATTTGGATCAGTAAGAGATGTTACCACCTCAAAAATTCCCTTTCCGCTACCTGGCAGTATTAAAATAACAAAAGCAATTAAAAGGAATAATATTTCCATTTTAGGGTAGGGGTGCTGGAATGGCAGTTTGGGCCAAAGAACAGTGAGAGAAACTGACTGAGTCGAAGCAGTTGTGTAGAAGTGTTGGAAGTAGCTATTAGGGTTGTAGACATATGCTTAGTGTACATTTTCAATGTAATAGTTACCATATGTTCTTTCAACAAAATACCATTGTAAGTTTTAGACTGTCTGTTATACTAGAAAGAGTTAGTGAATAGAGATGCAGGGACTGAGTCATGTCTGGCCTGGAAACTTAAAACATCAAGAGTAGCATCTTCCTACACAAACCCCAGTGACACACAGCAGTGTATCACTAAGATGAGCCACCCTTTGAGAAAACTCTGCAAACCAAATTATGTGACTTTTTTTGTTTCAAATTGCCTCTACTCCCAACTACAGCAGACATACACTCAGGAACTAGTGGACTCTGGCCTCCTTTTGCAACTGGGTGTTTTGAAAGACACTAGCATGTGTCCATAGTCAGTGTCTGGCCACCTGACTCAGGTGCTAATGCAGAAGTAGAACATCAGTCCCAGAGTTACAGCAAACTCGAAGTGCATTTGGTGCTTCAGAAAGCCTAGTCTCTAGCTTCAGTGGCAACCAAGGGAAACTATTCCGCCCTAAGGCAGCAGCTAGAAGAAAGGACAGAGACAATAGAGAGCAGTGTCTGTCACAGAGGCTCAAAACACCACCAAGGGCTCAGATGTGCCATGCAGTGGCTTTCATCCATTCTACATTCTTTTATCTAGATTGAGAACTAATTTGTTTACTATGATTTGTACAACATGCCCTACATAAACGCTTTCCAAAGAGCAATGGGTGAGCAGAATAAAAATTATGTTGTGCTCATTTTACAGCTTATTAGCTGTAAATGTGATATTAAAACAGTCTTGCAACTTTTAGCCTGAGAGATATTTATTGACGTTTGCAATGTTGTAAAGGATTTTCTTAGACCCATGAAAAGAACTCTAGCAGATTAGCTCAGAAAATCTGATACCAATGGAAGATGAACTGTTGCCATCATCAATGGATTCTTTACAAACGTCTACTCATGACTCACCTACCTCATCCTAGGAGCTTTATTTGTCTAAGTACCAAACATTCTTTTTTTCTAAAGAGTCCCTTTTTAAGATGATATCCCAGCATGTAGGTGCCAGGGCAGTAACTATTAAGTGCCCACATATGGTGTTTTATGGCAATACATCTGATGCTATTATATTGTTGTCACAAGAATACTTGGCTCTTTAAGCCAAGAATACACATGCCATTAATAAATGATTTTTATGACTTCACATACACGATCACGACGCAAAGAAAGTACAAAGGAAAGGCTGCTTGTTTTATGCAGCTTTGGCACTAACCCTATTCCCAATTATAGGCAACAAGAGAACTGTATGAAGCCAATGAAAGTATAAGGGTGGAAAATGGAAAAGATAACACTATGATTTCATATACTGAAGGCTGTTATTGTTCAAATTGCAACAGCATTGTTTTGTTGTTTTATTTCCCTCCATGATCTTAAATGCTCCTTTCTTCTCTAGTAATGCCAAAATGTGAATTGTCTCACTCATCAATGGCAACTCTTTAATCTTTATGTTTTGGCTTTGAGGAAACAACAAAGGTAGTCAAATGATGATTCATACAACATTTCATGTTGAGTGGCAGATTTCTTCCCCTCCCTTAACAACACCTACGCCTTTAAGAGTAGAGTTGGGAGAAAATGAAGGTAGAAGACAGCTGTTCTCCTGTTGTTTCTGTTGAGGGTTTGTACACTTCAGTATTTCCAGATTACAGCCCTGTGAAGCATTTACTGCAAAATAGGAAGCCTTAGCCAAATATGCAGCGTTTCAGGTCTGCAGACAAAATTTAAACCAGCTGGATTTTATTGGGAACTTTTGAGTGCAAGTAAACCTAGTGGTGAAACTAAAGCCAGCATTTGTCTCCATTGGAATGGGCTGCATCTTTAGGAACTATTCCTCCATGTCTCTTCTCTTGAGGGAGTTTTGAATTTTGAAAGGTCCTAAGATAAAATCCTCCAGATAATTCCTTAGAGTATCTGGTTGAAATCTTAGCCAACAAAGGTGGAAGATGCAGCCAGATATGATGCCTCTGTTAGTCAAATCTTCAGAGAGATGAGGGGAAGCTGGGTCTCTCTCAGTAATCTAATTTTAAGTTGCCCAAATTAAAACAGGTAAGGATTCCCTATACACATGTACTTACAAAAAACAGAGCCAACAGACACACATTCACTTAAATTCATACACATTTACAATAGTGCTTGGCCAAAGTGGCAAATAAGGGCCAACTTACTAAATTTGTAGATGACAAAAGTTGCGCATCATATTTTTGAATGTCTCTCAGGTGAACATTATTGTGTTTCTGGCTAAAAAATATGCAGTTTTACAGATTCAAACACATAAGTACTAGAAGCAAACAAACATGCTTTATTATGATTGTTTATTGAATCTGGACACATTATTAGCTACTTAGAATTTTTAAAACAAAGCAACAAAAGGTAAGTAATCTGGAACTAGAGAAAACTCTTTTATCCCAAATCTCAATTTAATTCTCTGAAAGAATAAGTACTTTTTTCAAGGACAAAGTAAGAAATACTACAGACTCTCTTAAAATTTTAGTATAGTATTAGGAAAGGATTGTAAAAATGACAGAAAATTTTTACAATCTACCCATATGACAAAGGGCTAATATCCAGAATCTACAAAGAACTTAAACAAATTTATAAGAAAAAATCAAACAGCCTCATCAAAAAGCAGGCAAAGGATATGAACAGACACTTCTCAAAAGAAGACATTTATGCAGCCAACAGACACATGAAAAAAATACTCATCATCACTGGCCAACAGAGAAATGCAAATCAAAACCACAATGAGATACCATCTCACACCAGTTAGAATGGCGGTCATTAAAAAGTCAGGAAACAACAGGTGCTGGAGAGGATGTGGAGAAATAGGAACACTTTTACACTGTTGGTGGGTCTGTAAACTAGTTCAACCATTATGGAAGACAGTATGGCAATTTCTCAAGGATCTAGAACTACAAATACCATTTGAACTAGCCATCCCATTACTGGGTATATACCCAAAGGATTACAAATCATGCTACTATAAAGACACATGCACAGGTACGTTTATAGAAGGCATTATTCACAATAGCAAAGACTTGGAACCAACCCAAATGTCCATCAATGATAGACTGGATTAAGAAAATGTGGCACATACACACCATGGAATACTATGCAGCCATTAAAAAGGATGAGTTCATGTCCTTTGTAGGGACATGGATGAAGCTGGAAACCATCATTCTGAGCAAACTATTGCAAGGACAGAAAACCAAACACTGCTTGTTCTCACTCACAGGTGGGAATTGAACAATGAGAACACTTGGACACAGGGTGGGGAACATCACACACTGGGGCCTGTTGTGGGGTGGGAGGATAGGGGAGGGATAGCATTAGGAGAAATACCTAATGTAAATGATGAATTAGCAGGTGCAGCACACCAACATGGCACATATATACATATGTAACAAACCTGTACGTTGTGCACATGTACCCTAAAACTTAAAGTATAATTTTTTAAAAAAGGAAAGAAAAGAAAAGTTATTGGTGGGCTACTGGTCTTTTTAATATTAAAATAAATAAATATCACTCCAGAGGGGGCCACACAGACTCAGTATGGAGTTTGCTTAAGTGGCCCTGAACTTAGCCTCAGTTACCTAATCCAAGACTATCATAACATATCTAATATCAGAGATCGTCTATTTCTATGAAATCCTTACTAGAATTTAATATGTGAGAAACCTGAGCTCTAGGGATAAGATAACTAATTTCCTCTACACCACCTGGTGGAGGTAGCTTCCTAGGTTCTTCTTCTTTATATTGCAACAAATTGTCTCTCATCAAACAAACTTTTTAAATAGTCTCTTATTATATACATGCATGTTCCCTGTGAAATGTAACATTTATAATCAATTGAGAATTATAAGGTTTATATTGTTAGACCACAGCAGTATATCATGGCGAATCAAATCACAGCTTCTGGCGCCAAAAACTGCTTTGTTTAAATTCTGACTCTACTGTCTTTCTTGTGACTTGGACAAGTTACTAATTTCTAGGCTCCTCTGTTTTCTTTTGGGTAAAAGAAAGAGCACCCACTTCACATATTGCTTGTAAAACTTAAATTAATTAAGCCACATAAAATGAATAGAACAATGTCTGACACATAGCAGTCAATTAGGTCTCAGGATCTCTCGAGCAAACAAAAGACAAGTCAGCTAGCATTAATAGTCAGAATGTAGCTTCAAAAGGGCAAGCATTATCTTTAGATGTTTATTAAATCTCCATTTTTAAGATATACCGTTTATAGCTTCAGTTTTCTCCATGTCATCATTTTACAATGTTGAGATAAAGTGGCAACCAGATCCATGAGAAGATTCCTTAAAGTTGGTCAAATGGGATAATTATAATCAAGAGTTTGTCCAGATTCTTATACTATTAATATTAATGTAATGTTTTCATGATATGCTCCTGGCCATTGGTCATTCACTATTTCTGTAGTTTCTTTGAGGAAGGTAGTAGTGTGCTCAAAGGGAAACACCTGATTTTCTTAGCGCTTTCTATTAGAAGTGACGGCAAATGTAAAGCCAATTGCACAGGTGGATCTCATCTACAGGCTCCACCTCTCTATTCTAAAGACTGATGCCTTCCAGGATAGTCCTAAGTATACCATCAGCAAGGTTGCAGCAGTCCTCATAGTCTAACCTTGTAGCTGAGTCTGACTTTTTTTTGTTGCTTTTTGGAGAAATTCAGGAAAATCCAGAATGAACTTAAGGGATTGAGATTTTCCTATTTGCAAAGTTCTGATGCAAATTCCAACTGCCATGACCAAAGCACCTCTAAAGTTGCAAAAGTTACCGTGGAAAATATGACTTACTCAAATATATTCAGGTTTGACTTAGATGTTTAAACAACTAACCTTATCCAGCTGATCTTTCCCCGCCACACACACACACACACACACACACACACACACTCACATCTGTTGGTTGCTCTTTACCTCCATGTCTAATTTTACCCAGTGCGAAGCACAAATTCTTAAATACTTTCTAAACACAGTGTGCTTGATGTTGAAGATCAAGTGATGACACTCAGTGTTCAGATGTTTTCTGACTGTTGACTTTTATTTGTCCCATTAGTGGTTATCAATGTGAACAGTAAAATTGTGGGGCCAATGGGAATTCTTCCAGTTATCCAAGTCTACTTTTTCATGTTTATAACATGATAATCTTGATACTAATGCCTCTGGAATATAGTAATAATTTATTTTTACTTAATAGAAACAAAAACTAATGCTTCTCTTTCTGTTGAGTCTGGGAATGTTTTACTGTGTGGGAATAAATGGAAGCTTTTGAGTTGTTTTGTTTTTTTTTTTTAAATATACTTTAAGTTCTGGGATACACATGCAGAACATGCAGGTTTGTCACATAGGTATACACGTGCCATGGTGTTTTGCTGCACTCATCAACCCATTATCTACATTAGGTATTTCTCCTAATGCTATCCCTCCACTGGCTCCCAACCCCCCGACAGGCCCCGTTGTGTGATGTTCCCCTCCCTGTGTCCATGTGTTCGCATTGTTCAACTCTCACTTATGAGTGAGATCTTTTGTTCCATTGACTTGGTAAGCAAATTCAAAAACATCAGGATGGTATCTCAAAGGAACTAGTGTTGAAGTTCTCCCTATGGATTTAACAATAGTGTATGCTATATTTATAATTTAAGTAAGTGAACACTGCCAGACTCCACCTGATTTTCAGAAAAGAATCAATGAGTACCCTAAGCCAGTGTTTCATGGAGTGTGGTACCTGGACAAGCAATTTCAGCATCACTTGGGAACTGGTCCTAAATGCAAATTCCCCAATTTTCAAGCCCATTGGATTAAAAACTGCATCATGTCAATCAGGTTAGTCTATTTCCCAGGAGAGGACAGGAAGTTATGTACAATCATGTGTAGCTGAATGATCAGGACCAGAACACATTCCAAGGAAAGCATCATTAGGAGATTTTGTTGTGCAAACATCAGCGAATGTACACAAACCTAGGTGGTATAGCCTACGACAGATCTAGGCTATATGGTCTAGCCTGTAGCTCCTAGGCTACAAACGTGTACAGCATGTTACTGAATACTGTAGTCAACTTGTAACACAACGGTATTTGTGTACCTAAACACAGAGAAGGTAAAACACAGTATAACAAGGTATAACACAGTAAAAATACGGTGTCATAATTTTATGGGACCACCATCGTATATGCAATCTGACTTTCACAGAAACATCATTATGCAGTGCATAATTGTATATGAGGATTGGATAGTAAATTCATTTGTTCCTAAAATGTCCTCAAGAAATTGTTGAGGTAATAGGTATTTAAAATGTGATCCTTAGACCAACAGCATCAGTCTCACCTAGTGGCTTGTTAGAAATGCATATCTCAGGCCCTACCCCAGACCTAATGAATCAGAATCTGGATTTTAACTGGAAACCATGTGATTCTTACGCACAATGAAGTTTGCAACTAATAGCCCCAGTTGATTATCTACCCTAAAATTATTCAAAGATAATACCATATTTAAGAAGTCACTTATTCTAAGGACATATACCTTAAATCTTCAAGAAATTTTCTACCCATATTACCTATTTAACATCATAATTATTCAAAAAGTATTGATTTGCCTGATTTTTCAAGTCTCTCAAAATCTGTGATAAAATATAATATTTACTGAGTTTTTCTATGTTCCAGCTATTTCTTTACTGATATAATCTTTGTACCAACATTCTCAGTTAGAAATGTTTATTGTGATTTTCATTTCAGAGACTGGAAATTGAAGGAAATTGAGAAAAGTAACTTGTTTACAGTTACTTATCTTGTAAATGGTGGAAAAATTATTTGAACCCAGACATATTGGTGCTATATTGTCTCTCGATGGCTGTGCTCTGTAATAAGGTCTATTTACATTTCCAAGCACAGATTTTAACTTCTAGAGTCATTGTTGCTGATCACTGTTTTTAATCAAAATTTAAGAGTCAGGCTGAGGCAGGAGAGTGGAAGAAGGAGCTCTATTTATATTTTAGATTTGAAAGCTAATAATGGTTAAATACAGTGATTTATCCCTGAGGACCCAACTCAAAGAAGTATCTAGAATTCTAAGTGTATATGTTAAATAGCCTAAAACCTAAGAGTTGCAGAGTTTATTATAAATCAACATTTATACATTGGATGGTATTTAAAGTAATTTTAAAGAAAAAGTTTATTTGTTTTTGTTCTTTTTATTGCTAACTTAAAACACATATGCCTGTTCTCTACAGAATTCAAAACAATGCAAATAATAAAAAACAAGATCCTTAAGGAATAATCACTTATTTCTAAGAGGAAAAACAAACATTTAAAAGTGAATGTCTATGAATCTGATGGACTACAAATTCACCATGGAGCCATTTTCATCCAGAAAATACCAAATAGTGGACTGTTTAGAGGCTATGATATAAATATGAATACAGAGTAGAGAAATTCTGTTGAATGTTCCTTGGAAAACCAAGAAGCTTTTTTTAGCACCTGGACTGAATTTGAAGGAAACTAGACTTGAATTAGAGTTTTGTGTAGAAACCAAGAAAAAGTCAGTGGTTTTGGCTAGATGAGGTGATTTATTTAAAGCCAATACTTAGCATAAAGCTCTGAAATACTAATTTATATGAATTGGCTATACTAGAAGGTGATGTATGTGCATTTATGTATATATGTATGTATATATGTGTGCATAAGACAGGGAGAGAAAGAGAGAGGAGCTTTTGCAGGGGAAATGTCTTTCACAATTCACTTAGCTCAGTGTTTTATTTATAGTCTGTAATCTTCTTTCTTCAGTCAATGATCAGATAATATTAAAAATTATAACATGTAATTTAAAAAGTGAGTCTGAGCCTTTATTAATTCATTTTACATAGTCTTTACATTATTTTGGTAAAATTAAGTTTAACATTTTATGTACTTAAGGAAAAAAATGTAAGACTATGCATCACGCACCTTCATATATAAAGGGTGTATTAAAAGTACTTTCTATAAAAATGCTCGCTAATGGAATGTTATTTTTAAATCCAGACCTTCACTGGGAATAGACAGATGAAATGTTGTAAGGCAGGTTGAAATGCAGCCAAATAAATCATCTATCCATTGAATGCAGACAAGTAAGATGAATAAACCAATCTTACTAGCATCTTGACATCTAACATGAGGGATCAATAGACAGATGGGTGAGAAGTACGGCTATAAAAAGAAATGAAATGGTAGAAACAGGTACAGAAAGGTTCGCTTCTAAAGCTTCTTGAAAGACTATATACATTTTGAGTTGTTTTTATGTTAATATTTCACAAAAGCCAGCTGGTTCTGGAAATCAGTTGGGAACAATCTTCCGACATTAACAGATAGAGCCAACCATATCAGTCATTAAAGGGATGCACACATTTAAGAACAAAAATGTGTTAGGATCAATTGCTTATTTACAGTGATGACACCACTCAAGGATCAACTGTAAAATTATTTCCTACTACTCAGACTTTTTGAGAGCAGATCTATAAAAAGGAAAAGTGTTGGAAAATATAAGGAGCTCGAAATGTTTTTATTAAAGTGAGCAGTAGCAGCCTGGTCTTGTTAATTCCTGATTCTTTTGCTCAAATACTTGAGTTAAAAATTCCAGCTTCAGTGGAAACATAAAGAATTGAGGCGCTAAACAGAGAAGCAGTATTATCAGGAGACTTCCAACAAAGCAAGGAAAAACGATTGAATTCAAGAAC
Source organism: Mandrillus leucophaeus (assembly GCF_000951045.1). Taxonomy (NCBI): domain Eukaryota; kingdom Metazoa; phylum Chordata; class Mammalia; order Primates; family Cercopithecidae; genus Mandrillus; species Mandrillus leucophaeus. Next base: position 283,115 of record NW_012102288.1, read on the forward strand.
AGTGCTGCCATAGAACTATGGTAGACTTTTATTCATTTACTCATTCATTCATTCACTACTTATTGAGTGGCTAATGTGTACCAACAATTGTTTTGGGCACTGGAGTGAAGCAGGCCACCTTGGGAGCTGCATGGTATAAGCCTTACTGGTCTTTCCCTTCTGAGCACAGACATTTCTTATTCCCTGAGAGGTGTGAGTGAAAAGAGGCTCTGGGACCTATGGCTGGTGACTGGGTTTCCCAAATGTGGATTAGAGAAGTGGTTCCCAAACTTGCTTGAAAATCAGAACCACCTGGATACCTTTTTAAATACACATTTCTGAGCTCTACCTCAGGCCTACTGAATTAGAATTATTGGAGTTAGGGCTAAATACCTATATTTTCCACACACTCTCTATATATTTCTGGGGATTAGCCAGATTTGAGAACCAAAAATTTAATGTTCAGTAGTACTCCTCAATAATTTGGGCTTGTCTTTGTGACCATGTTTCTTCATTAATAATGGAAAGATTGTTACTAATAGAGTTGGTGAACCAGCTGGCTTTAGTAAAACCTTAATATAGAAACCCCTAGCACACTGTTGGTGGAAATAAATTAGGACAGCCATTATGGAAAACAGTATGAAGGTTCCTCTAAAAATTAAAAATAGAACTACCAAATGAACTAGCAATCCCACTACTGGGCTTATATCCAAAGGAAGTGAAATTAGTGTGCTGAAGATATATCTGCATTCCATGTTTACTGCAACACTATTCACAACAGCCAAGATATGGAATCAACCTAAGAAAATGTAATATTCATACACAATGGAATACTATTCAACCATGCAAGAAAATGAAATTTTTTAAATTGCGACAACATGGATGAAACTGGATAACACTGTCCTGAATGAAAAATGCCAGGCCCAGAGAGACAAATAACACATTATCTCACTTATATGTGGGATCTCAAAATGTTGATCTCATAGATACAGAGAATAGAGGGATGGTTATTAAAAGCAAGGGTTGTTGGGGAGATATTTGTCAAAGGATGCATAACTACAGTTAGATAGGAAGAAAAAATTCAGGAAATGTATTGTACAACATGGTGACTATAGTTAATGATGATATATTACATCTTGTGAAATGATGACTGAATGTAAAGTGTTCTCACCACAAAAATGATAACTACGTGAGGTTATGTATGCGTTAATTAGATTTAACCATTCCACTGTGTGTGTGTGTGTGCGTGTGTGTATTTCAAAACATTATCTTGTATATGGTAAATACATACAATTTTATATATCAATTTAAAAAATAAATAAATTTGGGGAAAAAGCAAAACATAAAAAATAAATTCCTAAAAATGAGTAGCAGTATTCACTATAGTCTTTGTAAGGCATCAAATAAAAGAAGCCTAATGGTTCAATTCTTAATCCAGAATCAAAAGAATGGTTTTAAAGGCAGAGTGTTAAAGAAGGAAACAACAGACACTGGGGTCTCCTTGATGGGGGAGGGAGGAGGAGGGAAAGGAGCAGAAAAGATAACTCTTGGGTACTGGGCTTAATACCTGAGTGATGAAATAATACATACAACAAATCTCCATGACACATGTTTACCTACGTAACAAACCTTCACATGTACCCCCAAACCTAAAATAAAAGTTAAAAGGCACAGTGCTTAACATATACACAATATTTGCTATTTAATAGTCACTTTATACACTTAATCTCATTCAAGCTCTCAGGTTGGTATATGGAGTCTCTGGCAAAAACGTAATAGGAGAGTTACAACACAGACACCTTGGGCTCTGAAGCAAAGCCATTCCATCTGCAGTAGAATACTCCTTGCCATTTGAAATTTAGCACCTATTGGATATTATCAGATCTGTTAAGGAAATGATTCCCAGAAAGACAAACCCAGTATATCAGTGCTTACTGTCCATGCACAGAAGACTACAAACACTCACAGAGGTGGCTCTAGAAGACAGTGGTAAAAGGAAATCCTTCCCACAGGCAGAACATGAGCAGTACTCTTGACTGTTCACTTTGTATGGAAAGACAAGTGGCTAGAAGTAAGACTCATGGTCAGTGGCAAATTGCTTGGTCAAAGGGATAAAAGAAGCAGATTTGGAAGATTTTTAAAAAGGGAATGAGAGAAAAAAGACTTGTGGAAGGACCCATGGTAGAGGCAAGACGTGGGCAAATTTTTAATATCTCAGATTTTTGCCAGCAGAGTATCTACCACAGAGAAGAGCCTCCATGACCATACTTGTGCAATGAGCTTGAAGAATGTAGCTATGGTGGCAAGGATGGCAACTATGCATGGGCCTGACAGAATGGATTTCCCCATAAGGCTGATCAGTTAGTGTTCTGCCAATGCTGAATGGCAAACCTTCCAGCAACAACAGATACCTATACCAAGATCTTATTTTAGCAGGTTGATGGCAGATTCATAATACCATAACCCTTCTACTTGAAAGAGGTAGTGATGCTTTCCAACTAGAATTTATATGTACTTTGGATATGAATTTGCCTTCCTTCCTCACCATCAAAATGCTTCATAGAATGCCTAATCTTTTTTTTATGCAGCTACAACCTAAGAGTGCTTCATCTTGGACGTTGTACCATGCTTTTCATTTTTCTTTTCCCAGTGCTTTTCTGCCACTGAAGCATGAAATGTGGGGACCCACTCAGCACTCATGCATACACTGTATGCAAGTTTTAGGGAATCAAGGCTAGTGGGGTCACCCCAAATCAATGAGGGACAGGATCCAAAGGTCAAATGCTTTCTTCTCCTGTGAATAAAGTTCTGTGATGTATTTCACAAAGCATCTTAGAAGGTCCCCAAAGAAGCAAACTTCAGTTACCTGAATTAGAAAACTCAGTATTGCATCTTTGTACTGACTGTTGACATCCCATCTCCTTTACACGTGCTCCCAGATAAACTATTGCACACAAGTCATTGCTTTATGCTTTATTCTCTGTTATATGTACTGTCCAGATTCAAAAATAATTTCAGACCTTTCAGTATCTATCTATAATAGAGTACACATGATAATTAAATAGGACTAGTTTTAGGAAGACAGATTAGATGTTTTCTTGGAAATACTGTGGCAAAGACTGGCAAGCCACTCAACAAACTCACTTTTCTTCCTCCAAGTTATAGAACTAAACTACATTTCCCAGCCTCCCCACAGATAAGCAGAAGCAGAAGTACATGTGTAATGCACTTATGACTGGCCCCTAAAAATCTTCAATGTAATATCTTTTTCTGAATCTGCAGGATGAATGAAGAAGCATCTGTGAACTCAAAAGAGGGTGCAGCCATACAGTAGAAATATTTGGAATCACTAAACAGCTGTATAACACCTAAATTCCTCTAACTCACTCAACCCATCCCACCTCTTCCCTCTGTAATTACATTTTATGTGAGTCAGAAATTAATTACTATCTTGGCCTACTGGTATTTGATATGTTATCAGTGATGGCTTAGTGATGCTGAGCCTATATAAAAATTGACACCTTGAAGTAGGGCAGCTGCCATAGTATAAACCTAAAATATGGAGAATCATCTTAGCAGTCAGGTGGTGAGAAGTTGCCTATTGGGGGCTGGAAAGATGGAGGCCCTTTTTTATTTTTGAATTGGCAAATTATTTGGTACAACTTGCAAAGGAGATCAGATATCCACCCAGCCAGTAGCACTACATGCGGTGGTTGGAAAGAGCTGGAGTGATAGCATGAATGGCTCACTTTTGGCTGCTTGAGCAGGGTTTTACAAAAGAGAGATGAGCTCAGGTAGAAATTGGTTTTCAAGCAAAGATCAGAGGCATTAAAATAAGGATCCCCTAACATTTAAAAAGCTGACTACTTGTATGTCTCAAATAGTAAAAGATAAGATTGAAAAATATCCAAGAGCAAATAAACTCCAAAGCTAGAAGAAGACAAGAAATAACCAAGATCAAAGATGATGAATTGAAGAAGATAGACATATGAAAAGCCTTCAAAAAATCAACAAATCCAGGAGCTATTTTTTAAAAAAACAATAAAATAGATAGACAGCTAGCTAAACTAATAAAGAAGAAAAGAGAGAATAATCAAATAGACACAATCAGAAATAATAGAGGGGCTATCACCACAGACCCCAGAGAAATACAAATAAACATTATGGAATACTATAAACACCTCTATGCACATAAGCTAGAAAATCTAGAAGAAATAGACAAATTCCTGGACACCTTCACCCTCCAAGACTGAATCAGGAAGAAACTGAATCTCTAAATAGACCAATAATGAGTTCCGAAATTGAGGCAGTAATAAATAGCCTACCAAGCAAGATGGTATTAACACCTGAATCCTAGCAGAGGTACAAAGAAGAGCTGGTACCATTTATCCTGAAACTATGCCAAAAAATTGAAAAGGAGAGACTGACTCCTCCCTAACTTATTCTATGAGGACAGAATCATGCTGATACCAAAATCTGGAAGAGATGCAACAAAAATAAGAAACCTTCAGGCCAATATTCTTGATGAACATCGATGTAAAAATCTTCAATTAAATACTGGCAAACTGAATCCAGCAACACATCAAAAAGTTCATCCACCACGATCAAGTTGGCTTCACGTCTGGGATGCAAGTTTGGTTCAACACAGCCCAATCAATAAATATGATTCACTACATAAACAGAACTAAAGACAAAAACCACGTGATTATCTCAGCTGCAGAAAAGGCCTTTGATAAAATGCAACATTGCTGCATGTTAAAAACTCTCAATAAACTAGTTATTAAAGGAACATACCTCAAAATAATAAGAGCCATCTATGACAAATCCACAACCAATATTATACTGAATGTGCAAAGGCTGGAAGCATTCCCTTTGAACACCAGCACAAGATAAGGATGCCTTTTCTCAGTGCTCCTATTCAACATAGTATTGGAAGTTCTGGCCAGCGCAATCAGGCAAGGGAAAGAAATAAAGGGTATTCAGATAGGAAGAGAGGAAGTAAAATTATCTTTGTTTATGGAAGACATGATCTGATATCTAGAAAACCCCATTGCTTTAGCCCAAAAGCATCGTAAGCTGATAAGCAATTTCAGCAAAGTCTCAGGATATAAAATTAATGTGCAAAACTGACACAAGACAAGGTTGCCCTTTCTTAGCACTACTATTCAACATAGTATTGGAAGTTCTGGCCAGGACAATCAGGCAAGAGAAGGAAATAAAGTGTATTCAAATAGGAAGTCAAACTGACTCTGCAGACGACATGATCCTATATCTAGGGAACACCATTGTCTGAGCCCAAAAGCTTCTTAGGCTAATAAGGAACTTCAGCAAAGTCTCAGGATACAAAATCAATGTGCAAAAATCACTAGCATTCCTATTCACAACAACAGGCAAGCAGAGAGAAATTATGAACGAACTCCCACTTACAACTGCTACAAAAAGAACAAAATATCTAGGAATATCAGCCAACAAAGGAAGTGAAGGACATCATCAAGGAAAACTACAAACCACTGCTCAAAGAAATCAGAGAGGATGCAAATAAATGGAGAAACATTCCATGCTCAAGGACAGGAAAAATCAATATCATGAAAATGGCCATATTGCCCAAAGTAATTTATATGTTCAATGCTATTCCCATTAAACTACGATTGACATTCTTCACAGAATTAGAAAAAAGCTATTTAAAAATTCATATGGCGCAAAAATGAGTCAAATAGCCAAGACAGTCCTAAGCAAAAAGGACAAAGCTGGAGGCATCATGTTACCCAACTTCAAGCTATACTATGAGGTTACAGTAACCAAAACAGTATGGTGCTGGTATAAGAACATGCACATAGACACATAGAAGAGAATAGAGAGCTCAGAAATAAGATCACACAGCTACAACCATCTGATCTTTGACAAACATGGCAAAAACAAGCAGTGGGGAAAGGACTCCCTATCTAATAAATGGTGCTGGGAGTGCTGGCTAGCTATATGCTGAAAATTGAAACTGGACCCCTTCCTTACACCTTATACAAAAATTAACTCAAAATGGATTAAGACTTAAATGTAAAACTCAAAACCATGAAAATCCTAGAAGAAAATCTAGGCAATACCATTCAGAACACAGGCACGGGCAAACTTTTCATGATGAAAACACCACAAGCAATTGCAACAAAAGTAAAAATTGAAAAATGAGATATAAACTCAAGACCTTTTGCACAGCAAAATAACCTATCATTAGAGTGAACAGACAATCTACATAGTGGAAGAAAATTTTTGCAATGTTTCCATTTGACAAAGATCTAATATTCAGAATCTACAATGAACTTAAATTGACAAGAAAAAAAAAACGCTATTAAAAAGTGGGCAAAGGAAAGGAATGACACTTCTCAAAAGAAGACATTCATGTGGTCAACAAACAAATGAAAAAAAGCTCAACATCACTGATCATTAGAGAAATGCAAATCAAAACTACCATACAACCATTGTGGAATACAGTGTGGCAATTCCTCAAGGATCTAGAAGTAGAAATACCATTTGACCCAGCAATCCCACTACTGGGTATATGCCCAAAGTAATATAAATCATTGTATTACAAAGATATGTGCATGAGTATGTTCACTGCAGCACTATTCACAATAATGAAGACATGGGATCAGCCTAAATAACCATCAATGATAGACTGGATAAAGAAAATGTGGTACACATATACCATGGGATACTATGCAGCCATAAAAAGGAATGAGATCACGTCCTTTTTGGGAAAATGGATGGAATTGGAAGCCACTATCCTCAGCAAACTAACACAGGAGCAGAAAACTGAACACTGCATGTGCTCACTTATAAGTGGGAGCTGAATGATGAGAACACATGGACACACAGTGGGAACAACATACACTGCGGCCTGTCAGGCAGGTGGTGGGAGGAGGGAGCGCATCAGGAAGAATAGCTAATGGATGCTGGGCTTAATACCTAGGTGATGGGATGATCTGTGCAGCAAACCACCAGGGCACGCATTTACCTGTGTAACAAACCTGCACATCCTGCACATGTATCCCAGAACTTTAAAAAAAAAAAAAAAAAAAAAAAAAGTCGAAGAAACAAAAGGAAAGTATCTCCAGTCATAACAGGCCTAGTATTTCTAAGTTAAATAAATTGATTGAATGGTGGAGCAAATCTCAGATTAAGGGTATTACCTTATTACACAGTCTATTGTTTAGATTAGCTTAAATTATTAAATGAGAGAGAGAGAGGTACAGAGGTGAGGAAGGAAAGAAATAAGGCGGACTTGGGAACTAAGTCAAGAAAAATTTTGTATTGTGAATACTGGCACATGTAACTGATAGAAAGCAAGTACATGAGAAACCTAACACATTTCTAAGAGATTATATTGCCAAAGGAGCACTGCTTGCAAAAGCCTGTGACTGTTAAACTTTAAAACAATTTTCAATCCTTCAAACTGTATGAACAGGATTTGGCTATGAGCATTCCATGTTCCCAGAGGAGGGTGTACTCTGCCAAACCTATTTCAGATATGGCTGTGGAAAAGTATGGTCAAGGAAGAACCTTTCAGAGGATAAAATAGGAGCCACAGAGGATGGTTCTTCACACGATATCTGATTCAGGTTCTCCTTACAGAAATCCACACTGCCAGAGAGGCTGCACAATGCCTATGGTAAAGGATCTCATTGTGTGCTACTGTTCTCCCATTTTTCCTGATTTTGAATAGAAGGTGTTTTTTTTTTTTTTTTTTTTTTTGATACTATATGTAGGTATATAGTGGGGTTTGGATGTGTTAAGTGTTTGGTGTCTGTGTCGGGAAGATGGCAGTGGATTGTCTGTCTATTACAAGGTGCCACAACATTTGGCTTGCACATCTTTTAACATTCAGGGCTTTGAGTTGGTGGATGATGCTGAATAAAAATCTGAAGAACATTAAGATGTCTCCACTGGAGAAGGAATAAGCATATTCTCTGTGTGAAGAGAAAAATGCAATGGAAAGTTTGGAAGAGGAAGGGTAAACTCTGGCAGAGACTTACTTGTTGATAAACAATTACAATTGCCTTTCCTCCCAGCACGAAGCTAGACTATAGTTCCCTGTCTCCCTGGAGATAGGTGTGGCCATGTGACTGAGTTGGGGCCAGTGGACCATGAGTGTGTGTGATATGCACTGTTGCCACCATCAAACCATAAAATGCTCCTTTATGACTGTGAGGCAAACTACATTTTGTATTTTCGTATTTTCCTATCCTCTGCTGAGTAGAGAAGACTTAGAGGTCCTATGCTGAGGTACAGCTGCATGTAGGAAAGAGGCTAGTCCTCTGAATGACCATTGTTAACGCTGATTAGACTTATGCTCCCAAGGAATAAACTTCCACTCTGTAAAGCCACCGAGCTTCTGGAGCTTATTTGTTATATCACAATCTCAAAATCCCAAAGAATATATCAAGTAGGTGGATAGACAATTGGGTTGAAATCTTAGAAAAGAGGTCTTCCTTAAAGATTGTAAGTCAATGTAAGAAGTGATGATGCTACGGCCACGGAGGGGATCTCCTTGGGGAAGATTATAGCATTACTTTAGTAGAGAATCTACAGCTGAGTGTTGAAACACAAATATTAATTAGCCAAGTAGATAAGCCTACAAAGTAGAAATAAGAGGAGCATTCAGGGTGATCAGAGGAATAGGAGCCAAGGTGTGAGAGGAGTATATTAAGAAAAAAACGTGTATCAATTGTTCTTGAAGGTAGCTTAAAATCAAAGTAAGACAAGCACCTCCAAGCCCTCTGAAATGGATATGGTTGATAACCTATGGGAAAGCTGCTTTTGTGAGTGGATCTATACCCAGAAGCTAGACTGGAAAAGGTAGATCAACTTGTAAGAGAAGAAGAAATTGAAACAATGAACCCAGGCAACTTTTCCAGAAAATTTTTCTGTGAAAGGGGAAAAGATAGGATGCTAATGAGTAACTTGGGTTTATTTTTGTCTGGTTTTTTTCTTTTTTCCTTTTTCTACAAATAAAGATTCTTGAATGTGTTTAGAAATGAATACTTTTGTTCTATTTCTGGTAGTCTAACAATATTAGAACCATGACCAATCACTCTACCACAAAACAATAACTAAAAAGTACTCAACAAATTTCAGATGAGATCCTTAAATGTAGACTAGAATTTAATAAAATTCAACATTCATTTGTTGTTTAAAAGTGATTTGCATTCTGTGAATAGCAGAGAACTTCTTTATTCCAATCTGCAGTATCTACAAAAAACTTGCGACAAATGTCAGACTTAATGGTAAATGATGAGGTAATTCTCTTCAAGATCAGGAACAAGGCAACGGTGCTCACTATCACCATTTATATTTCACATTTTTTCTGTAGGTCCCAGATGTTATAGGGAGTGGGGGGAGGATTTAAAAAAGCCCAAATATTGAACAAAGGAAACAAAACTGTGATTAATGAAGGGTATATGGTTATTTACACAGGAAGAACAAAATAATTCTGTAAATTGTCAAAATCTATGAGTGTTTAACAATTTTGCTACTTATGAATTTATGTACAGAAATCAAATGAATTTCTATAGTTCAACTACGAAGAGTTTGACAGTATAACCCTGAGAAAATACGACTTTCAATAGCAATTGTAATATTTGGTCATACCTACAAATAATTATAAATAGTCAAAGGTATGCAAAAAATATATTTAGAAATTATTTTTCATTGTGAAAGTAACAAGAATTTATTATAAGACAGAAAAGAAAAATATGTATTTCTGTGGACTGGAAGGCTCAATATCACTTTTTAGAAAATAAATGTCTGGCAGCAGTTGCAGGATGGTGCAGTGAAGAGGTGTTGGGCAGGGCCCAGCATCAGAGGATGGGGAGCAGGCAGCTGAGAACTTACTTGCCCCTGCGAAGATGCGAAATGGCAGGACACAGAAACACATATGTGCTGAGGCTCCAAGCCACCTTTCGTGTATTTTATCGCTTCACTGAATTTCAAAAACAAAAACAAAAGAAAATCATTAAAAATTTCAACGATGATTGCAGAGCATTAAACCCCAGGTCTGGGATTCTTCTAAGCACAGGGCCTATGTAACTACACTGGCCACATGTCCATGAAGCTGATCCTACTGTCAAGTCCTGCCATTATATAATGTAATTTTATTGGTTTATTGGACATGAGAATTTTTAATCTCTCAACAATTCTCATGTTTAGCAAAGATTGAGAACTGCTCCCTAGAGAATACCTTGCATGTGTGTACCAAGAGAAATGTACTAAGATGCTCAGGCCACACTATTTAAAATTTTTAAAAATGGAAAAAAGGCTAACACATGCCAGCTATAGAATGAATAGATGTATTTGCAATAGAATATTATATGGCAGTGCAAAATAAGTCACTAGTTCTACATCATAACATGGCTTCATTTCAGGACACTAAAGGGGCAAAAAAATGTGATTCCATTTACATAATGCTGAAAACATGAAAAACTAAACAACATATTGATTGGAGTTTTTTTAATGTGGCAAAATTATAAAGGGACACAAGGAATTAATAAACACCAATTTCTGTATTGGGGAAGAAAAGAATGTGATGTTGAGGGGCACTTAAAAGAACTTCAAAACTCATGACAATGTTATTTTTCTTTAACTAAATGATAAATACAATTATTCTTCATAATTATATTTATATTATAAATTTTGTTTTGAACTATTAATCATGTAGTGAAAGTTACCCTTTAAAAAAGCAATGGAGATTATCTAGTTGAGGAAGAATGGTTGAATATTCCAAACATGATTTAAAATCTTTGCCCTTTACATAACTCAGATAACACATAGTAGGGTCCAGTTCCAAGCCCAAGACTATGGCCTGCCAGGTCATCACTTTGTCACCAGGATCATTAGGAGGTATGCAGATCAATGAGTCTTCACATATCCACACAAACAGCTGACACAGGCAACAAAAGTGTCATTTACTGATACTAAAGATGCAGGATATTTTAAGCACAGTACAGGAGTAGGTAAGAAGAAATAGAATATTTCCAACAAGTCACTGAAAAGATGTTCCATATTATTTATAATAAAAATACAATTTAAAAATAATGAAATTTTTCTCATTAAAAATGTAATTGGAACATACTGTTTTTTTTTCTATTCCTACCAAATTTAAAAATGCACAAATGCATAAATGGTCTAGTAATTCCACCATTTGAAACCTATTCTCTTGAAATGCCAGTGTATATGTGCAATAACATTTATTGTAGCAATGTCTGTAAAAATAATTGCATTCAAACAAAATATCCACATTAATAGGAGATTAGTTAACAATTATGATGTAGCTATACCATAAAATATGATGTAATCTTTAAAAAGAATTAAGCTACCATATATATAAATACTTGGAAATAGGTTTACCATATATTTTTTAAGTTTAAAAAGCAAGTTGTAAAGCAATTAGTTTGATTGCCTTAAAAAATGACTTGTACGTGTGTGTGTGTGTCAGAGTAATGTAAATATGTATATACAAGGTATTCAAAGTATGTATGTATTACAAGTAAAGAAAAAGTTCAAAAGAATATACACCAACCTTATTAACATTGGCTATCTCTTGAGAATGGGATTATTTCTGTATTCTTTAAATTTTTTAAGCATGTATCACATTTGTATTGCTATGTTTTCCATCCCTTGTAGAATTTACTAAACAGAGGTTTTCTGCTTTTTCTTAATCCTCTTTATCCTCCTCCTCCACCTTCCCTCTTTTCTCTCCTACTTCTTCTTTTCCTTCTTCTCCTTCTCCTTCTTCTTCTTCCTCCTCTTCTTACCCTCCTCCTCGTTTCTCCTCCTCCTGTCCTCTTTTCTCTCCTCCTAACGTCTCCTTCTCCTTCTCTCCCTTCCTGTTTTCTCTTCCCCCTCCTCTCCTCCCCCCTCCTTTTCCTCTTCCTCCTCTGCTTTCTCCTTTTTCTTTTAATTATTCAAATGAAGGAGCTGAGTCTTCAGGGGCAGGATCATACCTCGTTTACTGACTATACAACTGGTATTAAAAAAACAAAGTTCTGGGAAATGCAAAAATAACATTGCTATCAGCTTAAGGTACACCCTCCCACTCCTTCGGTATAATGGACTCAAAACAATAATGGATCCTTTAATCCTTTCCGTGTCTATGGTCCTCTATCTCTTAACCAACTTTTCTCTCTTCCATGGCCCTCATTTCTCTGTTAGCTCTAAGGGCCACAAATTTGTTCTGTGCTACAGATTATCACAGATGATTAAGTTTGTTGTGAATCTAGAAGTCAGTAGGTAAGTGGAGGTTGGTGACAGAACACATGCTTTGTTCAGGATGCTCTTCTGCCTGAGTGTAGTCATGCACACAGGAATGGACAAGGGCTCTTCGGTGCATTTGCCAAGTTTAGTTCTCAGAACAGAACTATGAAGTTCAGACTAACAGAGCTTTGGAGAATATGGAACAGATACAAGTTTTTTGTTTGTTTGTTTTGTTTTGTTATTTTTTTTTTTTCATTATCATTTCACAAACAGTAGAATATAGTGGGCTCCAAGTCAACCAGCCAGGGTCATGACTATACCATACCCAATGTAAAACCCTGGGCAAGCTATTTAATCTTATAAATTTATTTTCAGATGTTATATTCCAAGAAAGTGTTTCTCAAACTTCAGCGAACAACATGTTAGTAAGTCTTAAAATCAATTTAGTGAGTAGTGATTAGCATTGGGGAACAATAGAATAAAGCAATAAAAATCTGTGAGAAACAGAGTATATTGCATAAAAAAGAGAGTACAAAGCTAATATAAATATATATTACTTACTGTGGCCTAAGCTCAAATGAGTTTGAGAAACAATACATTTAATTAAGCAAATGTGACAGATTGAAAAGCCTCCCTTCACTGTCCTCTCAGTTCTATTCAGTTGACCCTTTCAGGTAAAGCAAGCAGAAGCTAAAGGGTTTTGGAAACATACTGTAATGATGGATCTTTTGAAAATGCATGAGAATGCTAGGCCGATGTGAGAAGCCAGGGCAATGATGAGAGACATACTTCCTTCAAAAAATGTCCTGGGGCTACTTCCATATATTTGAGGCAATGGATAAAGATTTGTTAGAATTAGCGAGGCCTAAGGATTTGGTTTTTGGTTTTATTTGGAATTTTTGCTATTAATTCAAGTACAGTCATCACTCCATATCTGTGAGTTCTGCACCCACTGACTCAACCAACTTTGGATCAAAATGTTTGGGAGAAAAAAATAATTTTAGAATAGCACAACAAAATGTATATGAATGTAAAAGATACATTATAACCATGATTTACATGGCATTTACCTGTAAATAATGTGTTAGATATTATAAGTAATCTAGACATTATTTAAAGCATATGGGAGGATATACATAGGTTATATGCAAATACTACCCCATTTTATATCAGGGACTTGAACATGAACAAATTTTGGTTTCCATTTGAGTCTTGGAACCAATTCCCTATGGATACCAAGGGACAACTCTACCAAGAACTGTGACCAAAGACCTTTGAGGTTCCTTTAATTTTCCAATCCTGTCATTTGAAATTCCTAGTCTTAGTAGGTAATATTTGGAACAAAATCTTCCACTTCTTAGGTAAGTAAAGAAAAGTGAAAACATTTTGAATTTTCATTTTTCTAAAGCATTCACATAGTACTTCAATGTTTATGGATTTTCAAATGTCCATCTTTAGTACCTCTGCAAATATTTTGCTCTGAAAAAGTTATAGTAAGCAAACACTATGAAAATCAAACACAATCGTTGTTATATTTGAGAAAAACAGGTTTAGAACTAGAATTAGGAAGTTTAGACCTATATTTTTAGAGAATTCATGCCAAAAAACTGAGTCATTATTAACCTGTAGAATCAACATTTTTCTTTATAAAATGCAATATTAGAAAGAACCTATAAATAACCGTTATTATATAACAGTATATATTACTGTTAGTTTAATTTGGTTAATACCAGATTGGTTATTTGGTATTTTCCTGCTATAATCATATGAGACATTCATTATAAGTACTTTCAATTTCAACAGAACTAATGTTAATAAGAGAGGAAAATCAGAAAATATGACCTATACAACACTGCAATTCTTCTCTGTATCATGATTTCAGTTGAAATATCAGTAGTGCTAATTATAGAAATTGTGGATATATCACAGAAAACACTGTTGAAATCAAAACCATACACTCTGAGTTGTATGTCTATTACCTAATACACAACAAATCACAGTTTTTATCACATTTGGCTAATGTGCATCTCCTAAGTATCTGTAAGGAAAGATAGAAATATAAACATGTAAAATGTGTATCTGTATATAGACACAGATACACAAATATAGCTGTAGGTATAGATCTATATCTGTCAAACATTTTCAATAAATATAAAGATTTGGTTTGCTATGAAACAGTAAATATCCATTATTTCCTTCTAGAAACAGTACCTGCAGATATGGTAGTTACAACTAGGGACCTAGGGGTAGGGGCCTGGGGAAGTTTAGGAACATAGTTGGTTGCATGATCTAACCCTGAAGATGGATAATAGAGAGGTTTTGAATTAGTACATAATCACATCCATAGGTTCTTTCCTTAAGACTCAGAAATGGTCCCTCTTGACCATTTGCTCACTTTGAGATGCTGAACAAATTATTTAAATTACTAAATATCAATTTTCTTGTCCCTAAATTAAATAATAACTTTGGAAAATACGTTTTCCATCTCATCATTTTAGGTTGATTAGCTGACGTGTTAAGGACCAAGGAAAGAAAAACTAAATTGAAGAGTGAATATATTGTACCTAGATTGGGACAGCCAATTATAGTAGGTTGTTAGAGTAATGTCCCTGATTAATCTGACCTTGAATATTCACATCCTTATGTATTCCACTCCCACAATGACTCTGAGGTTGATCATTGTGATTTGCTTGGTTCAGTGAAATATTTACAAATGTGACAGGAGCAGATAAAGATAGCTGCACAATGGGGTTTAGCCATTAGGAATTATTTTGCTGCCATGTAAGAGTTTTTGGCTATACTACTAAAGATGTCATATGGAAAAGAACCACACCATCCCAGCAAATGGTGTCTGCTAATACCACCTTGGACCAAACAGCCTCAGCAGAGCCTGTTGGTACCAGATGACAATAGGCACATGAGTGATCCCCAAAAAGACCATCAGAAGAGCCATCCAGCTAAGCCAAGTCCAATGTGCAGAATTGTGAGCAAATAAATGGTTATTGTTTGAAGTTATTGTTTTGTTACTTAGTATAGATATTTGTGGTTTGTTATGTAGCAATGGACACTTGATATATCCATTTATCTGACAGAATAAGTCTTCCATGCTTTTGATATTGAAATCAACAAATTAAGAGTGATCGATCACATAAATTTTTAAAATGTACTATATTCAGGTAAGTGAGTAAAATAGTAAATATGCAGAACATAATCAGAAAGCAAATTTTCAAATGCAATAGCAAACACAAAAATGTCTCTGCCATGCTGGATTACCACTTTGTACTGTACAGGCAAAAACAAAATAGATAGATAGATAGATAGATAGATAGATAGATAGATAGATAGATAGATTATTTTAGTCGGGGAACTTACTGAAACATGATTTTCTATGAAGCATGTGCTGGAAAATCTTGCACAAAGATTCCTCACTTTGTGTAATGGTCCTACAGTTACATTGCACTTGAAGGACTGTCCCAAGGATATCTATGTAAGCAGCTTTGCAGTCATCACTTCCTGAACATGTGAGGTCCTGTTTGCTTAAGGCGCTAATGCAGTTCTCATCTTCATGGCACTTTCTAGTCACACGCTGCCAGCATTTTGACTGAAATGTTCTATAGTGCCTCCTAGACAAAGAATGAGGAAAAATAATTAGTTTTGAATAATATTATTTCACATTAACATGTGATCCCCCATCACCTAATGAAAGACATGGAACACAATGCCTCCAAGATGCTAGTACATAGTTGAAAAGTAAATTTGTAATTTGAAAAATCACCACAGGGAGTGTGAAAGAAACTGTAATCTTGTGAATTACATCCCTTTATTGTGATGAAAGACAAAGGCTAAGTTGAGGATTCCCTGGATGGATTTCCCTTTATTACTAATTATATTCCAATATATGATGATTTGAGGTATGAACTACTTCAGAGATTTCTTGGCAATGTTTTATTCTGAATATAGTTTTGTGGCTAGCCTTTGGCCACTGTGTCACACCAAGTGATTTCAAATAAGATACTTGACCTTTCAAGTCAGTTATCCCACAGGATGGGAGGTGCTTTATACTTTCTTAATGGATTAAGCAGACTAACTAGAATTTGCAATATGTTGTGAGGTATAAGATTTCTGACTATGTATTTGATTATTGGTATAATAAAATGGAATAAAAGTCTGGATAATGTACACTAATTTCATTTTTGAATATTTTTACAATCAGAATATATTTTCATTAATGGATGTAAGAATGAAAATCTTTCAATTTAATCTTTGTCACCTAAAATTCCTTTTTACTCTTTCTTGAATAGGTTGCCATCAAACATGTATCAAAGCCCTATGAGTACATGACATTTTCATGAAGTTATTTGTCCACACGGATGCTGCTATGTTAAAAAACCAAAGCTCAATTGTTTTTAATAATTGAATATTTAAGTCATCTTAAAGGATAAGCTTTTAAATATAATATTGAAGATTAATTCATGTACATTAAATTTATAATAAGGGAAATACTGCAGATTTTCTGAACATATAATTATTAGGCCAGAAGAACAAACATTCCTTCAATGCAGTTAAGGGTTACATATAACATATATCCTAAATGTAAGTTTTGGAAGTATTGATTGTCGCTTAGATAGAGAATATATCTGTACCTATATGCTATTTGTTAATTTTAAATATGTGTTTTACTAAGTTTAAATTGCATGATTTATCTACTTACAGATAAATAGATACATTTTCACTCAGAAAAAATGCCATGAAATTTTGCCAAAATGATGAACTAAATAATATTTAATTAAAAATAATATACTACTTTGGTACACTGTATTCTGAAACCATTTGAAATATAAATGGACTAAAGTCTCCAATTAAAAGACATAGTATGGCTGAATGGATTAAATGGATGAAAAATAAAATGAGCCAATGATCTCTTACCTCTAAGAAGCATACAGCATCTATAAAGAAACACAGAGTGAAAATAAAGGGATAAAAAAGATATTCTATGCCAATGGAATCAAAAAAAGAAGCAAGAGTAGCTATACTTTTGTTAGACAAAATAGAATTCAAGACAAAAACTATAAAAAGAGATAAAGAAGGTAATTATGTAATGATAACGATTCAATTCAGCAAGAGGATATAACAATTGTAAATATATATGCACCCAACACTGCAGTACCTAGACATGTAAAGCAAATACTATTAGAGCTAAAGAGAAAGACTTCAACATCTCACTTCCAGCATTGGACAGATCATTCAAACAGAAAATCAACAAAGAAACATCAGACTAAATCTGCACTACAGATAAAATAGACCTAATAGATATTTACAGGACATTTCATAAAATAGCTGAAGAATACACATTATTCTCCTCAGCACGTAGATCGTTCTCAATGATAATCCATATATTAGCTAACAAAGCAAGTCTTAAAATTTTCAAAAAATTGATATCATATCAAGTATTTTCTCTGATGACAATGGAATAAAACTAGAAATCAATAACAAGCAGAACTTTGAAAACTAAACAAATACAGGGAAATTAAACAATATGCTCCTGATTGACCAATGTGCAAATAAAGAATTAAGAACAAAATTTAGAAGTTTATTAAAACAATGAAAATGGAAGCACAACATATCAAAACCTATGGGATACGACAAAAGTAGTATTAAGAGGAAAGTTTATAGCAATAAGCACCTACATCAAAAAAGTAGAAAAACTTCAAATAAACAAATTAGCAATGCATCTTAAAGAACTAGAAAGTCAAGAGCAAACTGAACCCAAAATTAATAGTAGAAAATAAATATGAATAAATATCAGAGCAGAAATAAACGCAAGTGAAACAAAAAAAAAATCAAAAGATTAACAAAATGAAACGTTGGTCTTTTGGAAAGATAAAATCTCAAACCATCAGCCAGACTAATAAAAAGAGACAGAAAACCCAAATAAAAGAAATCAGTGATTAAAAGGGAAACATTACAACTGATGCCACAGAAATTCAAAGGATCATTAGAGACTACTATGAGCAAATATATGCCAATACATCAGAAAATCTAAAATGGATACATGAATAAATCTGTAGACACATACAACGTAGCAAGCTTGAACCACGAAGAAATCCAAATCCTGAACAGACCAATAACAAGTAATGAGATCGAAGCTATAATAGAAAGTCTCCCAGCAAGGGAAAACCTAGGACCTGATGCTGAATTTCACCAAACACTTAGAGAAGAACTAATACCAATTCCACTCAAAATATTTCCAACAATAGAGGAGGGAATACTTCCAAACTCATTCTATCAGGCCAGTATCACCCTAATACCAAAACCAGACGAGACATATCAAGGAAAGTAAACTATAGGTCAATTTTCCTGAAGAATATTAATGCAAAAATCCTCAACAAAATCCTAGCAAACCAAATTCAACAACACATTAAGATTTTTCATCATGACCACGTGAGATTTTTCCTAGTGATGCAAGGATGGTTCAATACATGCAAATCAATCAATTTGATACATCATATCAACAAAATGGAGGACATAAAGGATATGATCCTTTCAACTGATGCTGAAAAAGCATTTGATAAAGTTCTACATTCCTTCATGATAAAAGCCTCAAAACCTGGGTATAGAAGGAATATACCTCCACAGAATAAATGCCATATATGACACACCAGACCAATAGTTAGTATCACATGGAATGGGGAAGAACTGCAAGCTTTTCCTCCAAGATCTGTAATGAGACAAGGATGCCTACTTTCATCACTGCTATTCAACATAGTACTGGAAGTACTAGCTGAGCAATTAGACAAGAGAAGGGGAAAAAAAGGCAGGGGGCAGGGGAGTATCCAAATTAGAAAGGTAGAAAAAGTATCCTTGTTTGCAGATTGTATAATTTTATATTTGAAAAGACCCAAAGACTCCACCAAATAACTCTTCGAACTGATCAACAAATTCAGTAAATTTGTAAGACATAAAATTAACATACAAAAATCAGTAGCATTTCTATATGCCAACAGCAAACAATTTGAAAAACAAATCTTCAAAGTAGTCCCATTTACGATAACTACAAATAAAATAAGACACTCGGAATATGTCTAAATGTCCAAAAAAGACTAAGCAAATTAATTAAGCTACATCCATGCAATGGCACACTCTATAGCTATTCAAACATTTAAGAATTTTCTTTTTTTAAATTTCTTCTAAGAAAAATGAGACAGATGTGCAGAATGGGCAGGTTTATTACATAGGTATGCATGAGCCATGGTTGTTTGCTGCACCTATTGACTCGACCTCTAAGTTCCTTCCCCTCCCCGCCTACTCCCCAGCAGACCCTGATGTGTGAATTTTTTTATATGCAATTATGGAAAGAACTTTAATCCACATTTAGGGAAAACTAACAAAAATAATATACAGAGAAGGATACCATATAGTGCCACCTGTTTTAAATCAATTAAATAAAAATACATGCATATTTTAAAGTATTTAGAATATTTTCTAAGCAAATACCTTGTCATTACTTTTTTAAGTTAATATATAAAAATACAATGTATTATAATTTTCCATAAATACCCAGACTTTTGTGAAATTGGCAAGATATAATCTCACCTCCCAGAGGGTATCTGTACTAGAGAAAATTAATTGAGAAATGGCCCTTAAATTGTCCTCTTTGGCTTTTAAAAAATAAAGGAATTTCAAAACCCATCATGAATTGAAAAATCTGGAACAGGGACAGAAACTGTATTTTAAAACTGAAGTGCCCTGTTTTGCCTATGTACAGGCTCTTCTGCAAAAAAGGTAAGTATCATAAAGGGCTTAATATTCTCATTGAAGAAGTGGTTTTCCACTTGGAGATTTGTTCTTCATCTGAATTACATTAACAATAATTTAATATAAATGCTGGACATCTCCCTAAGGCAAAATTTCCTCAGGAAAATGATAGGATTTGTCTTTTCACATTGACTACTAATATTATATAACATTTCCATCACCTCTATAAAGTACTCATTAAGGGACTATTTGCACATAGTGAAAGGAAATTGAAGACACACAGTCCTTACACTTGAACTAATCTAAGAAAGAAATTACATGAGAAGAAATATGTATATGTATATTACAATATAAAAATTACGTGTACAATATTCCAAAGTGAGAGGAAGGGAGATGACGTTTTTTGAGTGCTTATCCCACTCCAGACCCTACACCAAACATTTTGAGAAGGTGGTTAAACCCGGGAGTCCCTGTTGAGGAAAATCATCAACTCTGTGCCAGTCCATCTGAGAAGGTGCTGATACCAAGGGGAGGTTAGTGTAAGAGTGTGTGCTTCAGAGTCTATCACAGGAAGTCTCAAGGACTGTAGCAGCAGAGCCATCACTTGCTATTAAAATATTTTCCTTGATGTGGATGCTCAGAAATACCATGCTTTGAAGGTTGAATGCTAATGGCTTCCAGATAATTAGATAGCACCTCTAAAGCCCTGGCACTGGAATTAGGCAAAGCTGGGAACCCACCTGTGAATAAATCTGATATTTTTATAGTGATTATTATTGAAACAATGGTGTCCCCTGGCCCTGGCTGGTTAAAATATTATTAGGTTTCATCGTTGATGTAGGAATGTGATAGTTAGAAAGGCAGAATAGTAATAGTTTTAGTTCATTTGATGTGAGAAAAGTAGTGTGCTCATACGTGTTTACCATATTTCATTGATTTCAGAAGATACCATAATTTATGTACAACAACAACAACAACAAAAAACACCTGTGGGGACTTAAATTATGACAAATATCTTTGTCATTAACCTTAAAAAATTATTTCAAATATGTCAGGGATGTTAAAATATGTAAAAAGAAATTGCATCTTAGAATCAATGAAATATAGTATTTCTCTAATAAGGATTTTTGAGATGATAAATGAGTTGGAAAACCTAAATTGCATTATAAAAAGTATTTTGTCACTGCCTTTATTGTTCACTCAAGAAAAATAAATAATAAGCCTTAAAATAACTGACACACATTTGCATGAAAAATTCTCAAATACTATTTTAAGAACTTTGATATCCTATGTGATAAGTTGACGAAATATGTCAATGCTCTAGAACTCTGCTTAGCTCTTTATCACTTATTTCATAGAATGTGTGCTATGGGGAAGCAGTTCTTTTTAACAAATATTTACAAGATCTGGAACTACTTTGCAAGTTACAGTGACTGAGAATAAGAGTAGACATAGTTAAAAAGCTAAAAAAAAGAATTTTACTAAGAATCTTCAGGAAGTTGGTATCATTCCTTTTTTGGTTTTTTGCCAGTGGTTGAAACAAGGGGACAAACATGACAAATCACACACTAAGCCACCTACATGTCCGAAGTCCTAGGCAGTGTCTCTCAAGCCCTTATATGATATAGGACTGTTCACACCCACTCAATTAAATCTCTCATCTCGTCCCTATTTCTCTCCCCTTTGCACACTCTACCCTCACTGCTTTTCTAACATGCCACATACATGTTTTCCTAAGCTGGCTCGTCAGTTTGCTTAGTATCTCCTCTCTCAGTATCTACTGAGAGAGGCCCATTTTCTCACTTCAGCTATGGTAAAATGCTTCCTGTTGGGGCCACCCCATTTACCCTGCAACTCTTTCAGCCCATTCACAATCCCTTTTATTCTGTTCTTTTTTAATCTCCAGAGCACTCAGTGCCTTAAAACAACATATACATTTTTAATTTAATATTTGTCTTCTCTCTGGACTATAAGATCCATAGGCATTTGTTTCTCTTATTCATCATTGCCTAGAGTAGTAGTAGGTGCTTGGTTACCCTTTGTTGAATTAATAAATAAATGAATAACATTACTCCCCCAAGAATCAAAGGTGTGAGGTTGGAAAGAGGAGAATGAATACATTTCTATGATCATGGCATACATGTGTGCTAGGGATGTCCAAATGCTATTTGTATACAGTATCCTCGACATAAGTAACTCCAAAAAAGACTCTATCTTAGATTTCATAGGGTGCTTTTCCAACAGGGACAAAATATTTTGTTAAATAAACAAGACTGCATCCAACCAGATAAGGACATAAACAAGTATACTCTTCCACTATCAGTCCTCTCAAGAGGACTCCGTGGCCATAAATAGAGTAGGACTTCAGCAGTTCAAAATGGCTATCTTACCTGACACCGTCTTGCTATCACTCATGATAAGCACCCAGCATCTGCTGCCAACAATTCTCCCAACATCGAAGACTCTTCCTTGCAAGATTGATGGACAGCCCAGATAAGACCAGAGGAATCTTTGTTTTTGTCACTCTTCCTGGACTCGTTCCTTAACCCTTTTTGCTATCCCTTTTCTCTTAATGTTAAATGTTACTTTGTTGTGGAATGTTTAACCTATAACCCTTATATATCGATTAAGTACACTATTATGTATGGTTTGCAACACTGACTGATTTGTGGAGTGGCTTCAGTCTGTGTACCCATGGCTCTGAAAACAAAGTGAATGAGAAGTACTAAGGAGAATTGCCTCCTTGGGAACTCCATGTAGCTCATGGCTTTTGGGACTGAACAGTATTAAAGCCTGACATTGTGAAAAGACATAAATGTGTGTAGACCTGGTTATCTCTGACCTTGCACCACTCATGTGAGTATTTAAGCTACCTTCTTCTTCCTGATCTCCAGCCTAAGACAGAAATAATTTATTTCAAAGTTTGAAGAGTCTCCTTGCCAAAATAATAAATTTGTAACAGCCTTATATAATTAAACAAAAAAAATTAAAAGGCTGATATATAAATTAGGTCTATTAACTCATTCATTAGACTAACATGAATACATAATTTTTACAATACTATTTCATGGCTACCATATTTTGACATGCTGATCTTTTATTTCAAAAATCTATTCTGCATTTGAATTTCAAAGACGATACTGCACATGTACCACAGATTCAAAAAAATATGAATTGTCTGGCTTTATTTACACCATGTTGGATGATGGTGGGAACTCTAGCTAATGTAATGAGATCAAGTGTTAGGACTGGACTGTAACAAATAAGGTGCCGAAATAAGAAAGTAATATATGAGTGTTTTTACCCACCTGCATAATTCATCATTTTGGCAGCTGCGAATTACATTGAGGCAAGTAGGGGGTGGAACCATGTTCAGTGCACATGGCTTGCTGTGAAGAGCTTCTTTGGACTGCTGACAAGGTATATCAGATTGAGAACAGTCACAAAAAGCCAACATCTGGGCAATGTTAAAAGGTATATTTTGATAGAAGAACCGTATGGCTGCTTGGCAGTGTTTCACATCACACGGATTTCCATTTGCTGAGCAAGCTTTAAGGTAAGAGGCCAACTGTGCATTACAGACCACATCCCCTACACATGCCTCTGCCACTTCCAAACAGGACCACATCCCTTTGAATCCTGAAAGCAATGATATGCCCAGGTCGTGGAAAAGTAAACACAAAGCTGTACATACAGAATCTGTAAAACACTGTGAGAGGTCTATGAGCAAAATACAATGATGTACCAATGTCCTATTTTTGGCAAACATTACATCTTTTAGAGTAAGTATGAATTTACTGAGACCTAAAGAGTAGACTTATTGGAATCATCTTTCATCTATACAGGATACACATTGTTATCTAGAGTGATGGGAAGTGTGCAGGGCCAAAATCGAGCTGAAGGAAAAATCTCCCAGTCCAGGGTTTTCAAATGCAAACAATAAATCTTCAGAAATTGCATTTGAACTATATAGCTTATGGTTAGCTCATTGGCTCAAGGCAAAATGATTCTTCTTCTGCTTCACGTTTTTGTGAGGGGAATCTTGAATAAAGGTTCCACATAGTTATTCTAGCATACGTAAATGTTTATATTCCTACAGAAACACAATTACACACAAAAACAGTTGGTGCCAAATAACTTATATGATCACAAATATCCATGAAATGTAATCAATATCTACTATTTGGGTTTTTGTTTGTTTCATTTTTGAGACAGGGTCTTGCTGTATAGTGGCGTGATCCCAGCTCACTGCCACCTCCATCTCCTGGGCTCAAGTGATTCTCCTGCCTCAGCCTCCCAATGAGCTGGGATCACAGCCACATGCCCCCATGCCCAGCTAAGTTTTGATTTTTGTTTTTGTTTTGTTTTTGCAAAGACAGGGTTTTGCCATGTTGTCCAGGCCGGTCTCAAACTCCTGGGCTCAAACGATCCACCTACCTCAGTCTCCCAAAGTGCTGGGACTACAGGTGTGAGCCACTGCGCCCAACCTGGTATTTGGTTTTAATTATTAAATATTTCTCAGCACATGTGTACATTGATAACGGAGGGGCAAAGTAGTTGCTTCGATGGATCACTAGTAAAAGAAATGAAATGACTTGGTTGCATTTTATTATATTAGAACTGTTAAACAACGTAATTTATTTTGTATTGGCCTATCTTTAGGAAGCCTGGTAACTACCTTTTAAATTATATTATCAGGTATTTGCAATGCAGATCAAAATCGTAACTTATCAACATTACCATGATGGGAATGTGTAGTTAGATTCCATTTGAATTTATCCTCTTTCATGTTATCTAGAAGGAAAACAAAGAAACTATTTTATTATTGAACAATTTTCTGAATTTCCTAGGAATATGTGAGCCACATTTATAAATGAGTAAAGTACACATATATTCAAGCAAAAGTACATACAACGTTATGTAACATGTATTTAGCCTTTGATATTCAAAATTAGTGTGGTATAGATGAAGAAAATAAGCCTCTGAAATATCATTCAAGTGAGCTAAACAGCCCTGCTTTGAGGATTCAGTTACTTGAAGACTTAAATAAATGCTAGTGACTAGACTGCATGCATGGAGTAAACAAACACTGGGCGCTGACTGGGGGGAGGAAAAAAAGAAAAAACAGAAGGAATATTTTCTGAACACCACCTCCCACCACAGTCCAGTATAGAAACCCTTCTCAGTAGAGTCTTCATTAATTTGAAATGCAATTTTAAACCCCGTTTCACCTCTGATTATCTTATCCTCCAAGAGTTCTTAGAAATTATAATTATAGTATTGAAAAATCTCATTAATGAAAATGAATGTTCAGCTGATTCCAAAATCTTTAAAGGAACATTGGTTGGTTCCCTACTATGTACCAGGTGACAAACTGAGGATGTAAATCTGCAGTCCCTGTCATCGAGCATCCCATAGCCTAGAAGGAAATACAGACATACAAAACAAAGCCAAAAGAAACTAAAAGGAGGACTAATGTATCCATAACGTGGCAGGGGAATCAGATGATAGGATTTTCATTTTGAAATGAAAATTATTATTTTTTCATTGGATATTAAGATACTAACTTTTGTTATGGCATTAATGCCCCTTCATGATTCAGTATGTCCTAATCTGAGCTGTTTGTTCATATTTCCTGCCTTCTAGTCTAGTGCATATATAAGATGGTACTATCGCAGGAAGCTTACTTCTACCCTCAGGTGTGTCACGGCCTTCCAGACTCCTTATATTGTCCAAGCTATTCTCACTGTGCATGGTTTTCGTTTTCTTAATTGATCAAGTCTCAGCTTGAGAACCACTCTTCTTCTTGATCCCACCCATCATCCCACCTCTCTGAGGAAGATCTGGAGGTTCCAACTTCTGTGCTACTATTCCATATCTAATAAAATCCCAATAAACAGATCCCAGGGAGTCATATAGTTTTTGTAACAGGTACAAAAGTCTAGGCTAGACATTCTTTTATGGATTAACACCTCTGCATTGGGACTGATTGGTAAGGCTGTGCTACTGACAAAAATATATTCAAGAAACTGCTGTGTAGACATAAACAACAGCAGCTTCACTAACTGTTATTAACTGAATGTTTTTCCCATTACCTCTAAATTTATATTTTGGAGCAGTAATCTCCCTGTGCAGTTGTGAAGTGATGGTGTCTTTAGGTTAAATGAGGTCATAAGAGTGCGGCCCTTATCAAATAGGATTAGTGTCCATATCAGAAGACTTCAGGGAGGTAGCTGTCTATCTCCCCTGGAGCACTCACTGAGGAAAGGTCCTGAGAACACAGGGAGAGGGTGGCTGGCTATCTACAAGCTAGTAAAAGAGGACTCCTAGCCAGGAACAGATCCTAGGGACTTTTATCTGAGATTTTTCATACTCCAGAACTGGGGAAAAATACAATTTTTGCTTTTTAAGCCACCCAGCCTGTACTATTTTGTTACGGCAGCCAGAGCAGTCTAATTTACTTACCAGATGAGTACTTGTTATCAACACAACAAAACAGTTATTTTTAGTGTCTGAAAATAAAGTGCTTCTTAGAAGGTATTATAATACTTATACATTAAATGCTAATTTTAAATGAAATTAACATTTATACATTAAATATAAAGCTAGCATTTACACACACACACACACACACACACACACACACACATTTTTTCCCAGAGGGTATTTTAAACAGTGGCTTTTACTGAAAGAGGAGTTGAAGGTCAATATGTTTTAGAAACAAATAAAAGTATTCACTAACAAGACCTACATGTGAGTTATAAAATCCTATACAATTCATCAGAAAATACCCAACAATCCCTAAAATATGGTAATATCTAATATTAGAATCAGAAGTACTTCCATGTATCTTCTTTTTCTTAACATGATAGTATCAGAAACTAAACTCTTGTAAATATTTTGATTTATATTTTATAATCTGATAAACATGCTTACAATAAACTAGTAGACAAACATGTTTCTATAAAATGACTAGTTGAATTAAATGCAACCGATATTTCTTTTTTAGGGAGTATGTGGCAACATTTAAAGCAAAAGCAAAAGCAAAAGAAGATCCTCAGAGGAGACTGAGAAGAATCATCCATGGAAGCAAGAAGAAAAACAGAAGAATGAAAATATCTGGGAGCCTAGCTTTTCTCTAGCTTCATTTCCCTGTAGCTCTTGCTAATGAATGCTGCCCATTTCCCATACAGAACATACCACGATATCATTAGAATGTGTTTATATCTACTTTGCTAGCTTTATAGCTTCCAAAATATTAATTACTCATCCTTATAAAACATTTATACTTCTTTGAATTTTATGCTATCTGGTTGTGCCTCCCTCTTTTCTCTTGTCAAATATTAACCTCAAAGTCTTGCCCTGATATTCAGCATTGACTCAGGTACTGTCTCAATACTCTCCTCTACCTCAGATCTTGTCATTGTGCTAAGTTACCTCTATGCCTTTTGGAAAAAGAACCATCTTCCACCCTTAATTCACAATTCCTTAACCATTGCCCTTATGACCTTCACCGACACTCCAACTACGCCACACCAATGATCAACTTCTAGACCTGACATTGACATGAAGTTCTCTCTCTTTCAATTGTGAATATTAATTATCTTACTGGCTTCCAAAGCTTCACATTCTTGATTACTTCAAGTGCATATATACCTCCGGAACTTTCATCTTTTTATTCACTCCCAATCTTAGCATCATCTCCTGGATTCACAGACTCTTTCCAGCCTAGATCACTCACCCTAATAAAGGAACAGTTTCTTGTTACTGTCATTCCGTCCTTACTTCTTTTACTTTCTAGTGATTCTCTATAAAACTCCAACCCTATAAAATTTTGCCGTGTGGCTTTTCTGCTCATTTATACTGTTTTTTTTTTTTCTCACAGAAAAGTCACACTACCATTCTAACTAGTATCACAACAAATTAAAAAAATAATTACCAGCAATTTTTCTTCTAATGTGTACAATTTCAGATGTCACCAGACATTATGCATTTACATCAAGCTGCATATCCTACCATTTCCTTCATCATTCTCATAAGATGACCTTGACTCTCATGTTAGCAGAGGCTTCAACTGGGAATCCCTTTATGCTGGAGGACAATGCTGGGAAAATGGCATGTGGGATCCATGAGATCAGGGACTATATCTTATTATCTTACATTTCTACTCAATATTGTTCAATAAACATATTTGAATAAATATTGAATATTATTCACCATTCAACCCTGCATAATCAATTGTATCGCCCTTTCTAAATCATTCCCATTCTCATACAGAACTTTTTTTTCCATCTTCTGGGGAAA
Organism: Mandrillus leucophaeus; assembly: GCF_000951045.1. Classification (NCBI taxonomy): domain Eukaryota; kingdom Metazoa; phylum Chordata; class Mammalia; order Primates; family Cercopithecidae; genus Mandrillus; species Mandrillus leucophaeus. The sequence continues at coordinate 311,393 of NW_012102288.1, forward strand.
AAAGCCCTCTTTTTACCTCACTTATTTATCCAAGCACTGCCCTATTTCCTGTCTTCCTTACAACAATCTTTCAAAGTGCAGTCCGTATTTTCTGGCTCCAATTTCTCTCTTCCTATCCCCTTATGTACTCTCCAAACTCCACCTCTAATCCTGCCATTGTGCTTACCATGCCACAGATACTGTTCTTATCCAGTTCATAACCTCCACATTGGCAAATGCAATAGCTGATTTCTGATTCTGAAGTCTCTACCAAATCATTTGATCTTCTTAAACTTTCACCCTTCCTTGAAACTCTTTCTTCGTTTTTCTTTTGGATGCAATACTTTCCTAATTTGCTCTTTCTGGCAGCTCCTTATCGTTTTTCATTGCTGATTCCTTCCTCTTCTCTCACACTAGTAAATGTTGAAGTATCTCATAGACTAGTCCATGGACCTCATTCATTTCCTCTTTTATTGACCCACTGGTAACAATATATATCCAGAATCTGTTATCATCTCACCCTGCTACCACTCTGGTCCAAGACACCATTAATTTCATTGTTAATCTCAACATAAAACAAGGTCCTGATTGAATTCATCTTAGTCGTCAAGGAAGGCTGGAACCTCATTCATTTGAGCATCCTGTATACAAATTTCTTCAAACATTCCCAAATGCAGTCTACTTTAGAGGAATCACTGCATTAACAATTCCACAAAGCAACTTCTTTCAGGCTTTTTCTTAATACTGCACACATTTGGCCTTCATCAAGGGTCTTTGATTGTTCTGTTTCTCTCTCACAGATTTTCCTAATATTCTCTTAAAAGAAAGTAAAATGTTCAGATTCCTGACAGACATGTGCTGCTATTGCAGTCACTCTTTACTTCAGCTATTAATGGTGTATCTTTCTTATGGAACTGTTGTGTGATATTTGTGAAGTCAAATCTGAGGACAGGGCTGATTCTCCTACAAATAGAGTAAGGTTGACTAAAAATTAAATAAATGAATTTACTTATGATTTTTTAATATGTTTTCAAAAGTGTACAGACATATTTTTATAAATATTCCAATATCTGTTATTTTTCAAAAACCATTTAAAGTTATTTCAAGAGAGCTATTACAAATGATCTTGCATTTTTAAAAACTGACATGTTAAAAAAACACTACAGTTTATAGAACCACATGTTAATGTTCAATTTCTTTTAGTGATATTTTTCTTCATCACTTTTGCTTTTTCATTTCATTTGATGATGTTTTTTATATATTCTCCAGGGTTTACACATAAATATTTCATGAAAGGACACATGATTTAGATGCTCAAAATATGTTTAATTAATGAAAAACACTGACATTGTATATTTACTAATCATTTGCTAAGTGTCAGGCATTATGCTAGGTGCTTTAGCATATTTTTAAAAAGAAATAACAAAACTGATTTTCTTGAGAATAGAAAAGTGCATGTCTGTGTGCTCTGGAGAATATTTTGGGAATGCAAAGCAGGGAGAGAAAATCATTTTATTGAAGTGATGATTAGAAGGTTTGTGGAGGATGCTGCAGTTGACATAGAGAGAATGCTAAGATTTAAATTATCATGTTCTTTCTCATATTTAAATTATTTTCTTTATAATTCTTTATCATGAATTATAACAAATCAGCTGAATGCGTTCTGCAAACATAAAAACCATGTCAGGTCCTTTATGAAGTCCCGGGGATATTTAGGCCTTCTCCTTTAGGTCTTGTCCATATGAAACTTTCATTGAGTACAAGGTTTTTGTATGACTGATTCATCAATATTTCCACATAGCGGTATTTAATAAATTTCTACTGTGGGAAAAATAGGTTTAGTATGTAAACTGATTTCAGTTTAACTGCTCTAAATATATATAGTTCTGTTGATATACAATATTTTGTCAAAATTTGATATGCTAAAAGTAGCTATTAAGGCTGTTAAGTTCAGATGTTTCAGATGTCTTACCATCTTGAAAAACTCAATATATATTTTAATAAGCATTTCAGCATGCTCACATTTCAGCCTACTTAATCTAAAACTAGTAACGTCTACTAATTTGCAAATTAATGCCATTATCAGGCCCTATCTTATTTGACTTTTCAGCATTTTGACAATTTTCCTCATGTACTCTCTTTCATTGACTTCAAAAATTCCACTCTCTGTAGCTTCTTTTCCTGTATTTAAAAACCTTCTTTTTGATTTCTTCAACTAGATTATAAAATTATTCTGAAAATATCTTTCTCTTCTCTTTGTGTTTTTCCCAGGCAGTCTAACTCTCCTTTATGTTTTTTATCTACTTATAAACCTCTGTATCTCTGTTTTAGATTTCTCTCCTCAAGATCTCTGTTTCCCAAGGCCAGCTTGATGAGACATGTTCCTTTACATTTTCAGACTATTTTTTTTATCATTGCAAACTTAGGAAAAATAATACCAACATTCCTAACCCGAATATTCTAAAGCATACCTCAGATGAAATGTTTTCAGAATACAACTCATCACTTTCGTCCCCAGTCCTGTACAATTTTTCATTTACTGGCTCAATGTACAGCAATCCCCTTGTTCCAAGCCAGCCACCTGGAGATTATGCTTAATACATTTTAAACTCCTTATATCCAACTGGTCACCAATTCCTATTGATTATTATTCATAAATAGGCCTTAAGTATATATTTTATTATAATTCTCAGGACCAGTGCCTTAGTTAGGCATGCATTACTTCTCTCTCAAATTATTTTGATGGCTTTTTAACTGATATTCTTGACCTGCGTCTTTCTCTGCCCCCTATTCCATCCTCTCTAAGTTACTGCCTGTGATATCTTATGAGAAACTGATGATACATTCCTCTATTTAAAATATGTAATAGCTCCTCATAACAACGGTTTAAAGTCTAATCTCTTTAGAAAGTTATGTAAGCTCAGCTTTCCTCCTTTTCATAAATATCTGGTTTCTTTCCAGTGTTATGAAATACTTTTCCATTCTATTATCCAGCTTAACAAGGGAATTCTTGCTCCCCAAATGCTCCCCACTTCATTCTATTTCTTCTGCTTAAAACATCCATTTTGTTTTGCCTCCCTAATGAAACCAACTTACCCTAAAAAGCCGAAGTCTGACAATTCTGTGAAGTCTTCTGAGTCACCATTGTTTTTTACTCTATGGCTTCTAGTACTTTGTCTGTGCATGTGTGTATGTGTGTATCCTTATCATGTGTATAGCATGTATCACACTGTACAGGTGATATTTGGCAATTATTATTTTAATTAAGAATTGAGATAATACAAAATATGTTATGTGATGATACTGAAATGAAACTAGAAATCAATAATGAAGATATCTGAGAAATCTCAGATATTAGGAAATTAAACAACCTTCTGTCTGGGCGCGGTGGCTCATGCCTGTTATCCCAGCACTTTGGAAGGCCGATGCTGGCAGATTACCTGAGGTCAGGAGTTCAAGACCAGCCTGGACAACATGGCAAAACCATGTCTCTACTAAACATACAAATATCAGCCAGGTGTGGTGGCATGCATCTGTAATCCCAGCTACTCAGGGGGCTGAGGCAGTGGAATAGGTTGAACATAGGGGAAGGAGGTTGCAGTGAGCTGAGATTACTCCACTGCACTCCAGCCTGGGTGACAGAGAGAGACTCTGCCTCAAAATACTATAATAATAATAATAAAATAAATCATAACAAAGAGGAAGTCACAAAGGAAAGGAGAAAATATTTTGACATAAATATAAATTAAAACAACGTATCAAAATGTGTGGCTATAGCTGAATCAGTACTTGGAAGGAAATTCATAGTATTAAATGCTTATATGAGGAAAGAATAAAATCTCAAATCAGTGGTTCAAGGTTTTATGTTAGGAAGCAAAAAATGGGAAACATCTTAAAATCAAATCAGACATACACATAAAGAAACAAGGAATAGTAAAACTGAAAGGACATGAATTATACAAATTATCAATATCTAAACATAAAAAGGACATCACTGCAACTACTACAGACATTAAAAAGGGCAATTAGGAAATACTAGGAGCCACTTTGTAGAGAGATAGAAACCAAAAAGAAACAGTAAACTGAAAACTTGAAGGATAAAAATCCAACATAAATTCAGCAAATGGAAGATACAAACTACCAAAGGTCACTCATGAAGAAATAGATAACAAGAATAGTCTTACAACAAGTTAACACATTGAATTTATATTTTCAAACCTTTTTAATGAAGCATGGCCCAGATATCTTTACTGGTTAATGAAATCAATCATTTAAGAAAGGAATAACATCAATTATTTTTGTGCTTTTCCAGAATATTGGAGAGGAGGAAATACTTCCCAATTGATTTTACAAGGCCAGCATAACTTAGATACCAAACCAGACAAGGACATTATAAGAAAACAAATCAACATGCCAATATACTTTATGAACATAGTTTTTTTAAACAAAATGTTAGCAGTTGAATCCAGAAATACAAAAATAATAATATACCATGATTGAATAGAATTTAGCCTTGAAATGAAGGGCTGGAAAAACAGTAAAAAATCAAATAATGAATTTCGTCATATAAAAAACTAAAGGAAAAAAATGTGATCAGGCTTGGCAGGACATGAGGGAGGAGAAATGGAGAGAAGTTGGTTAATGGGTACAAATATACATTAACATAGAAGGAATAATTTCTAGTACTTGATAGTACAGTAGGGAGACTACAGTTAACACTAATTTACTATATATTTTAAAATAGCCAGAAAAATTGGAGTACCCCCAACAAAAAGAAAAGATAAATGTTTGAAATAATTAATAGTAATAGAGGCAAAAAAAATTTGCAGAATTCAGCATTCATTTATTTTTATGCATTTATGATTTTAAAAATGAAGAAAACCAGAAATATAAAGGAATTTCCTCCACTTGATAAAGAGAACCTGCAAAGAACACACACACAAACACACTCTTCATGGTAAAAAACTGAATGACTTTCTCCTAAGACAGGTGAAAAGGCAAGATGTCCACTTTCAACAATTCTATTGACTATTATATTGAAAGCTCTAGTTAGGGTAATAAAGCAGGGAAAAATGAATGAAAGACTACAGATTGGAAAGGGGAAGATGAAACTCTATTACAGATGACAAGACTACTTATATAGAATTTCCTGCAGATTCTACAAATAAAAGATAGAATAATTGCATTTAACAAGTCATAGGCTATAAGTTCCATACAGAAAAATCAATTGTATTTCTATATAATCACTATAATCAATAGAAAGTTAAGATGTAAAACAAATTACCATTTACAACAGCACCAAAAGCTGAAGTGTGTTTGTAGAAGCCTAAAAAGTTGTGCAAGAACTATATACTGAAAACCATCAAATATCGATGAACTAAATCAAAGAACTTATAAATAAATGAATAAATATATCATGTTAATAAACCTGAACACTTGACATAGTAAATTGGTTTATAATTTCAAGGTAAGTCCAGTCAAAATGTCAGCAGGATTCTTTGCAGACATTGACAAGCTGATTCTAAAATTTTTATGGGAAGACAAAGAAGTGGTCCAGCCCAGTGGCTCACACCTGTCATTCCAACACTTTTGGAAGCTGAGGCAGGCAGATCAATTGAGCCCAGAAGTTGGGAGACCACCCTGGTCAACATGGCGAAAACCTGTTTCTACTAAAAATACAAAAATTAGCTGGTGTGGTGGCATATGCCTGTAATCCCAACTACTTGGGAAGCTTTGGCAGGAGAATCGCTTGAACCCAGGAGGTAGAGGCTGCACTGAGTCAAGACTGGGTCACTGTGCTCCAGCCTGGGTGGCAGAACAAGACGCTGTTTCAAAAACAGCAACTACAGCAACAGCTAAAATTAAATTAAATTAAATTAAAGACAAAGAGCTAGAATAGCCAAAATTATTTTTAAAATAACAGTTAAAGGAATCATACTACTTGACTTCAAGACTTTCTGTGAAGCTATAGTAAGACTGTAGAATATTTGCAAAAGTACAGAATTAACTCAATGAAAAAGAATAGAAAGTCTGGAAATAGAGCCATTAATATGTGGCCAAAGGACTTTTGAGGAAAGTAAAATTGATATTATTTTCCACATATGTGGGTGGAACAATTAGATATTTGCATGGAAGAAAATCTGACTTATATCTTGTACTGTATACAAAAATTAACTCATAATATAACATAGGCCTAAATATAAAACCTAAAACTACATCATTTCTAGATTATATGAGAAAATCTTTGTTAATGTGAATTAAATATCTATTAGATGAAACATCAAAAGTATGATCTATGAAAGAAAACTGAATTTCACCAAAATTTTTTAAATTCTATTTTTTAAGACACTCTTAAATGACAAGACTAAAAAAATCCAAAACACATATTCTGATAAAAAAATATCTATTCAAACAGAAACAGCTCTCAAAACTCAATAAACAAAACACCAATTTAAAAATGGGCAAAAGTTTGAAGAAATACTTTACCAAATAAGATAGATAGATGGCACACAGCACATCAAAATATGCTCCACATTATAATTAAGTGCAAATTAAAACCACAATGTGGTATCACTAAATATATATCAGAATGGCAAAAAAAATATGTGCTGCTGGGAATATGAAGCAGCTGGAACTTTTATACATTGATGGTTACACTAAATCTGAATTACAGTTTAGAAGCTTTTTGTAACGTTAAGCGTGTACTTATCATATGACCCCACAATTTCGTAAGTGAAATAAAACTTATGTTTGTCTGAATCTTGTATGTGAATATTTATAGCAGCCTTATTTTTAATCCCTGAAAACCTGGAAATAATGCAATTTACTTTCAATAATGAATGGATAACCAATCTATTATACACTCATACAATGAAATACTACTCATCAAGAAAAATAAACTTACACATGATAAAAATTAATCTCTAATGTATTATGTTAAATAAAATAAACTGAATTAAAATGGCTACATATGTTATATAACTTCATTTGTTGATATTCTGGAAAACGCAAAATCATGGAACAGAAATTTGTTCAATGAGCCCACCATGGATGACTGAATGGGTTGGACGATGAGACCATTCCATGTAGATGAGAGGTAACTCTACCTCTTATAAAGTGAGAGAAGGTTGATTGTGAAAGAAGAATTGAGGACTCTGTGATAACAGGTGCATTCCTCTGTTGATTACTTTTTGGAGTATATAGGGACATTAAAGACTGGACACTGTTCACTTTAGAACTGCTTGATCTTGCACATCTCTTGGAATGTCTTTGTTGTACCCTTAAAGGTACATGCAGGCTAGCTGATCACTACTACTCCAGTGTATTAGCCTGATTAAATGTCCCTATGCAAAGGCAAGTACAACTCTAGCAATAGTTACATTTTTATTTCTCCCAAGAGACTTAGAGTTCCTTAACAAAAAAGATAATGTATTATTTGTCTTCTATCATCTAGGTGTTATGCAAAGCCACAATAAACTTCACAAATATATGAATTGAGTGAGTGAATCTATAATTCTAATGACTCGAATGAAGCTTAGAATTTTGGTTAGCAATGAAAGAAATACGTCATGCACTTGCTGAGGTCTATGGTTCACAGAACCCCAAGGTACATCAAGAACTGTATCAAAATACCTCATGTACCCTTCAAATATATACACCTACTATGTACCAACAAAATTTAAAAAATAATAAAGCTCTGAAAATAATTAATCAAATTACAAAAAAATTAATCAGATTACATAGATGTGGTTAATTTTGAAATTTTTGCTTTTTCATGACTATAAACATTTCTTATAATAAAATATTACCTGATTTATTGACACATTCTTTTCCAAGCAGTTTGTTCACAGTACAATAGAAGTCATCAGTGCAAAGACACTCTTTAAATCGGAAATTGCTTTCCACTAAGTACTGGATACTCAGGTTACAGTATGATGAATTCTTCATCTTGCAGGGGTCACCTGGATCTCACAATCAAACACATAACACTATAGATACAAATCTTATTATAATTTTGGACTCTTCCTCCCCAAAGGACTTTTAACATATTAATCTGAATAATTAATTAATATGGTAAGATTATCTGGGGTTGCTGCAGGATGCCCATATAAGTGACTTTTTAAAAAAAAACATGTATTTTCATTGAATATTTTCCATAATGTACTTTCTATATTAAAACTTGCTGCATTTCAAAATAGCTTTTTCCTACTTAGAACATCATTTCTTGCTTTTCAGTAAAAATAAGGCTACTCTTACACGAGGTGACCAGAATGCTCTCTAATCTTAGTGTTTTATCAGCTTATCTATTTTATTAGCTATTTTGTCATAATCTGATCTTTCATTTTCATGTCATTGTAAGACTATAGTAAGAGGAGTGCAGGCGGCTTTAAATTTATCATTAAAAATTATGTGGTCCTGGCACATAGCACTCAACAAATATTATTGAATAAGTCTTTCATAATTACCAATATTTCTTTTCCTGCATTAATTTAAAAATATATATTCCTCTACCTGAACATTTTCTTTTAATTATTCTGAATAAAAATACTTGAGTTTATTTCATTTGTACACTTGAGAATATGTATATTTCAGCTTCATATATAAAATAATTATGCAAATATTATTGCAATTTACTGCAAATGACTTGCTATTTGTAAACTGAAATTAATAAATAAGTTACTATTTGTGACACCTAAATATAATATTTTGACAGCATATTTTAAATTGCCTTATAAAATGCAGCAAGAAGTTTAATCATCAAAATAAATAGATTATACAATGTTCTACTGTATAAATTGACTATGTTCTACTATAGAGTTTATTCTATTTACTTTTAGTGAAAGGAGTCTTACTATAATGCTCTCATTCAATGCTTATTTAGCTACTTGAATATTCAAAATATATATATTTTTTTCTTTTTAAGGAAATACAGGCCGGGCACAGTGGCGCACACCTGTAATCTCAGCACTCTGGGAGGCCGAGGCGGGCAGATCATGAGGCCAAGAAACTGAGACCATCCTGGCCAAGATGGTAAAACCCTGTCTCTACTAAAAATACAAAAATTACTATGTGGTGGCGCGCACCTATAGTCCCAGCTACTCTGGAGGCTGAGGCAGGAAAAAGAATTGTTTAAACCCGAGAGGCGGAGGTTGCAATGAGCCAAGCTCCAGCCTGGCAACGGAGCTATACTCTGTCTGAAAAAAAAAAAAGAAGAAAGAAAAACAAAAGAAAAAAAGAAAATAGCAGTCACTCTCCAATATTCACATTCTCAACTCTTGAACCTCCCCACAAATGTTTGGAAGGTAGCACAAGCTAAAAACAAAACTATAGCTTTACTTGTTCTTGACATAGAATTGAAAATACTGTATATATGTTTCAAGAATATAAAATGTACATTATACATGGACAAATACACAATTATTATAACAAATCTTATTTTTTCTATTTTATCATTGACATATATAATCAAAATAACCTTTTATTTGAAAACAATACTGCCATGGTTCTGAGAAGAATGCGTAAAATTGTAGCATTATACATGGCGTGAAAGGTAAGAAAATAATCTGAAATCTTGAATAATGCTGCCCTCAACATCAGTAATTAAAGCACTTTAGTAATTAAGAAAATCCTTTTGTAATTAAATTTGCTAATACATGATTAAAAGTGAATCAATTGGAGGTCAAGACTGAGTAAGATACTTAGGGAAAAACTTAGTTCTTAGGATAATGACGAAATATCAAATCCTATTTTTATCTTAGTAAAAATAAATCATTTAAGTGTATTCTTAGCAACTTGTTTACCTGAATCATTGCAGGCATCTTCCATTATTCTCCAAGCATGTTTACATCCATTTGCATCATGTAGGCATTGCTCTCTTAAATATGTGCAATTATTGGTTTGGGAAGTGTATTCATTTTCCAAGCTTAGCCCCAAAGCTTGAATAACAACAACAACAAAAACAAGTTTGTAATATAAGTTTGGCATCCATTTTCTTCAAATATAAGTTATTCATGATAAGGAGCAGAATTATGGAAAACAACATGTAGTGAAATTATTGATGGTGGGAATAACCTTAACCTCCTCTCTAGCTGTAGATCTATACTTCTTTCTATAGGTTCTTAAATGAATTACTTTAAATTTGCTCATTTTGACTTCTCATCATCTATTCTTCAATTATACATTATTTTTATTACTATTGTTCCATTAAAACTGCTCTTAAAAATGTCTCTACCCCTTTAAAATCTAACTTAATGTTTTTAAACTTTATCTCGCCATTGAGCATTTTGTTGACTTTTTGTTTTTGAAACTTTTCCTTTGCCAGTCCTCCCTTCTTGTTCTCTTGATATTTATCCACTTTGTATTTTCTGACCACAGCTAAAATTCTTCCCAGGATCATTTTACTTTTCTAGTAAAGTATAATTTTAGCTTAGGTTCTCTTCTCAGACCTCTTCTATTTTCATTTTATACATTCTCTGCAGAAAATTCCATGTACTCTTATGGTTTGAACTAAAGTCTGATGATTCTCAAATGTGTAATTCAATCTCAGTATTTCCAGTGTTCCAGTCATAGATACGTAATTGTTGTCTCTACCTGAATGTTTCAGAAACACTTTCACAGGGTCTTCATCATCATTGTTCCACTGTGGTCCACTCTACTTCATCCATAATGCCACAATTAACATAAGCACCAAAACTAGAAATCTTGGTTTTGTGGTGGACTATTTTCCATCCTCAACTTCACTCTCCCATATTCATTCTTGCTAAATTTGTTGACTTTCACTTTGAGCATTTGTTTAACTTATTAGTCAGTCTACCTCCAGTTTGAATCTTATTCAGAACCTTATTCAGATAGGCTCTGTATAACCCCTAATCTACCTAATGCACTATTCTAGTCTTGCCATTTTTCTGTTTATATCCTTTAAATGATTTCTCATATCAGGGCTCTCATATTCCTCACCATGTGCAATCTGGAAGACCTCAAGCATTTATCATTTCCCAAATGATCCATGTTGTCTTACACCTCTGTGTACATACTGTCTGGTTCCTGATGAGCATTTTCTTTCTTTTTCTTCTGGAATAACCCTTTTTGTTGTTTAAAACTGAACACAATTATTAGCTATTTTCTGGAAACTTTACTTGAATTCTATCCTCCCCTTTTTCCACACCCAAAATGAATTTGACATCTTTCATCCACTTACTAGAACTGTAGGGATCCCCCAATTACAGAATTTACTGTTCCGTAGTGTATATATTCATGTGCTTGTTTCCACCACTGGATTGTACAGCTTCACCCACAGACATTAAGGATAATTTATAACTGTATTTTGTCATCAAACACAATTATGCAGTATAGGTATTCAATAAATAAATACTGACGTATACCCAACTTATTAGTTGTTTATATATAAGATATGTATAAATAACTGATAACATCTAAAAAAATAATACCTTCCAGATATTTACAAGTTACTTTTGCTAGAGGAGAAATACAGCAAATTTTCCAAAAACAATCAAGAAAATAGCAATGTTAATTTAATGTGTTACACAAGTTAGTCAAATTGATTCTGCAAACATATGAACTGACACTAGCCAAATCAATTAATAGAAAAAAAATGGGGATTGCAGTTGTGTTACAGAGACAGTTACAGTAACTGTCATCAAGAGAGTCAAGCTATAACTAAATAAGAGTGAAATTATTTGAATTTTTAAACGCTGTTGTTAATCATGAATCACCTGTGACAATATAGAGCGATCGGCTTCAAGTAAGGCCTTGAAATCTTTTTTTTTTTTTAAATCTTACCTCTTTCCAAATCTCATCTTATAAGAAGAATCCAAGACAACTGATTGGACCATATGTACTACTTGCTGGGTCACTGCACTTGGCGATTAGGCCCATGGGTGTAGCTTGGTAACATTTTCCTTGCTGAGGGCTGGAGTGGAAATGGACATATCAGCTTTCTGTTTTCTCATGTGTTCATGGACAACCACATCTAGCCAAGCCCTTGTACTCTTTAGTTGGCAAGCCCAGAGAAAGAAAAAGACGACCCTTTTGATCCTAGCCCAAAGTTACTTGGTCAAATCCAGTTTTTCAAAGACCCAGAAATAGGAATTTGAAGTCATAAACTCAACTTATAAGAAAATGGTTATTAATGTCATTAATCATTATATCTTGTGAAAAGCCCCCTCAAGAATCTTATAAGTGATAATTTCCTGGATATATCAAAATTTCATCAGTACTTCAGAGTAATAATCACTTGGAAATACTACATGTTATCTTCCCCAATTATGTTTTACTTCCTTACACATTTTCAGTTTTTGGTTGAACAAGCTACTTAATAGATTATTTTATAGGATTTTCCACACCATCTACTCAGACAAAATATTGACTCAGCTAAGAAAACCACCTCAATGATTTGGTCCACAAGAATCAGAAATATAACTTTACCTTTCCAAAATCTGCCTTATTCATTCCTGACTATGATTTGTGGTTTTATATTTAACCTAGGATTTTTCAAGAATTTTCCTGTAATGCTTAATGAAAAATAACTTCTATTTTTGGATAATGCTGCAAATTATATCACTCTTTTAAAGACGTATAGGACTCATTATCCTATTAAATAGTCTGAGTTTTTAAAATTCATTGTTTTCCACATTTCTTTGCCAACAGACATTTTCCTCATTATAAGACCTATTTAATGTCAAACAAGCATTCTAAAAAATATAATATGGGAAATGTTGGTACAACCTATCAAATAGTATAATTTTAGTTCTAACAATGTTAAGAAATTATTTCCCTCCTTCATGCAACCTGGCGTCAAGTTAATTTAGAAGTAAAAGATGAAAATAAGACGCCATTGCCTTTTCAACTGAGGTCATAATGAGTCTGTAATGTATTTTGTGAGCTTCATTATGTTGCTGCCTGATCTATAAAAATTATAGTTTCCTATATTTCTCTTTACAACAAAAAAAGAACTTTAGAAATATTAACAATCTTTATAAAAATAAGAAAATATTTTAGAAATAATTACAAAAAGCAAAATTCTGGAACAATGGAAGACTATTACTTAAACCAAAGAAAAACTGAAAATATATAAGGGATTTCTCTCCTTCTTAACTTGTTTCCTTGACTTGATATGACTCTCCTTTTATGTTCAATACAATTTAAAGTAAACTTTGCTTTCCTGCCCACAAGTATGCCTTTATTCATCAAGTGTATATTAGTTTAAAGGTAAAATGTCATATTTTTAAAATTACTATCTAGCTACAATTATAATTATTCCTTTTCTGAATTCAGTTTATAGATTCTACCAAATGCTAAAGAAGCTATAAAATATTCTCCAGTCACACACCTAGCAAATACATTTCCATGGGTTCTGCATTAAATAAAAATAAATTATTTTTCATCAACATCTTATAATACATTCATCGGATCCAATACATGAGAAGTAAGTCCACACTTGAGTTCTAGATCATAAAAACTAATCAAAATATGAAGCATTTTGATATGGTGTTAATTTGTTTTATTTAACTAAATTACTTCTAGTTAGCAAATATTAACACTGTAGGTAAACTGAATGGTTTAAATTAACCTTATTTTTATTAATTTCAAAGCAAAATAAATAAAATAGATAATAGTTTGAAATTTTTCATCTTATAACTTGTAAAAAGATACTGGAAGGTTTTATTTCTAAAAGGTTCTAACACATGTGTGAATTCCATCAATCCTAATAAATAACTCAAAGTCATTGGGTTACTTTATACAATAAGACAGAAACAAGCTGAGAGATTAATGCAATTATCATATTCTGCATTATCCATAGAGTTAGAAATAAATGAGTAAAAGTGAGCGTACATTTTTGCAAGAGGAATAAACCATGGTAAAGCATAAATTTGTAATTTACTTGGTACTTCATATTATAAACTCCTGTTAAGCTTAAGTGTGATAGTGTTCAGTTTACAAAGAATTAGTATTATGAATAATTCAGATAAACCAGAGGCACCATTCACTTACCCAAGAAAATAAGCACTATCATGCTGGACAACTCACGGCTGTTCACCTGGAAAAAAAGGCAGATGTGTTTCTTCTGACAACTTTCTTAACAGTAACTGTACAGAATAAGGCTTCAGCCTCAGTGTTTGCTTCCTAAAGGCATTACCAGTTCAAGTCAGCTTCCTGGGTCATCATTTCCTCCCTAGTGTTTCCTAAGCTGTGAACTGTTCTAATTATATTCAAATTCAATTATTCTCCTGAGGGTGCTGGTCTTGGATAGTAGGATATTATGCCTCGGAGAAAGCCCATGAGCCAAATACTAAGAGAAATGATACATAATCTGCACATTCATGAAAAAGGTTTACTTTCCTTAACTAAAATACTACACTACTTAAAAGCCTCCCAAATATGACTCCAAATTTTCACAGACACTTGGGCATACTCAGTTTCCACTTTTTTAATTAGCTTCATTAAGGCAATTTCATGTCATTTGAGGAAACAGAAAGGCAGAAAAGGCATAATAGCCCTGGAAAATGTATGCGAAATCCAAGTTATACTAGAATTAGCCTGATATACCTCATACATACTGAGAAGCTGCTTCCCAAACTATGTTGTATTACATGTGCCACAAACCCCAGTATGCTTAAAAATTATGCCACTTCAGCTACAGTATCTAATACCCTTCAAATACAGCTACAGTGTTAAAAAAAAAAAAAAAAAAAAAAAAAAAACTCTTCCCAGTGATGCAGAAATTCCATGTTCCACTGGAAAGTAATCATCTACATTTGTGCTCATCTCTTGACAACTATTTTTTTTCCTAGTTTCAATGAAGGGACTTATATATCTTATGTCTTAGTTTGGCTATGACCTTCTTCATGTAAACCTACAGCATATCATCTTTCTCGGGGTGCCATGAGACTTCTATTTTTAAATCACCTGGAAGCCTTTCTATAATGAACGCTCAAAAAAAATATAAAATGCTGCTTCAGCAAGAAATTAAGACGATATAGGGATGGGAGAGAAGTATTTGTGCAGTTACACAACTGAGTTTTTGATTGCATATTGTTCATGTTTATTTTATGCCAGTAGAGAAGTTATACTATATTTCATTTTCCGCAGGCGTAATGAAAAAACACAGACTCTAGAGTCCAACAAACAAAAATTATAACACTGCTTTTCTCTGTAGATCTAGATGAGGGACTTAACTTTGGAAGTTATTCACTCCTCTGTAAAATGTGTTGATTGTGTTAATGCCTGCTGTAATATAAAGTATGTATATGAGGGGCTTACATCACACAAAAAATTGATTATATTACATTCACTGAATTAATTATTACATAACAGAATGATTATAATATCATAACATTAATCAATCTTTTCTTCATTTCAAGGGATTGAGTCATTAAACTTTCCTAATGACTTCTACCAAGATAATTGTTCTTTTTGATATAAGCCAACTTAACAGGACTTAAGCTAGGACAGACTTGGTTACTACCATAGTTGAAGAGTCCAGGGGAAGAATTAAATTTGGGCGTGTTTTAAATTGTTTTTTTCTGGGTCTAAGTTGTTTGTTTCCTCCTGTCTCTTAGCTGCATTCTTCTCTACCAGTCGTATTCCCAGAAAGGCTATTTCCTTCTGGTGGGAAGATGGCTGTGAAGTCCTTGGCAAACATCCTTCTCTCTTAGAAAACAGAGTAGAAAGTGTGATTCTTTTCCTATTAAAGTTGCAGAATTAAGTTACATCAGTTCTAGATGTGTCAAGTGCCAATCAGTTTTACAAAAGGAACTTACCCCATGTCCAGTATCATAGATATAGGTTGTCAGTGGAGTTGGCCCTATTCAAAGCACAGAATCTGATGGTGCAGAAGGGGTGCATCATGAAGGAAAATTATGGTATTAGAAGAAGCAGCTGAAGGGATCTTGGGGCAGCAAAAACCACATACTTAGTAAAGCATCTAAGTACTGAGTTTAAGAACAAAAAACACAAGGAAAATAAACTTACGAAACAAAGGAAGAGAGTAACATATCTTTCTGTTCAAGGAAGGTGATATAATTATGATTTTCTAGAGTGCAGTGATACACAGATCCTGAATGTAAGACTCAGTGACTAGTGCTAATCTTTGCCAAACAAGTACAGCTGCTGAGGTCCATAACTTATAGGTATAGAAAACACCTGTGGTCATATGGCTGCTTATCCAAAACAAAATAACATTGGCTGTATTACCATTGAATGCCTGTTCATTGAGCCATCAGTCCTCTTTGTGTATAGACTCCTTCTCAGAATAATATTTTAAGGGCAAAACATTTTTAAAAGAATATAAAGAAATTAAGTATGTTAAAACATATTTGTCAAAATGTTTTACATTTGTGATAAAGTAATATATATGCTTTATCATTGCAGAAGTAAATATCAAGATCCAAGTAACTCTAAAAATACTGTCGTTTCAGTGTAGTGATTATCATAGACCCTAATTTGAGAGAACTTCCACAAATAAAATGTTATATAACAATATCTGTAATTTCTATTAGGGACAAAGATAGCACAGGAAGTACTAAATTTCAATAAGTTGAGTAAAGAGATAACACAATTTTACCCCAAGCAAATTATAGACACCTCAAATTAATAAAGCCCAATTTAATGTCAATGAAAATAATACTTTCATTTAAATGAAAGCTGCTATTGAATCAGAACATTTTAGAGATAGAATTATCAATTTTGATAGTTTCTAATTATAATGTGTGCCTGATTTTAAAATGTATTCTACATTTCAAGTAAAATGTTGTAATATATAAATGAAACAGAAGAAAGTACAGCTGCTCTGGTGGGAATTTTCATGAGTAGTCCTAAGCTCTACTTATTGGGCTTTGTAAGCACATCCACAGCTGCTACTGAGGCATCCAAAGGCTCTGAAATTCCCATTCAAAATTCCCTAAATTGATGTAATTGCTTTTGATAAACTTTGTTTTAGCTAACGTATCATTCTCATGACAGTTAAATGCACTAGACCTCACACCTTGGCAAAAGACATGTAATATTTACTAGAAGACTTTTGTGTCAAGGACTCTACAAAAACAAAAATGAGGAACAGACACTAGTTGCATGAATTGGATAAACTAGAATACAAATTAAGCTACATAAAAAAAGAGAAAAAAAGAAAAAATATTAAATAAAACTCTGATAAATCAGTAAGAAACACTTCATATTAAAGGGTATTTCTTTTTGGAACATAAAGTTGTTTAAATCTTTTGTTCAATGACATTCGACTTCCTCCAATCACCTTTGCATTACCACTATATCTGTCTACTTAAAACTTTTGTAGCATGTTACTGTCTGGAGGAGTCTTTTCAGATCTAGCCAACCTAAAATTGACATTTCTAAAAAGAATACATACATATGTCATGAGTTTCTTGGCTAAAAGACCTGTAAACAGAGTTCTCAGACACCGAGTAATAAAAACAGACACGATGCAGTATTTTTTGGAGAAATTTAAAAATACTCTTGCGGTTTTTTTATTGGAGGATCTCACCAAAATAATAAAAGAAGAATAATAATAATTAGGTTTACTTGATCACCTCACCATAACTTGCCCATCAAACTCCTCACTAACAGCCTGATGAGGTGTGGCCAGGAGTGGAGGGACAAGGCAGCCAAAATCAGGAGAAGCTGAGAAACCACAAAGAGGCAAGACTCTGAGGTTTGTTCTGCGGACTTCAGATGGACTAACATTACTGAGACTCAGTGGATGAAGAGGAAAATATAAGTGCTAATTATGGGTGGCCTTTTATGCTTCACCAAGAAGACTAACAGAAGAAAGAGAGGCTTTTGGTGAGTTCCAAAAGGGAGTAACCTGGTTGGGTTTTGAAAAATTGCTTAAGCAATGCTATGGAAGATGGTTTGGAAACAAGGTAAATTGCCTGTCACGAAGCTATGTCAGTAGTTTAGGGGAGAATGACAAGGGCTGAACTAAAAGTAGCAATGATGAAGAGAAAATGGCAGGTACAAGAAATGTCAGAATTTAAAATTTCCAGGATCTGGAGACCAGTTGAGATGATGGGCAGGTTGAGAAGGAGGAGGAATGAATTCTTACTTTTGTTTTGTGTGACTTGGTGTTGGTTGTCACCATTTATCAAGGCACAAGGCTCACAATTCAGTGCTCTATATACAAAATCATTCAATCCACTGATTAAGTTAAAAATTATGATTAAACAGCCATTCCTTTGGCTCATGTCATCATTTGGGAAGACAGGCTGTCTGTCTTCAAGAGAACCAAAACAGCTCCAAAAAATAAGATTGGATTGCCTTAGAGGATTAGTATTAAGTTCTGGCCCTCAATCTAGCAGGAAATCAAGAATGGATTCATT
>NW_012102288.1:329771-332123 GCF_000951045.1 Mandrillus leucophaeus
ATTTCTTTTTGGAACATAAAGTTGTTTAAATCTTTTGTTCAATGACATTCGACTTCCTCCAATCACCTTTGCATTACCACTATATCTGTCTACTTAAAACTTTTGTAGCATGTTACTGTCTGGAGGAGTCTTTTCAGATCTAGCCAACCTAAAATTGACATTTCTAAAAAGAATACATACATATGTCATGAGTTTCTTGGCTAAAAGACCTGTAAACAGAGTTCTCAGACACCGAGTAATAAAAACAGACACGATGCAGTATTTTTTGGAGAAATTTAAAAATACTCTTGCGGTTTTTTTATTGGAGGATCTCACCAAAATAATAAAAGAAGAATAATAATAATTAGGTTTACTTGATCACCTCACCATAACTTGCCCATCAAACTCCTCACTAACAGCCTGATGAGGTGTGGCCAGGAGTGGAGGGACAAGGCAGCCAAAATCAGGAGAAGCTGAGAAACCACAAAGAGGCAAGACTCTGAGGTTTGTTCTGCGGACTTCAGATGGACTAACATTACTGAGACTCAGTGGATGAAGAGGAAAATATAAGTGCTAATTATGGGTGGCCTTTTATGCTTCACCAAGAAGACTAACAGAAGAAAGAGAGGCTTTTGGTGAGTTCCAAAAGGGAGTAACCTGGTTGGGTTTTGAAAAATTGCTTAAGCAATGCTATGGAAGATGGTTTGGAAACAAGGTAAATTGCCTGTCACGAAGCTATGTCAGTAGTTTAGGGGAGAATGACAAGGGCTGAACTAAAAGTAGCAATGATGAAGAGAAAATGGCAGGTACAAGAAATGTCAGAATTTAAAATTTCCAGGATCTGGAGACCAGTTGAGATGATGGGCAGGTTGAGAAGGAGGAGGAATGAATTCTTACTTTTGTTTTGTGTGACTTGGTGTTGGTTGTCACCATTTATCAAGGCACAAGGCTCACAATTCAGTGCTCTATATACAAAATCATTCAATCCACTGATTAAGTTAAAAATTATGATTAAACAGCCATTCCTTTGGCTCATGTCATCATTTGGGAAGACAGGCTGTCTGTCTTCAAGAGAACCAAAACAGCTCCAAAAAATAAGATTGGATTGCCTTAGAGGATTAGTATTAAGTTCTGGCCCTCAATCTAGCAGGAAATCAAGAATGGATTCATTTATTATTTATTTTTTAAACAATCATATTAATGGAAGTATATTTAATGATATCACCAATTTATTTACTTATAAAAAAAAAAAAGCTAAATGCTAGCCAGTATCTTAACGTAGGTATGCTAATATAAAAATGGCAGGTAAAAATGTTTAAAGAGGATTAGTTCCATAATTCATTCTATATAGCCTGAATATTTAATGGTATCGGATTAGAATAAATCGCATGTATCCCTCTTCATGATAAGAAGGTATATGTTATATTCTTTCTTTTTTGGGTAAATTAATATACTCAATCATATCAGTCCAATTTGGCTGAGACAGTGCTCTCCCCTTTCAGCTAAAATTGAGCAAGTCTCCGTGGTTGTGTTTTGTTGATGGTTGTGTTACTCTATTAGTTGGGTCTGATTTTCAGAAGTTTGTTACATCTCTAAGACCATAATTAAAATGAACTATTAAAAAGCATTCTTCACTCCTTTAAATTCCTTACTGTAACTCGTTTGCTGCTCTCTGTTTCCCATTTTATGTTACTATTAGAGTCTAGTGCACATTCTAATTATCACCGTGAAAAGACGTTATGTACCTGCTGATTCAGCAAGGTTATTACTAAAAGAAGGAAGACCAACATCTTACCAGATCACCTCAAAACATTATACATTTGTATTCACATTTAATGTTTTAGTCCTCTTTTTTATAGAAGGTAGTAACCTTTGAATTGTGGCCAGACACTGCCAACATTGTCTTTCAGAGAGATGACTTAACGGAGGTAGTGTATGGTCCTGCTGAATCCCAGATTGGGCAATTTTGTAAGGCCAGTTCTCTCAATGATACACTGGAAAGGGGCTCTGGACATTCCATGGGGGAGATGTCTAACAGTAACATAAAAGGATTGTTAATAAGTTGCTAAGGCTACCGAAAACAGATCTATAACTGTTATAATGATCTTTTCCTTTTCAAAATAGTTTTTAAATTGTAAAGTTTTGGTACTTACATATATAGCATTTGAAAAATATAAGAAATAAAAGTAGCCAGGTGCGGTGGCTTACGCCTGTAACCCTGGCACTTTGGGAGGCTGAGGCAGGTGGATCACCTGAGCTCAGGACTTCGAGACCAGCCTGGCCAACATGGTGAAACTCTGTCTCTACTAAAAATACAAAAATTAGCTGGGCACAGTGGTGCATGCCTGTAATCCCAGTTTCTCGGGAGGCTGA
>NW_012102288.1:336488-338303 GCF_000951045.1 Mandrillus leucophaeus
GAACGAATACATCTTAAGAGACATACTGACACCCTCAATCAGAGCAATATACACATTATAGGTGTTTAGAAGGAGGAGAGAGAGACAAGCACAGAACATATTCAAAATATAATGGCAGAAAATTTCCCAGTACTGGGGAAGAAAATAGAAAGCCAGATACAGGAATCCCAAAGAATACCAAGTAAAATGAATCCAGATAAATCCACACCAAGTACCTATATATCATGAAATACTGTGAAGCCATAAAGCAGAACAAAATCATGTCTTTTTCAGCAACATGGATAGGCTACTGGAAGGTATTATCCTATGCAAATTAACACAGACACAGAAAAACAAATATTGCATGTTCTTTCACATAAGTGGGAGCTAAACAGTAGGTACACACAGACATAAATACAGAAACAATTGACACCGTGTGCTCCAAAAAGGGAAACGGAAGGGTCCAAGAGCTAAAAAAAAAAACACTTCCTATTAGACACTATGTTCACTATCTGAGTGGTGGGATCAACAGAAGCACAACACCACACAATATGTCCCTGCAGCAAATCTGTACATGTACTCCCTGAATCTAAAATTTAAAAAAGGAAAAGAAACCCACATCAAGGCACATCATAACAAAACTGTCAAAACTTAAAGGTAGAGTATGGAAAGCAGTAAGGGAGAACTGAATTGTCACATTTAAGAGAACTCTGATAAAACTATCAGCAAAATTCTCAGCATTAACCTTGAAAGCTCAAGGGAGTAGGATAATATATTCAAAATTCTGAAAGAAAAAACCTGCCAATCAAGAATAGTATACCTAGCAAACCTGTCTTTAAATAATGAAGGGTGTTAAAGACTTTCTCAGAGAAACAAAGGCTGAGTTTGTCACCATTATACCTGCGTTATAAGACATGCTAAAGGGAGTTCTTCAAGCTGAAGGAAAATAATGCAAAATGTAAAATAGAAACATGAAAACATGTGAAGGTATAAAATGGACTGGTAAAATTAATGGCATTTTTCAAATCCAAAACATTCTAAAATTGTAATGATGGCAAACACATCAAGGATTTCTCTAGTATAAGGGTTAAAAGGCAAAATTCTTAAAAGCAACTTCAGCTACAATAATTTGTTAAGTATACATATGATTAAAAGATGTAAAGAATTACACCAAAAACATTAAATTTAGAAGGAGGAGAGTAAAAATACAGACTTTGTGTAAGTGCTCAAACTTAAGTTATTATCAACTTGGCATAGCTTGTTATAGGTATAAGATGATTTATGTAACCACAAAGTATGAGCCTATAATAGATACACAAAATATTTTGAAAAATTCAAAATATATCACTACAAAAAGCAAACAAATCCCAAATAAAGAAAACAAGAGATAAGGAAAAAAATGTAGGATCTAGAAAACAACTTGAAAACAATAAAATGGAAGTAGCAAGTTCTCATCTATGAATAATTACTTTAAAGGTTAATGGATTAAATTCTGTAGTCAAAAGGCATACAGTACCATGATACATACCAAACAAGATCCAACTATATGGACCTACAGAAGACTTATCTTACGTTAAAAGACACTCACAAGTTGAAACTGAAGTGATGGAAAATGATATTCCAGGCAAATAAAAGAGAGCAGGGGTAGCTATATTTATTTCACACCAAATAAACTTTAGGTTAAAAAAAAAAAACTGTAAAAAGGGATAAAGTCAGTATATTATAAAAAAAAATCAATGAATCAAGATAATATAACAATTGTAAATACATATGTACCCAACACTGAAGCACCTAAATATATAAACCAAAGATTAAGAGATCTGAAAAGAGACATAA
>NW_012102288.1:340083-342435 GCF_000951045.1 Mandrillus leucophaeus
AGTTCTAGATCAGCCTGGATAACATAATGAAACCCTGTCTCTACCAAAAATACAAAAATTAGTTGGGAATGGTGGTGCGCATCTGTAGTCACAGCTACTCAGGAGACTGAGGCAGGACAATCACATGAACCAGGGAGGCGGAGGCTGCAGTGAACTGAGATTGTGCCACTGCACTCTAGCCTGTGCAACAGAACGAGACTCTGTTTCAAAAAAAAAAAAAATCCAAATAAACAAAACCCAAACATGCACTTCAAATGGGTAGACAAATCTGAGGCATACTTGAGCATGGACCCCTTTCCAGGTACTTCACCATATAACTGAAATCACTAACACTCAGATTCTCCCTGTGGAGAAGACTGGGACCTCACATATATAAGGTGCCCAACAGTTTGGCTCTTTAATTCACCAACTCTGGGAGTTAGAGAATTAGGCTTACACAAGTTTATTTAGACCACAGGAAAAAAGTGGCAGTTTTATATGTGTGTGCAAGCACTTTTTCAGGGGCTTTAATACTGTGAATTAACACAGAGACAGGACTCAAAAGTACCACTACCTGTTTCTCCCTGGAAGGTTTACAGCATACTCCCCTAGTGGCTACTTGACAGTCTGGTTTCTAACTAACACCATCTGAGAGTTAAAGGGGCAAGCAAAAAGTAGCTCTCCAACAGCCTGAGCAGCAGCTTAGCACTTCCTGAGACTCTTCCTCCAGCTCAACTTGGCAACAATCCTAGTTCTCCCAATTCTCTCTGGAAGGAGTGTGTTCACCCACAAAATGCTCTAACTTTTACAGCATTTACCAGAAATACTATATCCCAAAACTTCTGGCTCTAAGAGCAGAAGAGACTAGGCATCTACAAGTCTCCCTAGATCACAGAACAAAGAGGTGGTTTCAAACAGGCATGCAAACTCTTCCAGGAGCAATATCTCTTGGGAGCAGTATAGAACAGGGGCTAGAATGCACAGCTCCTTTTGTTTGTTTGTTTGTTTTTTGTTTTCTCTCTAGCAGCTTACTGCACACTCATCCAGTGACAACTAGACAGCTTAACCTCCAGCTTGCATCAGGGAGCTAACAATGCAGACTAATAGTAGCTCTCAGGTAGACTAAGCAGAAAGTTGGCATGTCCCCAGCCTATTTTTCCTAGAAAGAGTTTGTTCACACACCAAGTGTCACAACTTCTATAGGTCTATTTATTTCTTCCATTATTTTACAGTCTACCTATTCTTGAAAAGAGTTTGTTCACAAATTAAGTGTCACGACTCTATAGTTCCCACCCAAAGGACTGAATTCTTAACAGGCTAAGCTTGGGAGTGGTGGGGCTTTGCATTCCTAACTTACTCTAGATCGCAGATAACAAAGATATAGACAAACAATGGCTCCACTTCCAAAAGCTATGTTCGCAGAATCAAAAAGTGTGGCCTGAACACAAATACAGGCAGTTTCCATAGAACCTCTCCCTGGCTTCGTGCAGAGAGAGTGGAGAAAAAACACCTGCACCCAACTTCAACATGAGGATAGAAGGAACTGGACCACACATCTAACACTTGGCATTAGAAATTTCTGGCCACGCCACATTTTGAAAGTCTGGCCTCTATCTTACAGTTCACAGAGTATTGATAGGACATGGCATATCCCAATCTCCTGGGAGTCACCAATAACAGAAACAGTGGCCTGGACAAACACAAAGCTTTGAGAAGCATGTTAAAATTTTTTGTCAAATGGACTAGTGGTATTTTTCTTCTACACAGGTCCTGTTTGACAAGACTGGGAAAGGCAGCTGTCTTATCCAATGTGCAGAAAACAACACAGAGTCAAGGAAACTAAAGAAACAAGAAATACATATTTCAAATAAAGAGCAAAATAAATGTTCAGAAATTGACCCAAGTGAATGAAAGAGATGTAATTTACCTAACAGAGAATTTAAAATGATTATACAGACTGTCACTAAGGTCCAGAGAGAAATGCAAAAACAAACTGAGAACTTTAACAAACAGAAAGTATATAAAAGTATCAATCAAATCTTAGAGCTGAAGAATATTAAGCTAAACTGAAAAAATCAACAGAAAGGTTCACCCGCAAATGAGATTAAGCAGAAGTAAAACATCAATGAACTCAAAGACAAGTCACTGGAAATCATCCAATCTGAGTAGCAAAAAGGAAAAAGAATGAAAAAGAACGAATACATCTTAAGAGACATACTGACACCCTCAATCAGAGCAATATACACATTATAGGTGTTTAGAAGGAGGAGAGAGAGACAAGCACAGAACATATTCAAAATATAATGGCAGAAAATTTCCCAGTACTGGGGAAGAAAATAGAAAGCCAGATACAGGAATCCCAAAGAATACCAA
>NW_012102288.1:343910-365675 GCF_000951045.1 Mandrillus leucophaeus
AAAAAAAATCAATGAATCAAGATAATATAACAATTGTAAATACATATGTACCCAACACTGAAGCACCTAAATATATAAACCAAAGATTAAGAGATCTGAAAAGAGACATAAATGCAGCACAATAATAGTAAGTAATTTTAATATCCCACTTTCAACAACAGAACTACTAACTAGACAAAAAATTAATAACAAAATATTAGACTTGAACTATACTTATACCAATGGAGTTAACAGACATATGCAGAACATTTCATCCAACAGCAACAATATATACATTTTTCTCAATTATACATGTAACATTCCCTAGGATAAATCGATAGACCACAAAACACATCTTAACAAATATCAGAAGATCAATATTATATCAAATATCTTTCTCAATCACAAAGGTATGACGCTAGAAATCAGTAACAGGAGGAACCAAGAAAAATTAGCAAATATATGCAAATTAAATGACATGCTCCCGAAAAACTATTGATTCAAAGAGGAAATTTAAAAATTAATTTTAAAATATTTAAAGAAAAATGAAAATACAACATACTAAAATTCATGAGATTCAGCAAAAGTGTTTCTAAGAGGAATGTTTGTAATACTAAATGCCTACGTCAAAAGAGAGGGTGAAAGGGAGAGATTTTATATAAACAACTTAATGTTACCTCTCAAGGAATTAGTAAAAGAAGAACAATCTAAGCCTAAAGTTAGTGGAAGAAAATAAACATTTCAGAGCAAAAATCAATGAAACAGAAATTAGAAAACCAATACAAGAGATCAATAAAGCTAAGGGTTGGTCTTCCAAAAAGACAAACAAAATTGACAAACCTTAGCTAAATTAACTACGGCAGAATAGAGGTGGTTCAGATGAACTAAATCAGAAATGAAAAACGATATCACAATTGATAATACAAAAATACAAAGGATCTTATGAGACCACGATGAACAATTATATGCCAACAAATTGGACAACGGAGAGGAAATAGATAAACGCTTTGATACATAACCTTCCAAGATCAAATCATGAAATTAGGAATATAAACGGAACAGTAATGAGCAAGGAAATTAAATCAGTAATGAAAAGTCTGCCATCAAGGAACAGCCCAGGAAAAGATATTTTCATAAACGTATTCTACCCACATTTAAAGAAGAACTAATAATAATTATTTCCATACTCTTCAAAAAATTGAAGAGAAGGAAACACTTCCACAATCATTTTGTAAGGCCAACATTAGCCTGAGACCAAAGTCAGACTAAGAAACTAACAGAAAAGAAAATTACAGATCAGTATTACTGATGAATATGGATGCAAAAATCCTCAACAAAATACCAAAAACTATATTCAACAGTACATTAAAAGGATCATTCACCATGGTCAAATGGAATTTATTCCTGGGATGCAAGAATGGCTTACCATATGCAAATCAAGTGGGGATTGTTAATGGGTGCAAAAATATAGTTAGATAAAATGAATAAGACCTAGTATTTAATAGCACAACAGGATGACTACAGTCAATAATAATTCATTGTATATTTTAAATAACTAAAAGAATGAAAGTGAAATTCCCTAACACAAAGAAATGATAAATGCTTGAGGTAATGAATACTCCAAATACCCTGATGTGATTATTAAACATCATATGCCTGTATCAGAACATTGCATGTACTCCAGGAAAATACATACATATTGTGTACTCATAATAATTATAAATAATATTTTTTAGATTCACTCTGCTTCTAGGTCTACAGATGTGGTTTTCTACCTATCACAAAATAAATTCATGGAAGTAAAAAACAATTAAAAATGTGATTCACCATAGTAACAGAATGAAGAATAAAAACAATATAATCACCTCAATAGATGAAGAAAAATCATTTGAAATAATTTAACATCCTTTCATGATAAACTTTTGAAAATCAGTTATAGAAGGAATATTTCTCAACACAACAAAGACCATATATAACAAGCCTACAGTGAACATCATACTCAGCGGTGAAAAGTTAAAGTCTTTTGGATCAGGAGCAAGACAGGTCTGCTTTCATCAATTATGTTCAACATAGTACTGGAGGTCCTAGTCAAAACAACTAGGTAAGAAAAAGCATTCAAATAGAAAAAGAAGAAATGAAATTGTTTGCTGATATGATCTTATATATAGAAAACCCTATAAGACTCCACCAAAAATAATTGTTAAATTAACAAATTTAGTGAATTTGCGGAATACAATATCAACTTACAAAATCAATATTATTTCCATACACTAACAATATACAACCTGAGAAATTAAAAAATATCCCATTTACAATAGTATCTTACACACACACACACACACACACTCACTCATTTAGAAGTAATCAATGGAATATGATAGAAATAAACCCACATAACTATGGTTAGTTGATGCACACACACACACGTAGGAGTAAATTCAACCAAGGAAATTAAAGTTCCATATACTAAAAACTATAAAACACTGTTGAAAAAACCTGAAGATGACACAAATAAACGAAAAGCTAGTCCATGCTCATGGATTAGAACAATTAATATTGTTAAAACGGTCATACTACCCAAAGCAGATTCAACGTAATCCCTATGAAAATTCCAATGCATTTTTCACAGAAATAAAAAATTGTAAAATATGTATGAAACTACAAATAGCCACAAATAAAAATCTTGAGAAAAAATAATGCTGCAGATATCACAGTATCAGACATTAAAACACATTACAAAGCCAGCAGCATGGTATTGGCATAAACCAGACATATCAATCAATGGAATATGATAGAAAGCCCAGAAATAAACTCACATACCTATGGTCAATTAAATTTTCATAAAGATAACAAGATCAAACCATGGGGAAATGACAGACTTTTCAATAAATGTTTTGGGAAAACTGGATATGCACACACAGAAGAATCAGAATGAACACTTATTTCAGCCCTTGCACAAGAATCAACTCAAAATGGATTAAAGACTTAATATAACATAAGACTTGAAACTATAAAACTACTAGAAGAAAACATACGGGGAAATCGTCATGACCTGGGTATGAGCAGAGATTTCTTGACCCCAAAAGCACAGACAATAGCAGCAAAAATAGACAAATTGTATTGCATCAAACTAAAAAGCTTCTGCAGGAAGGAAAAGAAATAGTTAACAGGCTAAAGAGGCAACCCACAGATTGGGAGAAAATATTTGCAAATTACGCATTAGATAAAAGGCTAATATCTAAAATATGCATGGAACTCAAACTCCTCAATAATAAGAAAACAAATGATCCTATTAAAAATGGGCAGAGGACTTAAATAGACATTTCTCAAAAGAAAACATAAAAGTGGTTAAAAGATACATGAAAAAATGCTCAACATCTCTAATCATCAAAGAAATGCTAATTAAATCACAATGCAATATTATCTTATACCTGATAGACTGGCTATTATCAAAAAGATGAAAACTAACAAGTGTTGATGAGGATGTGGAGAAGAGGGAACCCTTGCACATTGTTGATGGTATTGTAAATTAGTACAGTTATTTTGGAAAACAGTATGAATGTTACTAAAAAACTAAAATTACTGCACAGTCCAGCAATTCCAGTTTTGAGTATATAGTCAAAGGAATTAGTATCAGTATGTCAACAAGATGTCTGAACTCCCACATTCACTGCAGCATTATTAACAATAGCCAATATTTGAAAATAACTTAAGTGCCCACCAACAGATGAATGGATTTTGGCAATATGGTATATATAAACAATAGAATACCATTCAGCCTTTGAAAGGCAGGAAATTTTGTCATTTATGACAACATGGATGAACCTAGAGGACATTATGCTAAATGAAATAAGTCAGACACAAAACAACAAATACTGCATGATCTCACTTACATGTGTAATTTAAAAAGGCAAACTGATAGAAATACAGAGTACAGTGATGGCTACCAAAGGCTATTACACTACATTGTAACTAAATGTAGTTAAAAAATAATATACTTTATATTTCAAAATAGCTACAAGAATGGATTTTAAATGCTCTCACCAAGAAGAAAAGATAAGCATTTGAGATGACAGATATGTTAATTAGCTTGATTTGATCATTCCACAAGGTATGTTTGCATCAAAATGTAACATTGTATCCCGTGAATAAATACAATCACTATTTGTCTATTAAAGATAAAATATTGGCCGGGCGCGGTGGCTCAAGCCTGTAATCCCAGCACTTTGGGAGGCCGAGACGGGCGGATCACGACGTCAGGAGATCAAGACCAACCTGGCTAACACGGTGAAACCCTGTCTCTACTAAAAAAATACAAAAAATTAGCCAGGCGTGGTGGCGGGCGCCTGTAGTCCCAGTCACTTAGGAGGCTGAGGCAGGAGAATGGCGTAAGCCCGGGAGGCGGAGCTTGCAGTGAGCTGAGATCCGGCCATTGCACTCCAGCCCGGGCAACAGAGCAAGACTCCGTCTCAAAAAAAAATAAATAAATAAAAATAAATAAATAAAGATAAAATATTACTGAAGCAAAACAAAAGATAGGCTAATTCCCCTTGAGGAGGGGTACTGAATACCACAGTAAGTGTGTATAGTAGTGATTCATCTAGCTGTTTCCCAAAGGGACCAACTGCCAGAATTTGGGCAATGGTAGTATCAGCATATGGATAAGAAGAATACCTAGATCTATTGTGGAATCTTAAAAAAAATTCAAAAATGTTTTACTTCCATTTATTTATTAGATTTTTAAAGCATAATTTTTATATTTGTATACACATTTGGATATCAAAATGTAAACAGCCTCTTTATTATTCTTCTTGCAAAATCAAGAAAATAAAAAAATTTCACCATGATATGACTACATATGTCTAAGCAATATTAATATTTGGCTACATTTCTTAGATTTTTGCCCTATATACATATGCACCATATATATCATTTTTGAATGCAGAGATAGTACAGGATTATTTGTTCATTAATTATAGATGAAAATAATGTGAACAAAGGCCTGGTGAAAGTTAACATCAATTCTGAGTTTCCAGCTGACTATTTCCCCCAAACTTCCACATTTACTTACTGGATTTAAAGTGTTAATATATATATTTTTTAAGAAAACAGACCCTCCAAATTCTAAGTGTTAAAGCAGAAATTCAAGTGACTCAAATTCTGTGAAAAGAATATAAACATTATATCCATGTAACAATACATTTTTTGTGTCAAAATTACTCAGTTGTAAATGTGGTACATATATACCACGGAATACTATGCAGCCATAAAAAGAAACAAGAGCATGTCCTTTGCAGGGACATGGATGGATCTAGAAGCCGTTATCCTCAGCAAACTAACACAGGAACAGAAAATCAAACACTGCATGTTCTCACTTACATGAGGAAGCTGAATGATGAGAACACATGGTCACATGAGGGGTATCAATATAAACATACACTAGGGCGTGTCGGTGGAGCAAGGGGAAGGAGAGTATCAGGAGGAATAACTAATGAATGCTCAGCTTAGTACCTTAGTGATGAGTTGATCTGCGCGGCAAACCACCATGCCACACGTTTACCCATGTAACAAACCTGCACATCCTGCACATGTACCCCAGAACTTAAAAGTTGATGAAGAAAACAAGAATTATTCAGTTGTCTTTTGTGATTATACAAATAACCTATAAAAATAGTTAAAAAATAAAAAAAAAAAATTATAAATAATAAATTGAAAACATGCAATTAGCCTTCTAAAGATAAATGATGTAATATTTGATATATAGCTTTCAAATTTTTCTAGACATATTTGTAAACATATACCATATGTATCCTATACAGCTATACTCTACATAGTGTTCTGTAATTTGGTTTGCTCTCTTACCAATGCCCACAAAGACCTCTCCATGTCCGTATGTAAATAAGGAAACTGTCATATTGACATCTACCCAGTGTTCTATTATGATGCTTTAAACTTTATTTAACCCAATATTTATTCGTTTATTCGATAAATATTTATTGAACACCTATTACATACCAGGCCCAGTTTTTGCTTTAGAGACATGTATTAAGCCATCCTTGTATTGCTATAAAGAAATACCTGAGACTGAGTAATTTATAAGAAAAGAGACTTAATTGGCTCATGGTTCTGCCAGCTGCACAACAAGCATAGGGACATGCGCTTCTGAGGGAGGGTCTCAGAGAGCTTTTACCCATGGTGAAAAATGAAGCAAGAGCAGGTACTTCAGATGGCAAAAGCAGGAGCAAGTGAGAGGAAGTTCAGGGGAGGTGCCACACAGTTTTAAACAACCAGATCTCGTGAAAAGTCAGAGCCAGAGCTCTCTTCTCACCAAAGGGATGGCCCAAGCCATTCATGAGGGATCTACCCCATGATCCACATACCTCCCACCAGACCCCATCTCCAACACAGGGAATTACATTTCAACATGAAATTTAGGTGGGAACAAATATCCAAGATATATTAGATAGATAATAAAAGACCTCCTCTTTTGGAGTTTATATTCTAGGTGATTAATGCAAGCATTAAAAAAAAGTAAATACTATCTACATCAGGTATCTGTAACTTCAAGGAAAAGCATAAGTCAAGGCAAAGAAGGTAAGATATAATGGAGTTGTGCGGTTAAGAATGACTATTTTACAATGGTCGAGTAAGTAAAGCAACTGCAGAAACAAGACACTCAGAATAAGTAATGAGAGATTACAGCTAGAGAGAAGAACGATTGCAAAAGCCTTGAGATTAAGTATGTGTTTGATGTGTTCACAGACTAGCTATTGGGCCACTGTGGCTGGGCAGAATGGGCAAAGGGCAGAATGGATAGGGGCCAGAGAGGCTGTGGGGACGGATGCTATGGGAATTTACAGGGATATAGTAAGGACTTCAGTTTTTTACCCGAATAAAATAAGGACCCCTTGTGTGCCTGCAATTGGTGGGTTCTTGGTCTCCCTGACTTCAAGAATGAAGCCACATACCCTGGCAGTGAGAGTTACATTTCTTAAAGATGGTGTGTCGGGAGTTTCTTCCTTCAGACGTTCAGATGTGTCTGGAGCTCCTTCTTTCTGGTGGGTTCGTGGTCTTGCTGACAGGACTGAAGGTGCAGACCTTCACAGTGAGTGTTACAGCTCATAAAGGCAGCATGGACCTAAAGACTGAGCAACAAGAAGATTTATTGCAAATAGTGAAACACCTACCCTTCCACAGCCTGGAAGGGAACCCAAGCACGTTGCCACTGACTGGCTTGGGCAGCCTGCTTTTATTCCCTTATCCGGCCCCACCCACATCCTGCTGATTGGTCCATTTTACAGAGAGCTGATTGGTCCGTTTTGACAGGGTGCTGATTGATGCATTTACAATCCTTTAGGTAGACACTGCTAGATCTAAAAGTTCTCCAAGTCCCCACTAGGTTAGCTAGATACAGAGTACCCATTGGTGTATTTACAAACCTTGAGCTAGACACAGAGTGCTGATTGGTACACATACAATCATCCAGCTAGATATAAAAGTTCTCCAAGTCTCCATCCGGCTCAGGAGCCCAGCTGGCTTCACCTAGTGGATCCTGCACCGGGCTGCGGCAGAGCTGCCCGCCAGTCCCCAGCCGTCGCCTGCACTCCTCAACCCTTGGGCGGGCGGTCGATGGGACCGGGCGCCAGGGAGCAGGGGGGCGGCGCCCGTCGGGGAGGCTCTGGCGACGCCAGAGGCCAACGTGGAGGGGGGCGCTCAGACATGGCGGGCTGCAGGTCCCGAGCCTGCCCTGCGGGAAGGCGGCTGAGGCTCCGCGAAAAGTCGAGCACAGCGCTGTCGGGCCAGCACTGCTGGGGGACCTGGTGCATCCTCTGCAGCTGCTGGCCCAAGTGCTAAGCCCCCCACTGCCTTTAGCGGGGCCACTGGCCAGCCGCTTCGTGTGCGGGGCCCGCCGAGCCCGTGCCCGCATCCGCCGGAACTCGCACGGGCGCTCCGGAACTCGCACTGGCCAGCGAGCGCTCCTCGCAGCCCTGGTTCCCACCTGCGCCTCTCCCTCCACACCTCCCCGCAAGCAGAGGGAGGGGGCTCCAGCTTCAGCCAGCCCAGAGAGGGGCTCTCAGGGTGCCGTGGCGGGCTGAAGGGCTCCTCAGGCACAGCCAGAGTGGACGCCGAGGGCAATGAAGTGCTGTGAGGGCTGCTAGCACATTGTCACCTCTTACTTGGAGAGTATTGAGTAGTGACAGTTTTGTTGACATTTTTAAGGGGTTTTAATTGCTTTCTTGTTGAGAATAAACCATAGAGAATTAAGGTGAAAATAGGAAACCTAGTTGGGAGGCTAGCAGGGTGCATTGAAATATAAGATCACGAAGATACTGAAAAAACAAACAGAAATGACTGAAGTGAAAGGGGAAATCCATAAGAACAGAGCATCCTAGAAGCCGAGTAAGGAAAGTGTTTCAGGGAGAAGGGAGTAATTAACTACAAATAACTCAAGTAAAATGAGGACAAAATACTGATATAACAATGTGGAGGTCCCACGTGACCATAATAAAACAAATATATGTGGGATTTGGTGAGGAAGACCTAGATGAAGTGGATTCAGGATCAAATTGAAACAGAGGAATTTCTGATCACAGCTAGTTTCTCTTTCAAGGGAATTTGCTGTGAAGAACAACAGAGAATTGAGGCAGTATCTGGTGAGAGATATGAGGTCAACAGAGAAATGCTGGAAATACTAGGTTATACTTGTTCCATACCTAAAGCACTTTTCTGACTAAAACTAAAAATCAAATTAGTTTTTAAGTCACATCTATAATATAACTTTTGCTGTTTGCTATCATCTGTCTTTCTCTAAATTAGAAGTCCTTGCCACAGACCAGCTTTCTCCTTCCCTGTAGTTTTTCTCTCTCATCTAAATCTGTCTGATGCTTTTACAGGAATTAATACAATATTATTTCATTTTTTTTTTCTTTTAAGAAATTTAAAATTTTGAGAGGGAGTCTCTCTGTGTTGCCCAGGCTGGTCTCAAACTCCAAGTCCTCTTTTGGGAGGTCCTCCTGCCTAGATTTCTCAAAGTACTGGGTTTGTAAACATGGGCCACGGCTCCCAGACTGCTATATTATTTTTAAGCAGATCACCTTACCTTCATTTTAATCCCTTTCCTTAAAGGACTTTGTCTATTTAATGGAATAATCTTTAAAACTTTTCCAATGGCTTTTTTTCTTTTTCTTCTTCTATAGATTTCTAAATAAATTTAACTTTTTGGTTGATGTAAAGTCGATCTCCAATGCATAATTTACAAATAGTTGACTTACTACAAATAGAATTTAACATTACTGATATTTGTACCTGATGCCTTCCAATTTAATCTGACCTTACATTCATTAAGATACTTAGAAAAAAAAAATTCCTTTTGAGGGTCATCCTATTACCTATTTTGCACAGTACTACTTTCCTCTCCTTGTATTCCTCCCCGTTTTATTCTATTTGCATTTCTCTCCATATTTCCCATTCATCAGTTGTTTTTTTCTGTTGCTGTGTGTAAATTGCCCCCCAAAACTTATGTACCTTAAAACAACAATAATGATTTACTATCATTCATGCTGTCTGTGGATTTGGAATTTGAGAATGGCTCGGCCAGATGATTCTGGCTCAGGGAGTCTTTTGAGGTTTCAATCAGACAATTATTTCAGAGGGATGATCTTGAAAGCCTTTTCTCCACTTGTCTGGTGCCTGAATTGGGAGGCCTTGAACCTCTGAGACCTCTTGAACATAATCTCAGTGTCTATGTAATTTCTCCACTTGATCTACCCAGTAGACTTTAGGATAGCTGAGCTTCTTGCAAATAAGCTCAGGGTTTCCATGGCACATGTTCCAAGAAAGAGTCAAATGAAAGCCATTATTTACTTGTGTGTATTAGCCTTTGAAATCATCCAGTATCACTCCTACTGCAATCTGTTGATCGAGGCAATTACAAACTTTCGTTTGTTTTCAAGGGAGGGGACATCGACCTCACCTCCAGATGGAGGAGTGTCAATATAGCATGGTAAAAACAGCTTGTGGAATTAGATATATATTGGTGTAGCCATCTTTGAAAGATACAATCTGCCACACCTCTCAAGCACCAATCTCCTTCTTCCTTGATTCATGTTTCTCACTCTAATTATGCTCTTACACTTCAACATAATCTCCAGTCTTGTATGATTTTCTTATTCTCTAATCATCTCCTGACTTTACTTCCTTGCCTTCTAGTCTGACCCTCTGTCTAGGAATTTCTTCCCACTCTTCAGTACCCTCAGAGGCGTGTCCCTTTTGATCCTTAAGTACTCGAAATATAGTCTGCCCTCAGTAAATGTGGCCTCTGTATCCACAGATTCAGCCAACTGTGGATCAAAAACAATTTTTTTTTTTAAAAAAAAGGCATCTGTTACTGAGCATGTACATGTATTTTTTATTGTCATTATTCCCTAAATAATACAACTGTTTCCATAGGCGTTGGGTATTATAAGTACTTTAGAGATTACTTAAATTATAAAGAGGGGGTTATATGCAAATCTTATGCCATTTTATTTAAGGCACCTGAGCGTTTGTGAATTTAGGTATCCATAGGGAGTCCTGGAACTAATTCCTCACGGATGCCAAGGGACAACTGTATGTCAATTTCCAAGTTTAATTATCTCTCCTTCTGCAGTACTGAATCATACTGAAAAAAAATT
The DNA here is from genome assembly GCF_000951045.1 of Mandrillus leucophaeus. Taxonomy (NCBI): domain Eukaryota; kingdom Metazoa; phylum Chordata; class Mammalia; order Primates; family Cercopithecidae; genus Mandrillus; species Mandrillus leucophaeus. Next base: position 354,563 of record NW_012102288.1, read on the forward strand.
GCGTTACTGAGTTTTTTGGCTTTATTATTAGCATTATTTTAAATTCTGTTCTTAATCAGTGTATTGACACTGCCCAACAGTACTTCCTCAACTAGTTACAAATATTCTCTGTTCCTAGGATGGCTATTACAAACACTTTGCCACGTTTATGAAATCATCGTTTCAAATTCTCTGTTATTAGCAGAAAATTCAGCTGCTGCTAACAGAAATTTCTCTTATTATCTGACCTAATCCTTCCAACATTTAATTTTTAAAATTCTATGTTTTAGTTCATTTATTTTTATAATTTTAAAAAACAGTAAGAACATATAATACTCCACATTTTTGTCTTTTATTGATATAGCTGCTTTCCATCCATTGTGTTTAAAGTCTTCTCTTTTTTTGTTATTTTTAAGTTAGTAATGTCACTTCAGTTTTGATTTTATTCTAAATCTATTATTATTTAAGATCACAGTCTTAACTTTTTAGGTTGACATTGATTTATACTGACATTATTTATACATACTATATGTCAACAATGGATCTAAGTGTTTAATACATATGAGTCATTTATTGCTAAAAAAAAAAAAACACTGATGATGTAGAAACTATTATTTTCCTAATATTACTGAAAATTAAGCTGAGGTAGAGAGAAGATAACTAACTTTCCCAGATCACAAAACTAGGATAACTAGAGTTCATGTTTACAACCACAATATGATACTTCTTCAGTTTTTACACAATGTTATTAAATTATTATTAAGTTGTCTTATAATATCTCTACTTTCCGGGCTTTACCAAGGTTTTCTGAGTGGCCAAATTATTAATTATTATAAATGTATAACAGTTTAAGAGGAAATTGTATATTCTTATTTTGTAGGCTACGAAGTATAGTATATATGTGATAGATACACATACATTCTTATTTTAGTTTGATATATTACTTTCTGCAATAACTATATTCTTGTTACCTGATAATTTGCATTTTATCAAGGTATTTTAGTTTTATATTGTTTGTGTTTTGTTAATATGATTTTAAGTTTATAAAAGTTTGTCACCATGGATTGTACATTTATCCTTATTTAATGTCCCTCTTTGTCATGTTTTCACCTTAAATTTTACTTTGTCTAATGACAATAATATCTGACTTTATTTTTGCTTTCACTTCCCTGGGACATCTTTGTGCTTAATTTTAGTTTTATTTTTTCCTAATCACCTTAAATGCACTTTTTATAAACAATGTATGGTTGGAATTTATTTTATTAGGGTTATTCAATCCATGTATTTTTACTCTAATAAAATATAGTTGCTTTTATGCTTTCGCAGTAATTTTATGATGACATTTTTCTTACTCTTGAATGCCTTGTTCAAATTCTCCTTTTCTCCCCAATTCTCTACCAATTTTCAGATTTTTGTCTCAAATCTTTTAAAGTTTTTAGTCCCCGGCTGCTAAGAAGTTTTTCTTCAACTATCACTCCTTGTTTTCAAGGATCTTAACATTTATTTTCCAGAAATGTAATCATTATTGCAGAAGGTACTGTTAGTTTCCTATCAGATATCTATGTTATTATTTTCCCCCTAATTTTATCTGAAGGTCAATGAGCGCAAATAAGACACTTTATATCCTGGTCTCCTTGACAGCCATCATTTCTATGATTGGTTGGGGAGGAAAGCTTCTTAAAAAGGGAAAATGCAGATTTCATGTGCCTTTCTGTTCCTTCTTCCTTTTCTGTTTCTTACTATAATTTGGGCATAAAAAAAAATGCAGCTTTGGTAGTCACTTTGCACATAAGGCAATCTTGAGGAGGAAAGCCTCCCTCTAAGGATATGGGGCAGGAACACACATGTCTGGCACCTTGAGAATGGGAAACCCACAAACCTATCTTCCCCCCAACGCCCCAGATTGCATTTAAATGAAAGACGAGTAAATTTAGCTTTTTAAAGCCAGTCATTTGAACTTTCTGTTTTCTGTAGCTGAAGTTAATCCTATCTAATAAAAAATCAATTTTTCACTTGAATCTGTTAATGTATATGCATATATGAATATTTATGTCATGAGATGTAGCTTAGCTTAATTCTTGTCAAGTTCACTTTTCCTGTCTTGAGATCTCAGTTCAATTGTATTTTAGTTTAGATCCTTCAAAAAAAAATTTCTTGGGAAACAGTCTCTGACTTATTAAATGTCCCAAAACGTCACCCTTTGGTTTGACACATTCTGGATTCAGAATCCACAGACCTCTGATTCTGCTGCTGCCAAAGCACAGACTTCAAGATGTGAGGGACTGCACGGTTGGAGTACTGTAGTGGGTTGTTAAAATCTTAACTGACAGCAAGGTAGCCCTTGAAAAGTAACAACCCAAGTGTAGTCTGTGCCAGTAAAGAGCTTCTAAGGCTTGGACTTAGAACAGGTTTTGATATGAGACGCTCCGGGAAATGTATAACATGAGCGGAGAAAATGTGGCCTGCTTTCTTCTCGTTACAGAAGACACACACACTCACAAACACACACTCAAAGAGAGAAAGGGGGAGAGAACAGAACCCTCAAAACCTACACTTGTACATCAAGGCCAGCATTGGCAGGAGAGCAGCTAGCAGAGCAGGCTGAGGTGGGCCAGGTGGTGGCAGATTCTTGGCTCTAAGACCAGCAGATTGGCAGTAGTGTTAGGGTTTTGCGGCAACATATGCCAGAAGGAAGAGGTGGGGGTCATTGTTTGGGGGAAAAGAGAAAGAAGGCCTTTCAAAGACTGAACTTCTATGTGTGATCCTAATTCTGTCTCCCCCATCAACCTACACAAAGACAGTAAAAAAGCACATTAACGAGAGGAGGACAACTTCACAAACGTATCTAAAGTACCCAGTCCTCTTAGCTACTGGAAAATCACCTCTGTGTTAAAGCGGATGGTGGCTGGGATCCACTGTAAATAGAATTAAACATTAATGTGGCCTCTCTTATTCCCCAAATCTTCATCTAGATATAAAATCTAGTGTTTATTTTCCAGCCCCATTGCCACTGCCTTGGTTTAGTTCCAAATCATGTTTGCTGAGGATGAATACTGCTGTAAAAACCTATTTGAGATCTAAACTTTTGAGACCCAGCTTTCAAATTCACCAGCTGTAAGGCTATTATTATGCTCCCCAGAACACAAATCTAACCTTGTCACTCCTCAGTATAGAATTTTTAAATTGTTCCTTATTGTATAACACAAGTTTCAAATTTCCTTTAATATTATTAAATGCTTTTTACGATCCTTCTCCTCCTGTTCAATTCCATTTTCTGCCATGGGCTCCCATTTTCCTTTTAAATCATGTGTAATTTCCTGAAGGGTTCATGCTGTTTCATACCCCATCCCATTGTGGATCTGTCCTTGTGCCCAGAGTGGCCTTCCCCACCTCTGCCTTTAAACTACAGCGAAGCCTCTCCCAAAGCCACTTAACTCCAAGCGGAGCCAGAAGATTTTGTCCTGTCTAATCTCTAGCACCTAAAAAAATGCATTTTTGACTTTGTTTACATTCTTCTTTACAAAAGAGTTAGCTTAATATGGGCAGAGATTTAATCCTTTTGATCTGTATATCCCTTCTTAGTACAGTGTTAAGGTAAGTAGTAAATACTATTTTTTTCTTCATTAACAAGGTCTCCACTTGTTCTTAGCACTTTTAACAATTGATTGAAATAGGCTGGGCACGGTGGCTCACGCCTGTAATCCCAGCAGTTTGGGAGGCCGAGGCGGGTGGATCACGAGGTCAGGAGATTGAGACCATCCCGGCTAACACAGGTGAAGCCCCGTCTCTACTAAGAATACAAAAATTAGCCGGGTGTGGTAGCGGGCGCCTGTAGTCCCAGCTACTTGGGAGACTGAGGCAGGAGAATGGCGTGAACCCAGGAGGCAGAGATTGCAGTGAGCCGAGATCGCACCTCTGCACTCCAGCCTGGGCGACAGTCAGACTCCTTCCAAAAAAAAAAAAAAAATTGAGTGATGGGGCTTCTTTATTTATTAACCTATTCAACAAAATTTATTGAGGGTCTACATCTTACCAGGCACTGTGCTAGGCCCAGGACATGGCTCACAAATTTCTCAAATATAACGTGGTTCTTGTCTACAAATGTAGGTCCTAAAAAACTCAAGTCCTAATAACTGAAGTCCTAATAGGGGGAAAAAAATGCCCCAATTAAAAGGCTAAGATCTACAATTAATTGATAAGAAAACTAGTACTACAAGATTCTAAAATGATATCTAGCAGGTTATTGAATTAAATTAAAATTGAATTGAATTAAAATTAAAATTTTGAGAAAGGACAATTTTATGTATATATAGAAAAAATATGTACTTTTTCAATCTTAAGAAAATTATAACTGAGACATTCATCAAGACCTGAGATCCATCAATTGGAAAAGGATTTTAAATGTAGTTGACGTTTCCAAGGACCAAACTAAGAAGGCAATTCCATTTATAATAGCTACAAAAGATAAGATAAAGTAAAATGCCTAGGAATACATTTGACCAAAGAGGTAAAAGATATCTATAAGGAGAACTATAAAACACTGATGAAAGAAACCCTAGATGACAAAAACAAATGGAAAAACATCCCTGGTTCATGGATTGGGAGATTCAATATTATTAAAATGACCATGCTGTCTAAAGCAATATACAGATTCAACACAATCTCTATCAAATTACCAATGTCATTTTTCATAGAATTAGAAAAAAAAATCCTAAAATTCATATAAAACCAAAAAAAGAGTCCAAAATGCCAAAGCAATTTTAAACAAAAAGAACAGAGTCGTTGGCATTATATTATCTGACTTCAAATTATACTACAAAGCTATAGTAACCAAAACAACATAGTACTAATATAAAAACGTACACATTGATGAATAGAACAGCATGAAAAACTCAGAAATAAAACCATACACCTATAACCAACTGATGTTTAACAAAGCCAACTAAAATATTTAATAAGTAAATGACTCCCTATTCAATAAATGGTGCTGGGAATATTGGATAGCCATATGCAGAAGATTGAAACTGGACACCTACCTCTCACCAGCTACAAAAATTAACTCAAGATAGATTAAAGACCTGAACATAAGACCTGAAACTATGAAAATACTAGAAGAAAGCCTGGAAAAAAATCTTCAGGACATTCACCTAGGCAAAAAAATATTATGACCAAGGCCTCAAAAGCAAATGCAGCAAAAACAGAAGTAGACAAATGGGACTTAAACTAAAAAGTTTCTGGACCGAAAAATAAACAACAGAGTGAAGAGACAAACTACAGAATAGGGAAAAAAATTTCAAACTATGCATCTGTCAAAGGAATAATTTTCGGAATCTACAAGGAACTCAAACAACTCAGCAAGAAAAGAAACAACCGCATTAGAATGTGGGCAAAGAACATGAACTTTTTTCAAAAGAAGACATACACACCACTGGCATAGTGATGTCGAGAAAATGCTCAACATCACTAATCATTAGAGAAATTCAAATTAAAATCACAATAAAATATCATCTCACACTAGTCAGAATGACTATTACTAAAAAGTCAATAAACAACGGATGTTTGTGAGGATGCAGAGAAAAGGGAATGCTTATACACTTTTGGTGGAAATGTAAATTAGTACAACCTTTATAGAAGAGAGTATGGAGATTTCTCAAAGAACTAAAAATAGAACTGTCATTAGATCCAGAAATTCCACTACTTGGTATATATCCAAAGGGAAAGAAATCATTATATTAAAAAGATACCTGCACTCACATGTTTATCACAATAGCAAAAATGTGGACTCAGTCTAAGTGTCCATCAACAGAGGATTTGATAAAGAAAATGTGCGATACACACACACACACACACACACACACAAAATGCAATACTAAGACATAAAAAAGAATAAAACTGTAACTTTTGCAGCAATGTAGATGGAACTGGAGGCCATTATCCTAAGTAAAATAACTCAGAAACAGAAAGTCAAATGCTGCATATGCTCACTTATAAATGGAAGCTAAACAATAGGTACATGGGTATACAGAGTGGAATAATAGACCTTGGGTACTACAAAAGATGGGAGGATGGGGAGATGAGAGTTGAAAAATTACTTATTTGGTACAAGGTTCACTGTTCAGGTTATGAGTACACTAAAAGCCCAGACTCCACCACTGTGCAATATATACATGTAAGAAATCCACACTCATATACCATAAATATATAAACATAAAAAAATTAAAGTATCTGGTATCTCAAAAATCTTTTCTAAGAGACTTTTGTGAATACAAATTATTAATGTTGTGTGTTATGGTATAGAGGGTTACCAAATTTTATTTGGGAGGTTTTGATATATATAAAGTGGAGATATTCACTCTTCAGCTCTGACACAGGCAGAAACAACTTGTTCAATCATCTATGGAATTTAGAGCCAGTACAATCTCTTCCACAGAAGCCACAGTCTGGGAGACTGGGACCCCAAATCTGCATTTGTACCTTAACCATATTTTCAAGTTCAAGTCCACTCTCTGTGATACAGGTTAGAAATTTTTTAAAATAAATAACTTGCTAAAATGATATAAACTTAAATGTATCTGCAGCTAGTTTTCAGTTTTGCATAATATTTAACTATTTAACCTTTTCCAAGTACTTTTATTTTTGTGCTTTCTTTTTTATTATTATTATACTTTAAGTTCTGGGATACATGTGCAGAACGTGCAGGTTTGTTACACAGGTATACACGTGCCATGGTGGTTTGCTGCACCCATCAACCCAACATCTACATTAGGTATTTCTCCTAATGCTATCCCTCCCCTAGCCCCCCACCCCCCAACAGGTCCCAGTGTGTAATGTTCCTCTCCCTTTGTCCATGTGTTCTCATTGTCCAACTCCCACTTATGAGAGAGAACATGCAGTGTTTGGTTTTCTGTTCCTGTGTTAATTTGCTGAGAATGATGGTTTCCAACTTCATCCATGTTCCCGCAAAGGGCATGAACTCATCTTTTTTTATGGCTGCATAGTATTCTATGCTGTATATTATATGTGCCACATTTTCTTTATCCAGTCTATCATTGATGGGCATTTGGGTTGGTTCCAAGTCTTTGCTATTGTGAATACTGCTGCAATAAACATATGTGTGTATGTGTCTTTATAGTAGAATGATTTATAATCCTTTGGGTATGTACCCAATAATGGGATTGCTGGATCAAATGGTATTTCTGGTTCTAGATCTTTGAGGAATCGCCACACTGCCTTCCACACTGGTTGAACCAACTGACACTTCCACCAACAATATAAAAGCATTCCTATTTCTCCACATCCTCTCCAGCATCTGTTGTTTCCTGACTTTTTAATGATCACCATTCTAACTGGCATGAGATGATATATCATTGCGGTTTTGATTTACATTTCTCTAAAGACCAGTGATGATGAGCTTTTTTTCATATGTTTGTTGGCTTTGCTGTTCTTTTTTTGTGCTTTGTATTGGACTTTATTTATTTATTTATTTTATTTTTAATTTTTTTTTATTTTTATTTTTTTTGAGACAGAGTCTCACCCAGGCTGGAGTACAGTGGCACGATCTTGGTTCACTGAAAGCTCCACCTCCCGGGTTCACGCCAATCTCCCGCCTCAGTCTCTCAAGTAGCTGGAACTACAGGCACCCGCCACCACTCCTGGCTACTTTTTTTCATATTTTTAGTAGAGATGGGGTTTCACTGTGTTAGCCAGGATGGTCTTGATCTCCTGACCTTGTGATCCGCCCACCTCAGCATCCCAAACTGCTGATATTACAGGTGTGAGCCACTGCGCCCAGCCTCTAACAGACTTTATTTATATTTCTTCCAAAATCATTTAAGTAAAAAATACAATTTTGAAACATTAAAATGCCAGGAAATGGAGGCAGATATGAATATAAAGTGCAACCAGATAGAATTAACACATACAATGTTTGTCATGATATCCTGTATGCAAAGTGGAATTGGGCATGTTACAGATCTGCCTCTAATCCTTCCAGCAGGTAATTTGAACAGCAAGCACAATTTTTAAAAAGACTCCATTGTGCAGTGTTCTTAAGAAGAAAGCAAGAAAAGTACAAGTAGTACAAGTATTCCTGGCACTAAGTCCAGGCAGAAATTTCTTTTTATATATTCTTTTGTATGAGCAATGTCCTCAATACATTTTTTTTTTCTTGAGACTGAATCTCGCTCTGTCACCCAGGCTGGAGTGCAGTGGCGCCACCTCGGCTCACTGCAACCTCCGCCTCCAGGATTGAAGTGATTCTGCCTCAACCTCCTGAGTAGCTAGGATTACAGATGCGTGCCATCATGCCTGGCTAATTTTTGTATTTTTTAGTAGAGACAGGGTTTTACCATGTTGGTCAGGCTGGTCTCTAACTCCTGACCTTCTAATCTGCCCTCCTTGGCCTCACAAAGTGCTGGGATTACAGACGTGAGCCACCACACCTGACCTTATACTTTTAAGTAAACATAATAACATGTTCTTATATTCTTTTTGGAAAACTTCTTAATGAAGGTGTACTATCATTACACCTACGTGATGGGATACACACACACCACACACACACTCACGTACAGTGCAATAACAGGACACAACTCCACCAAGGGTTAATATAAGGATATACTTTAAATAAGCTGGAGGAAAAGAAAGGCGGTCTAATCTTACAGAATACTTTCCACAAATACTATTTTCTGTCATAGCTTTTGACATGCAAAGAACAGTTATGAGTTCCATAAGTTTTTCTAAGTACCTGCAGTTGGTTTCTGAAAAACCATTTGGAAATCCATTTATAGGTAAGTCCAAAGTAATGTCATCTGGTGGTGGTAGAAAGAGTTTTGCTTTGGCTTAGAACTTTTTTGTGATCAGACAGTGTTAGTTACAAATTTGAAACTGGGAGAATATCTGAATCTTGATAAGAGCCTGGAATACAGTTATGTTACCAGTCAAAAATCAAGTCATATAATTTAGCTCTTAGAAAACTGAGGTTGTGTTAATATATTCTGAATATTAAGAAGCCAAACAAGGACAGTGGCTTGAATGAAACTCTGCCTGATCCAGTCAGAATCACGCAACGAGGCCCCAATCAGAAGTGGACAGAGAAGCCCAGACTACAAACATTCTCCTCAATTGTAGTGGCGTCTGCTCTAAAACATATAAGTGGTTGACTTCCTAGAATTCCAGATGATAAATCAATGGTCAAATGCTAGTCTAGATCAATTAAATCAGAATCCTTCAATTTCATCTCAGACTAAATAGTGTATTGGGGGTGGTATCAAAGAATCTGCATTTTTAACAAGAATCTCCGGGGAGTTTGAAACAGAAATGGCTTGGTAGTCTTTGCCAGAAAATCCTGATGATATAGTTTGGATAGTCGTCCCTTCCAAATCTCATGTTGAAATGAGATCCCCAGTGTTGGAGGTTGGGCCTAGTGGGAGGTATTTGGTCATGAGGGCAAATCCTTCATAAATGGTTTGGTGCCATCCCCCTAGTATTGAGTTATCACTCTGTTAGTTCATGTGAGAGCTGGTTGTTAAAAAAAGTGCCTGGCACCTCTCCTCTCTCTTGTGCTTCCTCCCTCTCTTGCCATGTGGCACTCTGGCTCCCCTTGCCTTCTGGCAGGAGTAAAAGCTTCCTGAGGGCATTACCAGAAGCAGACGCTGGTGCCATGCTCTTTGTACAGCCTGCAGAACCATAATCCAAATAAACCTCTTTTCTTTATAAATGATCCAGCATCAGGTAGTCCTATATAGCAGCTCAAAACAGACTAATACACCTGGTCAAAATATTTTTAGCTTGGAAACAAGGTATAAGCAAACATCCCAGTAAATCACGCACATAAAGCCCAGCTTTAAGTATTACTAGTTTGTTATAAGCTCTGAGATCATCTGGTTGAATAATAAATACAACATGATTGGAAAAAGTGTCTCATTAAATAGGACGCTTTGATTTATACTAGCTAAAATCTTAGAGTGGGGGCATCAAATTGTACAAATATTAGTTGATGGTTTTATCGAGGTATAGCTATAAAAAAAGTTATTTAATTAAAATATGTTATTTAAAGTTCTTTTTGATAGTAGTAGCTAGAAGGCTGTTTCAGTGGTCTATTCTGGACACTCCTAGTAGAAACATGACCTTTCAATATGTATGTAAAATATTAACTATTATTCTGTGCTCTGTAACAGGAAAAGAGATCCTAAATTCATCAGATTTAAACCTTGTAATAAACCAAAATTTTCAAATACTTAAAGGAGGAAAAAGAAAACTCATTAATGGTCACCCCATTGAAAAATCTTGTTAAGGGAACATCTTTACAGACTCTGGCTCTTAAAAAAGTACCGAACTTCTGAAGCGATATAAACATTCGTACGGAGCAGGACTTACCCACACTCTCTGAGAAATAAAGAGCTAGGAATATGGCTCCAGTTACCTGAACAAGTTGTATTCCAGGCTGTTCTTTGTTTGTTTGTTTTTATTATTATACTTTAAGTTCTAGGGTACATGTGCACAACGTGCAGGTTTGTTATGTATGTATACATGTGCCATGTTGGTGTGCTGCACCCATTAACTCGTCATTTACATTAGGTATTTCTCCTAATGTTATCACTTCCCACTCCCCCCACCCCACAACAGACCCTGGTGTGTGATGTTCCCCACCCTGTATCCAAGTGTTCTCATTGTTCAATTCCCACCTGTGAGTGAGAACATGCAGAGTTTGGTTTTCTGTCCTTGAGATAGTTTACTCAGAATGATAGTTTCCAGCTTCATAATGTCCCTGCAAAGGACACGAACTCATCCTTTTTATGGCTGCATAGTATTCCGTGGTGTATATGTGCTGCATTTTCTTAATCCAGTCTATCATTGATGGACATTTGGGTTGGTTCCAAGTCTTTGCCCTTGTGAATAGTGCCACAATAAACATACGTGTGCATGTGTCTTTATAGGAGCATGATTTATAATCCTTTGGGTATATACCCAGTAATGGAATCACCAGGTCAAATGGTATTTCTACTTCTAGATCCTTGAGGAATCGCCATACTGTCTTCTATAATAGTTGAACTAGTTTACAGTCCCACCAACAGTGTAAAAGTGTTCCTATTTCTCCACATCCTCTCCAGCACCTGTTGTTTCCTGACTTTTT
>NW_012102288.1:366480-381994 GCF_000951045.1 Mandrillus leucophaeus
TGAGCAACCACGCCTGACCAAATAAATCAATTCTTAAACAGCAAAATGTTTGACCGAGCACATGAAGAAAGTTTCTCTTAGAGAAGGAAAAAAAATACAGTATGATTAGTTCGATAATCAGATAAATAGTTCTGCTGCCTTTTCAAGATGCCAGCGTATAGTAAGGTAAGTTCTGTTGTTTTACCAGTTCTCAATGGAAGCAATAAAGCTACAGAATGTATGTAAAAAGTCCTTGCTGCAGATGCATTTAAAGTGGATACTTTCCAATTTTGGAAGATAAATTTAAAAATTATTAATAGCTAGTACATTTTAAAAAATGAGATTAACTTATTTCTGCCTCAAAATGTACCCAATTAAAAGCAAAGATTGGACAATAAGAAGTGTAGGTTTTAGAGGGTTTGAGAAATCAAATTAAGCAGATTTATATGATTTTAAAAATAATTTGTAAATGATAAAATTATTTTTACGACAATTTCTGAAGCAGAAGAAAAAGTAATGTGGGCTCATAATAGCAGAGATAGGGTATAAAAAGTGCTGTGGTTAGTGCCATGGCAGGCTTCCCATCTGGAGTATCAAGCATGCAATTCTGAACAGAACAGTGCCTGGCTCTGCTGGCCCAGCCACCTAACTCCATGAGGGCTTTGTACCTTTCTTCAACCATTTCTTTTCAGTTCTCTTCTAAGAGGGCAGGCTTTCTATTGTATGAAAACTGTCATGAATTTCATCAGGACAAATAGTAAGAATTTGTTTGAAGTAAATAGTATCTAGTCATAAGTGCAATTCTACCTGATCATCTTGCTTTTCTCTGAGTAGAGAAGGAAGGACGTCCAGGATGACACTGATAGGCTGGGATAAAATAAAAGGGTAAAGAATCCAGTAGTCGCTTTGGGGTTGAGAAGGGAAGTTGTAGTGGGAAGAAATGTATAGGAGGAAAAGATGGAGAAGCAGTTGTTGGATTAACAGAGTTTTGCATTTCAGTGGAGGATCTGTTGTTATAGGAGATAATAAGCACGCAGTGCAGCATGTGATCTGCTGTGCAAAACTGTGAGAGTGGTTTGATGAAATGTAGAAATAAAAGTCAGCCACATCAGAGAGACCAAGGAAGAGTTAAGCTGGATTCCTGGATGCATTACCCACATTGACCCAAGAGCTAGAGAGTATGACTTCAAGTCAGTTTCCAATGTGTATAAGTAAGGGGAGGAGAGCCCAAGAGGTTGAAAATGTCAGTAACAAAGAGAGATTTACCATGATAAATCCTCTTACATGTGCCAGGTTTTATTCATGAAAGAAAGAGTAGATGTCTGGGCATAAAATTGGTGAGCAAAAAGAATACTGGTGCTACCTGCCAGTTTGATGATGGTTAGAGATTAGGATTTGGTGTTCTCAAAGTATAGTTTAATTTTAGTAAAAGAAATATGTGCTTTGTAGACACTGAGAATATAAAGTGTTTTGTTCACATGGAAAGATAGTTCCGTAGACACATTGAAGCAATTGTGAGAAAATGAAGCAAAATGATGAATTGGGAAAAGAATTGTCATGCAGTTATTATTAATTCATTAATTGAAGAGATATTTATCAAACAACCTTTGCATGCTAGGCATTATTCTAGGGAACCAATGAAACAACAGCCAGCAACACTAATGAGAAGGCCTTCGACATCAAGGAACTTTATATTCTTAAGGATTATTGGCAATGAATTTCCAAGGAGATAGGCAGTTTACAGATCTCTCCTTTCTACTTGTCTCAAATTGTTATAACCGTATGAATGTTAGTTAAAAACAAACAAAAATAAAGAGAAAGAAAGAAAAAGAAAAATATATTCTTCAGGGAAAAAGCTCTCTAGAAAAGCGGAAATATAGAACCTGGATATTTGTAAAGGAGTGAGGAAAACTGAACACCAAGGAGTGAATTAAACGAAGAAGAGACATTAAAGAGCCGAGATATGAAACTAATATACATTGCGGGACATATTCGGACTGATTAACTGAATGTTGTATATGGAGAGACATACATAGACATACACACACACACACACATTTGCATTTAGAAATCATGTAAAAAATTTCGGATATATTGACGATACTCTAAAATTGCAATTTTCCCACTTTATAATGGATATGCTATATGATCTAGACTCAGCTTTATAGGCAAGTCCTTCACTTAGTCTACCAAAACCATATAAACAGAGCTTTTAAATCTATGCCCCTGTTTTAAGGAACATCGCTTTTCTGAAGATGTTCTCGTTATCTCATCTATAATAAGTAAGTTTCATGTTGCCATGCACTGTTGAGGATTTTCCAGTTCCACAACATTTTGTTTTTACCATTTTTCCTCGGTAATTAAAATATTACCTTAAATATTTTGAAATTAATCAGAAATTGATCACCTAATAAACAACAGTTTAAAAAAAATAAGTATTATCTTTTTGCTATTGCTCAGGACTTGGGCCTATGAAAAGTAACACAATAGCTGTTTTGTTTCTGAAGGTGTCACAAGCAGTACCTCCTCAGATATATCTCCCCTCCGACCTGCCATGGCCTTAACGTAAGATTCTCAAAACTGGGATTCCTTCTGGCTTGAGGCAAGAAGCTTAGCTAGGGCTTGAAAAAGAGTTGTCACAGATTCAGAAGACCACTGATAAACATAAATGTTCAGGGAAGAAAATGAATGGGTTTTAAAAAAATGTAAAATTATGAAATTTTGGATATGAAAAAATAAATGCTTTACTTTTTCCTTCAGCTCTGCTTCATTTGTTCTCAAATTAGCTGCTTGCCTCTTGTTCATCTCATGAGACAACAAGAGCCTAGGCAATTGGATGGGGTTGGGCTAAAGGAAGGACCAGGAGTTGTATAGGACAAGGCATGCTGTGGAGGGAGGTCTGCTGATACTTAGCTTGGCGCTAAAACTGGTGGTGACATTACAAGTGAAGAGTGACAAAACAGTGAAAGGAGAACAAGAACAAAGAGGTGCTTCGAAAATTTTGCTACCCAACTTCTCATGCATGGCCATTGGCCTGGATAACAATGAAGATGCTGTGACCACTCTTCAGGGCTGGCTCCAGAAGGAAGAGGAGTGGCCAAGTAGCTAGTCTTTGCTAATGGATTACTTAGAGCAACACATTCTCACCACTGAATAACTTGTTTTTCTTGTAATTTCACCACGAAAAAGTTCACTTCCTCTTGAGACCCCTACTAAAATCACATTTTCCTAGGAGTCAAGTATTTACCTTGAAATGTTACTTTGGTTTCATTTTATATAAAAGTTAGAATAAACAGTGCTGAATAAAAATTGATTTTTAAATTAATATTCTTAGTGTCTGATTCTGTAATTTCTCAGAATTATTTGAATAAAATTTGAAAAGCTGAAAATACACATTTTAAAATTTATCAGTGAACATAAAATAGTCCTAAATGTCTTCCACAAAATGGCGCAGAAAAAAATTAATAATGTAAATGTCACTTACCAGTCTGATAATAAATTGAAAATCATGAGTTCATCATTTCATCTCAATGTAGACTAAATCTCTCAACTCAGATAAAAGCTCCAAAATTTAATGCTGTATTTATCTGGTTTTCATAACTTTTATGAAATATTTCTGTACCAGTGTTAACCTTCTTTATTATAGTACCTGCTCTTAAAAACAACATTAAAAACCTTTTATATCATGATTATCCTTGGTTATATAAACCTATTGGAAAAAATGTTTTGATCATTAGGTACTGCACCAGAGGGCTTAATTCAATCCTTAACTGCAGAGATTTGACATTAACTATGAGTGAATACACAACTCATCTAATCAAAAACAACAAGATTTTTCATACAATAGAGAGGGCAGTGTAAATGTGATTATAGAATTCTCAATATAGCTTTTACTTAAAAACTACATAATGCACATCCTTTACAGCAGTAAGTGTGTAATCACATTGGATTTGATAAGAAATTTCTTCATGAAGACACAGTACAATCAGGCATAAAGAATTTCAAGATATAAGATAATTGTTAAACACCTGACATAATGTTACACACATGAAATACAATAATTATAGAAATACATTTCATGAAAAACATAAAAGACATTTAACTCCAAAGATTATAAAGAAAACTTAAGAGAATAAAAATACGTGGCAAGTGGAGGGGATTGGTGCACCCTCGTTAGTAGCAGTAGTTGTGTAGAAAACAATTCCCTTTGAACTTTGGGAAATAATAGTGTTTTCATGCCTTTGTACTTTAGTTTTTGTGGTACGTAAGGTAATAGAGTAGACTTTTACAATATTTTCTCTATATATTGTCTCTAAAAAATCTATTTTTTGCTTCATGCAGTTTGAAAACTAATTGAATAAAACTTAGTGGAATTTACTTTTTTAGACTTGTAACTTTTAGAAAGTAGAAAAGGCATTTGTTGTGAAACTGACACTGAAAAGCTTTCTAAATTGTAATGACTAGCGAAATTTTTTTTGAAATGCAGTTGATGGCTATTGCAATTTACATCAAGTGCATTCTATTATTACACTAGTATTAAAATAATAGCCCTCCTCACAAATTGGGTCCATAAACAGTTTTGGGGTTTTTTGCCATTCTGATATTTCAGGTTTAAGCGTAGCCAGACTAAATGTTAGAAACATATTTACCTTAATCTTCATTAAAACAATGTGTCTTGGGAGTGAAATTCAATATCATTTTGTCTGCTACTTGCAATTAACTCATCAATAATTTATAACAGATGTTTAATATCCTATAAATTCTCCAAGCTTTGGAAATTCAGAAGTAAATTTCCTCACAAACTGGGAGTAATCTTTAGCCAACAATAAATAAATTCAAGTATGAAAGTTTTTGTGGTCTTATAGAAATTCAGAAATAACAAAGTTAAAATGGATTCAATGTTAGATAAATTTATATCATCCCTATTGATAAAAGCTCAACGACATTGACAACTTACATTAAATCTTTGAAATATAGCAAAAAAAAAAAGAGAGATACATATTTAAGGTATAGCATAAAACAGTCCCAACACATTCCTTTCAAAAGATGTCTTTGCATTTGTGTCACTAGCAAATAATGAGGTAAACAGTTGACTCTTTGTTTCATAAGATTGGCAGGGTTTGGGAACACCTGTTTCTTTACCATTTGTCCTATTAAGGTAACCATACTAAATCCAGACCTCTTAGAAAGATTCCTGGATTCACATGTTGAGTGCTATGTACATGGTCTATTACATTCCCAGAGTTTAAGTACTGGTTTTATTTTATTTTATATCTCTTTCCATGAAATTATCATTCTTAGAAACTATCTGCCTCTGCAAAACAAACTTTAGTAAGTATAAATAAGATAGGGATTTTAAAGTTTTACTTAAAAACTCAAGTCATCCAGGTGGACGTAAAGCACACAGGTGCCTTAAAACCAGTCTTTCACACTGCACTTATCAATAGCGATTGTTTCGTAAACTGTAATTTTTTAATAAGATGACATGAGTGAGAGTCAACATTGATACTCAGCTTCTTCTTTCAGACATCCAGCCACACTGACCGTAGTGATGATGGTGCCCCCTGTTGTAGACACCTGTGCAATAAAAGACTATTTCACACAGGCTGATAAACTTATGTCAGATGGTATCACTTAAAGCAGTGGGATCTCAAATCTTAAAGTGCTTCAGAATCACCTGTAGGGCTTAACACACAGCTTCCAGGCTATCACTCCTAAAGTTTCTGGTTAAGTAGGTGTGGGATAGGGTGGAAATTAGCATGTCCAGTAAGTTCCCAGATGATGCTGATGCTGACGGTATAGAAACTACATTTTGAGAATCACTGATTTAGAGCAAAGGAATTCTGACTTCCCATCCGTCACATAACTGCTGCTCTCTGAGTCAGTTTTTTCCTTTCTCTCCCCCTTTCCCTCCCAATCTCTATCCCTTTTCTCTCTTTTAAATTATAAATAGGTATATTTGGGTCTAAGGAATTTACTCTTCCTCTGAGCTATTACTTGACTATTAAGGCATATTATCAACATTATTTGAAGTTATCCTCAAACTTTTTAAAGTGCTATCATCACAATCCAAAAATTACAACTCTCCTTTCATGCAGCATAAATAAGAAAAGAAGTTCCGAAATATACAAAGGGGAGAAAGGAGAGAGTTAAAATACTTTGCTTTCACTGATATAGTGCTTATATTTTACAACATGATCTCAATAAACCTTGTATAAGAAGATAGTTTTTGCTTTGAGTCATAAAAGGCACAAGGTAACAGAATCCCAAATTCCAAGATTTGAAAACAAATTGTGGATAATTAGGCTGTATTACTTTTCTCTGAGAGTAATGGAAAATGAAAATAAAACCAAAAATTAATTTTCCATGAAAGTTTTTCTTAAACACTGTGCCCCATACCTTTTGTTTCAATACAATCAGAACACCTGTTACGATAATATGAGATGAAAATCATCTTTCATAAACACTTACTTTTAATTTTCAAGTAAATATTTGAATCAGAAGAATTTTTCAGGGGAATAAGTTTGAACATTCAGTGCTTTGACCCCTAAACCTTACATTTTCTACAAAATACACGATCGTCTATTCATTTATGTGTGAGTTAAGAGCAAGCCCCTCTGTTTTTTTAACCACCTGGTACTCAGCCTCAGGCCCAGATGGAATCCACTGACATCAACTGTCATTGTAAGTAAATTGAAAAAAAAAAATGCCACTGTGCTACAAACTTTCTGGTGAAGACCACTGTCCTTGGTAGCTTCACTGCTCTGCCATGACCAAGAATTGTCCCCCAGATTGTTTGCTGCCTTGCACTCTGTCAACATGTCTCCCAAACTAGACTGAAGCTCTTTTGTAGGCATGTTTGCATTGACCCCACCTCATTCCCTAGCACCTAGCACAGTGGTGCATTTTTTATTTAATCCAGCAAGGCTGACTGTGTCATTTTTTTTGTTTTTGTTGTTAAAATAACATAATGATGTGATTTAGCTTATTCTTAAATGTTAAAGTCTTTCATTAGAGATGGAAATTATGTTAAAACTTTTACTGTAATAGAGTCTTACTGGCCATATATTGAGACAAGAAATGTTAGTAATGGTCAATTTGCAAACCTGAGAAAATTGTGTAAATGAGTGAGTATATAGTTTTGTAAGACAGTTTTGAATTACCTAACACAATATGCTATTTTATATATAAATATTTTCTCAGATATCACATTATAACAACAGTCTTGTGATTTTTTTCAGAAAAAAAAAACAATAAAGCAAACAAAAAGGCCAATGGTAAATCAAAAATAAGAAATGGCAACTCCTTTAAGAACAAAAAAAAAAATCATTGGATAGATTCTCGTAATTTTTAGGAACCATTTGAATGTGAGAGATTAAAATAACAAGGGATTATAAAAAGAATTAGAAATGTTTAAACATTTAATTAACACACATTATAATACACGAAACTAAAAGTGAAATAGCCTGAAATAAGTTCAGTTGAAAGTTAAACTTCTAACATATTTAAATCAAAAGTTGAGAAATCATTTTAAACTGACTTTTTTTTTATTTCCAAAGAGCAATAGATTTAAAAAAAAAAAAAAAAAAAAAAAGATCCACAAGTAATTTTAGTTTCACATCAATAGGATAATAAAATTTTTGTTCCCAGTGATTTTAAAAAGGATAGTTTTACTCAGGTATCCTTGTCATATGAACCAATATTCTACCAGTTTTGAAGTGGTCCTGCTCCATTGGCTGCTGGGAGTGTGCTTATGCTAGTGAGCACGACTTGCTCGGAAAGTTTTGATATGTTATCAAAGTTGCTGATCTGAGTGGTCAAGGACTTCCGGCTCTCTGTGCTAGTTCGTCCCCTGGTTAGCCGATCCTCCTGGCGATGGTGAACTCCAAGGCAACAGCAAGAAAATGCAGCTTTAAATTCCTCTCGAAATTTTCCTGGCAAACAGAGAGAATGAAAGGAAAAGGAATTATGCATAAATGCTTCAACAAGTTGTGAATAGGGTACAACTGAGTTGCTCCCTTGAGCCAAACTAACAATGAGGTGTAATATTTTGCAAAGATGGGGAAAATAGAAAAAGGAAATTGAGTTTATTAGAAGCTTGGTAGACTCTTGAAACAATGAAGTATTTTCATAAAATAATGAGGCTGCCTTTCATGTATGGTGCTTGGAATTTATTTCATTCCTTTATAGTCAAACCTCATATATTTACACATATTGGTATATTTTATCTAAATAACTATACCGGAAGTGATCATCAGTAGAAGAATGCTCAGAGTTATTTAATAATTAAACACAGTGAAACTTATGTCATACAAAGCCAAAATTATACAAAAATTACTCCTGCATTTTACTCTAAATAACTGATATTGAAACAATTAAATCCACAAAATACTTAGAAAAATTCACTCAAATATCCAGAAAATTTCCAGTTTCATAATCTATGTAAGAAAGAACAAAGACTGAAGGGGAAAAACTACTGTAGAAGGTATTCCTTGTCTTTAAATTATGGAGCAGACACTGGAGAACTATGTGAATGAATCAGTCACTTTTATTAGTGTGAATGGCAGTATTGGGAATCATTTCTTCTCTCTTAGCCTCAGCTACCCACTGAGTTATCAGTGATTAAATGAGAAGATGAATGTTCACGGGCCCAGCACAATAGCAGTCACATAATGAGTTATCAGTGATTACCAGTTGCCTCCTCTAACTCACTTTTATCCTCCATACTAGGACTTTGACTTGGTTCTGTGACTTCTGCTTCAAACACTTCTCATTACAACTTCCTTATAGCCTTTACCTGCTTACTGCGAGGTTCAGAGCTTTAGTCATTGTGCTAGATTTTTTAAAAAAATAGAACAAAATTGTTTCTCAACAATCTAATTGGTTGCCTTTTTTTTTCAACCTATGCAACCAGAAGGCCAAAGATCAAGTTGGAAGATGCACATGCTTTATTAAACATGCCACAAAATGAATTTCTGTTCTTCCATATAAAATCATCATGCAGTTGAAGATAGAAATAACAAAGAAATCGCCAATGAGTTGGAGAGTAAGGCAATGTAAAAATGTAGCTAATTAAAACACAATTCTAAAAGTCAGGCAAAATATGAATAAACAATAGTGATTTAAATGATTTTTATAATTATATTGATTCCATAAACAGATACAAATTGTATAAGTTACACATATATCTATGTGTGTATCATTTAACTTATGTGTTATTTTGGAGTACTACTACTTTTGGTAATTAGTAGGAAATATTGAGATAAATCCAAGAGATGATACACACAAGAGAAACGTTAATATAGCAAAATATCTAAAAGTGAATAGATCCCAATTCTGTCTCAATTAGGGTACACATTTTGGCAAAGGAATAATATAGCAAGGCAAAACAGAACAAAGTATTTTATATTTTTGTAAATCAAGAGTTTAAAGTATGTCATGTAAGATTTTGTGTTATTGATTTCTCAGAATGTTTACTTTTCTATTATAACATTTCTTATAAGTTTTACATGGAAAAAAATCACTTAGTTCTTTTTCTCTGATGAGTCCAGTAACAAATATGTTGCCTCAAAAAAGAAGAAACTCAAAACAAATCAGGTCAGGGATAAAGAAAAATCTCACATAGCAACTAAACTCTTCATGTAATTGAAGAGTGTTCATTGATTTCTCATCCTTGGTTAGAACTGTGGCTTATGGAAGAAAAGTTGAAAACTCACCACTGAGAAAATTATAAATAATTGGATTCGCAGCACTATTGGCATATACAAGCCAGTGTGAAAAGGTAAACCAGGCATACACAGTCTCTCTGTCGTCGGTGTGGGTAAACATCCCAAATACTCTGCAGGAAAAGAAACAACAGAAAAGTATCTTTTAAATAATTAAATTCAAAGGTGAATGAGGCTATTGGTAGAGGTTGGTCTGACCCCTGTCCTCCTCGGTTGCCAGAATTGACCACAGATTGGTTTCTGACCCTATAATTGGTTTAGAATAACTTCAGTGCCTGAACAGAACCTCCAGAGCACAATCAATAATCAAAAGCCAAATCAGGTCAGAGAAGGGTCTCTCCCTTTCACAAATAGCAGTTGCAGTATTTCTTGTAAATAAGAATACAGAAGTTGAATATATATCTTCTTTATTTCATTTTCTTTCTACATACAATTGAATAATGTTGTATTAATATTCCATTATATGTATCATTTAAAAATCACTCCTAAATGATAGTCTTCAAGTACTTTTTCCTACTTTCATTTATGTATTGATCAAAGTATCATATGCCTTCAACTCCAGTCTTCCTGGACTAT
Organism: Mandrillus leucophaeus; assembly: GCF_000951045.1. Classification (NCBI taxonomy): domain Eukaryota; kingdom Metazoa; phylum Chordata; class Mammalia; order Primates; family Cercopithecidae; genus Mandrillus; species Mandrillus leucophaeus. Next base: position 376,761 of record NW_012102288.1, read on the forward strand.
CTGAAACTTGCCTTCTGGGACTCCTTAATACCCAGAGAAGAAACAGTTCTCAATGGGCAGAATTTTGGTAATTTTTAAAAATTAATGAGTGTTAATTTTTCATGTATTATTTTAAACTTTAAAAAATGTTTTATTATGCTATCCTTAAAGACGATTTAAAAATTTCCTCCATACTTAGAAATATTCCATCTATTAAATTCTAATCGCTAACCTACAACAGATAACTTACAGCTACTCCATAAGATTCTAGGTCAAAAATCATATATATTTCCTGCTAAAGTCTCCATCTTTGTCTGTATCTGTGTGTGTGTGTGTGTGTGTGTGTGTGTGTGTGTGTGTGTTTTACAACAAGAAGGCATGATAACAATGCATTTCTGGTATAAGGTTATTCTCTAAAAAGTACTAGAGTTTTACAAAAATATTACATAGAGTGAAACAATATGGACAACAGAAATTTGTACTATGTTATGACCCTTTACCTCAAAATGTCTTTGAAATCTTGGACAAATCTGAACTGTTGTAAAGAAATTGGTTTTGACTAATCCGGCAAAAAGTTAAGTTTTAAGGAGAAGAAGCTAGGAATGGTTTTTGTGGGAGAAAGAAAAAACAAATTTCATATGCAAGGACAAACAAATATATAAGCATTTGAAAAAAAATGTATGTGGTAACAAGAAAAACAATCTTCAAGTTCTTGTTTTCAAAAGTTTTTATGTTGTGGAAAAGAGTAGAATGCCCAAAAACTTGAAATATTTTGAATTTAACATGGCCTTGCTCCTTTGACAGTTATTTGTTTTCCTTGGAAAGGAAGGGATTAGAGTCAGAAGAATAAGATTGACAAAAAAGTATTTGGAAATAAAAGGAAAGAGCAAGTTCTGAGATACAGGAAATCCAAATACGGAACCCAGAGAGAGGTAAATCCAATTTTCATTGAATTTAGACTGAAAGAAGATTAAAAAGAGAGAGAATAAAACCCATCTAGTAACATGTTTATAAAGTTCTTAAAAGCAGAAGACAGTATCTAGAGGTAGCCATAATAAATTTATATTAAATTTTTGTTAGCAAAAAAATGATGATAATAATAAGAGGCGAAACACAAAAAGATATGGAGGGCAAAATAATTTCTATTTTGTGAGCTGGCATATGTCTGAAGGACCCAGGCCACAAAAAAATCATATATCTTTAAGGCTGTGACTGTAGTAAGTAGTATTACTGAACAAACGTTTATTCTCCATTTCTTCTCCATTGAAAAAGCCATGAAACAATCAAAAACAGGGACCAAAGAGAATGAGAACCCATTGCAGCTGGTTATACCACCTTTCTTCTGACTCCAGCCAAAGCTGCTGCTCTTCAGAGTTCCCAGCTGTGAGGAATATGATATTGATTCTGAATCAGGGAAAAGTGAGAGGAGCATTTCTAGCTTAAGTTCGAAGACTGCTGTAAACAGAATTGGTATTGCCTTGGGACCAGTCTATGTGGAACAGTTTTGATAATTCCCAATAAAGTTAGCTGGCCATGAAGTTTAGTGTGTACCGCTGCCTCTGCATCTGCTGTTCATGTCATGGGTCAATATTTTTAACTTAATAGTTGCGCCTGCAGTGTAACAAATAACACACTTTCCCTCACTGATTTTTATTAATATTTGTCCTGAGCTTGATTCAGTGACTTCAGGAAATGAATTCTTCTGTTTAGACATTCGACATACATATCTGCCTTGATTGCTTTTTTTTTTAAAGTGCTCACCAATGCACTTTTAAGTATAATTAGAAAACTAACGTAAGATTCTTATCTCTTTTTATCCTTAAGACAGAATGCTCTCACAATTGCCTATGTTTTTGAAAACGAAGTTTTGAAAAACTCATTTGTTCTCATCAAGAAAGAACTGCAAGCTGTAAATTAGTTGTTACGCATTAGAACTTTGTCTGCATCTAAGGTTTAGCAACTAGCTTGAAGAGATTGGAGAAACATCTGTTTTATGTCTGCTGTGCAACTGAGAATACGCATGGACAAAAGCACATGTCTGAGCACTCTTAAAGGCTGTTCGCCTTACCTGCTGGTAACAACATAACTGAGTCATCTGGCCTGACAAGGTATCTAGGCAGAAAGTTTAGGTTTTTCTCTGGCTAGTAAAAAAAAAAATGTTAATTAAGAATCAAGAAATGGCAGGTTATTTCATTTTCAAATAACAGGTAAGTTTTACCTCTTTAGCACATTGAGGATGCTAATTGGTAGATAGCAAATTGCAAATACCAAAAGCACAACCATCAACATCCGGGCTGTTTTCCTTCTGGCTCGGATCTGCTTTATTTCAGCCGCCACAGCGCTTATCCGGGACTTTGTCGGCTGTCCTGGCCCTCGAGGCTGTGAAACAGGCTGCAGGGGCTTCCATTTTCTCTGAACTACAGACGATGTTCCAGGAATCTGAAAGGAGAGGAGACAGAACCTTATTGCAATTTGACTTAGGATAAGTTCCACTTTGGGGAAATAATTAGAAAACACAGTCAGGAAAGGCTTCCAGACGCCTGAGGTGTGGGAGGTTTGAGCGCCTGTTTCTCCGGAGCATTTGCTGAGCTTAGTATGTGCTTGGCATTAATTCAGTCGAATGCCAAATAGGAGTTTGGGTGGGAAAAAAAGTTAAAACATCAAAATTTCGTCGATGTTTAAAGAAAGCTGCAAGTGGAAAAGATATTTCCTTGTAAAAAGAACAAAGCCTGGGAAAGGAGAATGATAAAGGGATGACAGCCATATTATCTTGTTAGGAATTTTTGTTCAGCTCAGATACCAAAGTGTAAAGCAAAGGAAAAACCCAGCAAGTAACGCCAAGCAACCTGTATGGATTTTTCACGCATCAATACTGCCATCTGCTGCCAGACAGAGAGATAGGACTTAACTACCTATAACTTTTTAGGTTTTCTGCTTCTCAAGTTCGGACAAAGCAAACTTTTTGAATGAAAGGATATTTTTAAAAATCAAGTATTTTTTGTTGTTCACTATTTGTAGTTATGAAATTGTTTGAAATCAACTTTGTGGTCCAGCCCTTTAAAATGCACACAAAACCATTGAGGATTTTTGTGATCTTACATTAATATTTCAAATAGCTGGAATTTGTAACAATAATTACACAGTTTGTACTTTTCCATTTCTTTTTCTTTTCAGAGTTGTTTGATAATAGCAGGGAGTCCCTCCAAGTATAATATTTTCTTAATTGTAAGCTCATGAAGATTGATAGGGTTTAGTGAACAGAACAATAAAATTCAGCATGCATAATTTTTTAAAGAGGAAAACGTGCCAACAAGCACAAGAAAAGGCCACCTTAGTTCTAATAAGATTATTCAGCTTTGGTTTTTGTTTCTGTGCTGCAAATCAGTACTGACCAATGTGTCCCTGTGGCCTCTCAGAATAGATGTTCAATGGATTTTATTGCTTTTTACACCACAAGATCGAAGTCTGTTCGATAATCTTTGAGAACAGAATTTTACTTATATGTCCACACAGATAAATTAATATGACATTTCCTTTGACCATCTTCTCTCTTGAAGAGGCAAATGATGTTAACAAAAACCTGTCCTTAAATGGAAAATATCGGATAAATTATTTGTCTTCTCACTCTGTATGTCTCGTCGTGTAGACAACCCTTTTTACATAGTAGTGGTTCAACTCAATCTTTTAACCCATTAGTTGGGGAGAGATGGGAACTTTCTCTTCTGTGACTCTCATTTTAAATAGCAATTTTTAAAAATAACTGATGAGAATGAGCAACGGATGCTGGAAAGTTCCAGGAGACTTCTATCATGAAAAGCCTGTATGTGTCTGCTAAATGATCCTGAATTGTTTTCTAAATGATCTCTGAAAGATCAATTAAACTTTAGTGATTCTATCACTAACTGTTCCCCTGAAGAAGAGAATCAGCATTCTGCATCTGATGACTTCTGCAACCATTAGAAACAGTTCTCGATCACCTGAGGTTGGGAGTTCAAGATCAGCCTGACCAACATGGAGAAACCCCATCTCTAGTAAAAATACAAAATTAGCTGGGCATGGTGGTGCATGCCTGTAATCCCAGCTACTCGGGAGACTGAGGCAGGAGAATCACTTGAACCCAGGAGGCGGAGGTTGCAATAAGCTGATGAGATCACACAATTATACTCCAGCCTGAGTAACAACAGCAAAACTTCATCTCAAAAAAAAAAAAAGTTTTTCATAAAGAGAAACAGCTGTGGTCCCTGACATCAGGAAAAAAATGTAGTGATGCCCTTTTTAACAATCATCTAAATAAGGATAGAAGATGCTGAATCCTGCACTCATTTTGAGGACACATACATTTCTCCATTGATAAGCTGTCTAGAGACACTGAGAATCCAGAGAAACTCAGTATAAAATTCAGAGGAATAACCGACATTACTGAGCTCCAGGAACTATGCATTAGTAATCCTGGTATATTATTGTAAATCTCATAGATTTCAATCAAGCAGGCACTGAGAAGGATTAAGTAGAATACATGCACCCCACTTTTACTTCATGATTATAAATAAACTTTATAAATAATATTTAACACAAAAATACACCCTGAAAAATATATTATCACAGTTATGAATTGGAAATAGCATGTACATGATGGACCTTAAAACCTACTCTGACTTAAAAAGTGTTTGTGACCAGGATAAAGTTATGAGGAAGAGGCACACATGCTACAAACATTAAAAATATCATGAATAAACAATGAATTTGCCAACTTACATGAAATGGACAAAGCCCTTGAAAGACAAAGGTGACCAAAACTGACACTGTACTTACAAACCTTGCTACAAAAAAATCTCCAGGCCAGATAGGTCCATTAATGAATTCAATCAAACAGTAAAGGATAAGTAATGCCAATCTTGTTCAGACTTTTAATGAAATGTACAGAAAATATAATATTTTTCAACAGATTTCATGAGGGCACATTTATCTTAACAATCAAAGATATGATAACAAAAGACAGCTAACAACTAAATATCCTTCATGAATAGAGATAGAAAGCACTTTAAAAATATGTTATCAAATCAAAGCCTGCAATAAATAAATAGGATAATACCTTTTGCTCAATCAGATTTATTCTAGCAATGCAGTGTTGGCTTACCACTCAAAAAATCAAGTCTTCTGTCACCACTTGTACTCAACATTGTGCTGGACTTTGAGCCAATACAAGAAGAAAAGATAAATAAATAAATAAATAAATAAATAAATAAATAAATAAA
>NW_012102288.1:382286-388889 GCF_000951045.1 Mandrillus leucophaeus
ATATTTAATAAAATTTTATAAAATATATATACACTGAAAATGATGAAACATTGCAGAGATATAATAAAGAACTCCTAAATAAATAGATTCATTGTGTTCACGCATTAAAAGGCTTAGTATTGTTAATATGGCAATTCTCCCCAAATTGAGCTACAGATTTAATGCAATTAATCACATTCAATACCACAACAGTCTTTTTTGTAGAAATGAAAGTACTGATTTTAATTTTTTATGAAAGTGCAAAAGGCCTGGAATAGCCAAAAGGTGGCCATGAGTGAGAAAAAGTTGACAAACGGAAATAAGACAAGAATTTTATCTGGGAGGAGGAGGAACAAAGAGTTAAGTTTGTGGCTGGATGAGTCTGAGAGTTTGGATGATGATTTTTCTTAATGCATAGCAAATGCCTGCACCATTTGCTAAGTGCTAAGAAACTTGTAGGACAGGTCTCCTTTCTCCTTACCCTATTCTGTAACCCATTACCCATTTCATCATAATGGAGTACAACAGATATTTGGTAGGCACTGGCTGTCTTATATGCAGCAAGAATCTCCTTACATTTCCCTATTCAGCAGGGACCGTGAACATTTTTCTTGCCCCTTACATTCCCCACCATATGAAGATGACTGTGTTCCAACTCCGAGGGAGTTTTTCACATTAAATTCCATGACTTCCTGACACTTTTTGTTTACCTCGGTACTGCTGTGATAAAAATTAAGATTTGCATGTTAAATTTTTATAATGAGGGCTATAATTTTATTTGTTGCTTTTCTTAACATCATTCTCACTATGAATAGCTCCACTTTCAGAGTGTACAGATGGCCCTTATCAACTGCAATACCTGATCTTCTCACGATGCCTCCTGCCCCTTGGCCAACTCCAGATCTGTTGTCTCGCAACATTATTCTGTCACACAGCCTATGACTTCTTTGCAAAAAAAAAACAAATGGTTTTCCCTCTGCTCTCTGGGACTTGATATATGGTTTCATGAAATAGGTTCTCTCATTTTTTGCACGCCTATGGACCATTTTAAAGTCCATGGAAGTAGAGAAAAAAACTTTAGTCAGAAAGTACAGAAAAAACAACCTGGGGATAGTTCCTATTATAGTCTCTCATTACAATAACATATCAAATTGTGTGTTTAACCTTTTTTGCTTCCCTGTGGTTTCAGCAGCAGAATTTTCTTAAAAAAAAAAAAACAAAACAAAACTTCCGTTTTTAAAATTTTTAAATATCCATAATTTTTGTTCTTTTTTTTTTTAGAAAAAGACATTTTATTGAGATATAATTCACATACCATAAACCTCACTGCTTTAAGGGGTTCAAAAATGATTTTTAGAATATTCACAGTTGTGCAACTATCACATCTTCACTATCTAATCGAGAACATATTCATCACCTCCAAATGAGGCTCCAAATCCATTAGCAGTCACTCCTCATTGTCCTGTTCTGACGGTCGCTGCCAAGGACAAATTATTTTGGCTCTCTATATATTTGCCTGTTCTCAACATTTCATGCAAATAGAATTATGTAATACGTGGCCTTTTGTGCCTGACTTCTTTCACTTAGTATGTTTTCAAGATTCATCAGTCTTGTGGCACATATCAGTGCTTCATTTCTTTTAATAGCTGAATAATATTATATTGCTTGCATATAGAACAGTTAGTTAATTCATTTATTCATTGATAACATTTGGGTTGTTTCCCCTTTTTGGCTACTTATGAATTTTATACTGTTATCAACATTCATGTGCAAGTTTTTGTGTAAACATGCCTTCAGTTCTCTGGGTATATAGCTAGAGATTGAATTGCTGGGTCATGTGGTAATTCTGTAAGATTTTGAGGAACTATCAAGCTGTTTTCCAAAGCAGTTGCATCATTTTGCATTTCCATCAGCAATGTAGGAGGATTCCAATTACTCCACATCCTTACCAATAATGATTATTGGCTTTTAAAAAAAATCTATCCTGTTGTGTGTGAATAGGTGTCTCATGATTTTGATTAATATTTCTCTAATGAGTAATGTGTGTTAAGCACCTTCTTATGCGCTTATTGACCATCTTCTTGCAGAACTGTTTATTCAAATCTTTGCCTACTTGTAATTGTTTTTTAAATTATTAATTCATAAGAGTTCTTTAGATATTCTGGATACAAATTCCTTACCACAAAAATGATTTGCAAATATTTTCTGCCATTATATGGGCTGACTTTTAACTTTTCTAATGGCACAGTTTGAAGCACAAAAGTTTTGTTTTCATAATGTCCAATGTATCTATGTTGTCATTTGTTGCTTGTGGTTTGGTGTCATATTTAAGAACCTATTGGTTAAGCCAAGGTTATGATGATTTGCTTCTGTGTTTTCTTCTAAGAGATTAGCACTTACATATAAATCTGTGATTCATTTTGAGTTAAGTTTTGAATATGGTATGAAGTGAGGTTCAACTCCATTCTTTTGCATGTGGATATACAATTGCCTTAACACCATTTGTTGTCAGGATTATGATTTTTCCCATTGAACTGTGTTAAAGCCTTTATCAATACTCAATTAATCATAAACATGAGAGTATTTGTGGACCATGAATTCTATTCCATTGATTTATGTGACTAACTGTATGCAAGTACCACACTGTCTTAGTTACTTTGACTTTTTATTAAGATTTGACATTAGGAAGTAAGTTTTCCAATTTGTTTTTCTTTTTCAAGATTATTTTGGCTATTCTCTATTCCTTGCATTTCTACATTAATTTTAGGATCAGTTCATCAATTTGTGTCCAAAATGCAAAGCCATCTTGGATTTTAATAGGAATTGTATTGAATTCATAGATTAATTTGAAGATTATTTCTATTTTAACAAGACTGAATCTTCCAATCCATAAACACAGAATATCTTTTCATTTATGTAGTCCTTCTTTAAGTTTTTTTCAATGATATTTTGTAATTGTATGTGTACTCTTCGTGTACAGATTGAATCCCTTATCTGAAATTCTTGAGACCAAAAGTGTTTTGAGATTTTTTTGAATTTTGGATTATTTTCATATACATAATAAGATATCTTATAGATGGGACTTAAGTCTAAACCCAAAACGTACTTATGTTTTATAAACACCCAATACAATAGTCTTGAAATAAATTTTAATAATTTTGGGCATGAAACAAAGTTTTGGTTGACTTTTGATGTGACCTGTCACATGAGGTAGCGGGGGAATTTTCCACTTCTGACATCATGTTAGCTCTCAAAAGTTTGGGATTTTAGAGTAGCTAGAATTTTAGGTTTTGGGATTAGAGATGCTTAACCTGTACTACATGTGATTCAAGGACTGTTTTGGTAACCTTTCTGAGACTGAATATGGTGATGAAGAACAAAATGTTACAGAAATGGACTATTTGATGCTTGAATGGAAATAGCTGACTCGAGAAACTTGTATAACGGTGGACTACTCATTGAAGTTGCTAATAATTATGATTGTAAATGATATTCATGTATAGGACTTTAAAATATTGAAGGAATATTATTTAATTGATTTGATCAACATACTATTTATTTTTAATAATCCAGAGCCATTTCCTTTTCACTGTTTTTGTTGCCTATATAGAGAGGAGAACAACATCATTTAGCAGACGTACCTTTTTAAATACAAAAATAGGGTAATTTTCTCCCTGGATCTTTAGTGGTTATGTTAGAATCCTCAGCAATACAGTGAATTCATAATTCTCTTTTTAGGGAATTATAACTGCTGCATGGAATCCATGTTTCTATAATTTCTGAACATTCCCTAAATATACATGTTTATGCTGAAGACCTTTTTTTTTTTTTTTGACAAGAGTCTAACTCTGCCACCCAGGCTGAAATGCAGTGGTGCAATCTTGGCTCACTGTAGCCTCCGCCTCGAAGGCTCAAGTGATTCTTATGCCTCAACTTCCCGAGTAGCTGGGATTTATAGCTGGGATTATAGTCTTGCTCTGCACCACCATGCCTGGCTCATTTTTGTATTTTTAGTAGGAACGTGATTTCGCCATGTTGAACATGCTAGTCTTGATCTCCTGGCCTCAGGTGATCCTCCCGCCTAGGTCTCCCAAAGTGTTGAGATTACAGGCATAAGCAATCGAGTCTGGACAAAGTCTCTTATTAAGCTTCTTTTATTAAATTTATTTCTAGGTATTTGATTAATTTTGTTGCTATTTAAATGATTTTTGTTAATTTCATTTTAGATTTTTCTTTGCTAATGCATAAAAATGAAATTGATTTTTGTATATTAATCTTTCATCCTGAAAACTAGCTGAACTCATTTATTTGTTCTAATGTATTTGTTTTGCAAAATAATTTGTTAGGATTTTCTATATAAAATATCACATAACCTACAAGCAGAAATAATTTACCTCTTATTTTGTGATCTTCAAGCCTTTTATTTTTTATTATTGTTAATATTATATCTTGCCTGTTTGCCCTGTAAAGAATCAGTTCTATTCAATATTGAATAAAAATGGTTGTAGCAGACATACTTGTCTTGTTTCTGACTTTATTAGGGAAATATTCAGTCTTTCACCATTAAGTATGCTGTCAGCTGTGAAGTTTTCATAGATGACCTTTGTCAAATTGAGGAAGTCCCATTCATTCCCAGATGGTTGAGTATTTTTTATCATGAAAGGATATTGTATTTTTTTCAAGTGCTTTTACTGCATCTATTAAGATGATCATGTGGTTTTAGACATTTATTTCATTAATATGATGCATTACGTTGATTTTCATGTGTTAAACGCACCTTGCAATGGTGGGCTAATTCAGTTGATCATTGTGTATAATTATTTTTATATATTGTTGAATTTGATTTGATAGCATTTTGTTGAATACTTTCACATCTATATTTATAACTATATTAGTGTGTAGTTTTATTTTATTGTAATGTCTGTGGTTTTAGTATCAGGGAAATTCTGACCTCATGGAAGGAAATGAGAGTATTTCCTCTTTTTGTGTTTTTTGGAAAAAGTTGTGAAGGACTGGCATTAATACTCGTTTAAATGGTAAGTAGAATTCAATGGTGAAGCCACTTGGGCTTCTCTCTGTAGGAAGTTTCCTGATTATTGATTCAATCTCTATTCAGATTTCCTAATTCTCTTTGAGTAGGGTACAGTAGTTTCTGTCTTTCTATGAAATTGTCCATTTCATCTAAGCTATTTGTTGGCATACATTTTTTCATACTGTCCTCTTATTCTCTTCTTATCTCTGTAATGACAGTAGTGATAGATTAAGCAAAAGCAAATCAAATTGGGAAGATAACTTCTGATGATAGTGATTTTTGTTTTCTCTCTTTTTTCTTGGTTAACTTAGGAAAAGGTTTCTCCTTTTCTCTGATCTTTTCTGAGTTCCAACTTCCTGTTTTATAGATTTTTTTCTATTGTTTTCTATGCCTCATTTATTCCCTTTCTAATCTTTATTATTTCCCTCCTACTGTTTGCTTTGGTTTTGATTTTTTTTTTTTTTTTTTTTTTTTTTAGTTTCTTTTGGTGGATAGGGTTTTCTATTTAAAATCTTTCTTCTGTTTTAATATAAATGTTTATACCTATCAGTTTCCCTCTCAGCACTTATTTTGCTGAATTTTGTATATGTATATATGTTGTGTTTTCACTTTCATTGATCTAAAAACATTTTCTAAATTCCCTTATGATTTCCTCTTTTACTTATTGATTATTTAAAAGTATGATGTTTAATTTTCATACAGTTGTGAATTTCAAAAATTTATTTCTATAATTAATTTCTAATTAATACAATTATAATTGTATCATAGTAGGAAAATGTATTTTTTATTATTTTAATTGTTTAAAATGTATTGAGGCTTGCCTTAGAGCATATCTTATGATGTAACCTGGAAAATGTTCTATGTGCACATGGGATAAACATGCATTCTTCCGTTTTTGGTGGAGTGTTCTTTAAATTATCTGTTAAGTCCAGTGGTTTCATAGTTTTGTTTAAATATTTTATTTCCTTGTTGCTATTCTGCCTGTTTTTTCTATCCATTACTGCAAGTGAGTATTAACATTTTGAACTATAATTGTCTAGCTGCTTACTTGTCTCCTTAATTCTACTAGTTTTTGCTTGGTATATTTTGGGTTTCAGTTGTTAAATGCATCTATGTTTACAACTTTTATATCTTCTTGAGGGATCAATTCCATCATCATTATGAAATGTCCTTCTCTATGTATAGCAATATTTTGTTAAAATTTATTTTGTATAATTTTAGAATAAGCACATTAACTACTTTTTTGTGATTATTTTAGTACTTCTGTCATTTTACATTTAACCTATTTGTATATCTGAATACAAGGTATGTTTCTTGTAGACAGCATAAAGTTGGATCATGGGTTTTTTTATTATTATTATTGGTTGGTTTTTATCTATTATGTCAATCTGTGCCCTTTGAAGTATTGTATCCATTTATATTTAATTTAATTATTAAGAAAGGTATATACCCAAAGGATTATAAATCATGCTGCTATAAAGACACATGCACACGTATGTTTATTGCGGCATTATTCACAATAGCAAAGACTTGGAATCAACCCAAATGTCCATCAGTGACAGACTGGATTAAGAAAATGTGGCACATATACA
>NW_012102288.1:389264-405718 GCF_000951045.1 Mandrillus leucophaeus
CAACATGGCACAAGTATACATATGTAACAAACCTGCACGTTATGCACATGTACCCTAGAACTTAAAGTATAATAAAAAAATATATATATATAAAATTTATATCTGCCATTTTACTATTTGTGACTTATATATATTGTATCTCATGTTCTTCTATTTCCTCACTACTGCTTTATTTTGTGTTAAATATTTTCTGTATACTATTTTAATTCTTTTGTTGCTTTACCTATATTTCTACATTTTTCAGAAAATTATTTTCTTACTGGTTACACTGGGGATTAAAATTAGCAACTTAATCTAAACAATCTGCTTAGATTATGCCAATGTAATTTCAATAGTATAAAACAAATTTGCTGTAATATAGCTCCGTTTCCTCCTCCTTTTTGAATTACATCTGTATACATTATAAAGTGAATCTTCACAATTTTATAGCTATTGTTTTATGCAGTTATTCTTTAAATCAGATAACAGAAGATAAATATGTTTATTCTGTCTACTGTATTTACCTATGTAGTAACCTTTACTGGTGCTCTTTATTTTTTTGTATGGACTCTAGTTACTGCCTTCCTGATTCTGCCTCTGCAATTATAATTTGTTTGCTATTTTCTCACACTAGACTGATTTGTCACCATCAACTATTATTTATCTTAAGTTCTCTTTGAAGAATGCTGAATAAAGAGCAACAGAAAACTTTGTGATAAGAGCTGGGAAGGAGAAGGTCTTTCAAAGCCCTTGAAAAGCTGAACTATAGTTTCAGACCCAAGTATCTATTACAGTCCATTCTCAGTACCTCACACCATAGCTGATACAGAGTATGTGCTGAATAAATGTGAAATAAATTAACACAAGCACATGATGATTAAGATTTAGTGTTGAATTATATGAAAGGTCTGAACTAGGAAAAATGCCGACAGATAAATGAAAGGGTCAAGCAAGCTAACTTCTTTAAAAAAAATAAGTTTTAGAAAATAATCTGTAGAATTTCCTGAGTACTCTGAGTCAAATTGCCAAAAAGAGAGAAACAGAGAGAGAGAGAGAGAATTTAAGTAGTTCACAGCAATGTGTTAGCTAATTCTTTTAATGAGGCTTAAACTCCTTGAGAAAGTCAGACAAGGACACACAATTTGCTCACTAATAATCTTACACTTACTAATTCAAAAGCACACAACAGATTTCATGCATCTCTGTAATTTTAAGCAAATAGGACAAGCTCTTCATTTGATGGCTCACTTAATGTAGCCTATGGCACACATAATACCTTACAACTTTGTTTATAGACACTGACAGTTGGAAATTGAGAGTTGCTCAAGCAGAATTCTATGTAATCACCCATTTGAGGTTAATTCACTTTATTGTGGCTGCTAAAGTGAGTTCAGCTGAACTTGGCATTTTCCATTCCAATCTGTTTTGTAAATGATTTTAGTTTCACAGCCCAAACATTTTACTGCAAATCTTCTGAATCGTGTGGCTTGCACTAATCAGCATAGTTCATGAAAAGAATGTGGATTATTTCTGAGTCTGTGATGCAATATATTTTAAACTTTATTTCAGAGTTTGGGAAATTTCAAACTATACGCTTAAATGGTGGAAAATTAAATTGTTTGGATTTTGGTGTCACTCATTTATTTAACAAACTTTTTAAAACATTTTCTGTGGCCGGGCGTGGTGGCTCACACCTGTAATCCCAGCACTTTGGGAGGCCAACGTGGGCGGATCATGAGGTCAGGAGAGTGAGACCATCCTGGCTAGCATGGTAAAACCCTGTCTCTACTAAAAAATACAAAAAATTAGCCGGGCGTGGTGGTGGACACCTGTAGTCCCAGCTGCTCAGGAGGCTGAGGTGAGAGAATGGCGTGAACCCAGGAGGTGGAGCTTGCAGTGAGCCGAGGTCGCGCCACTGCACTCCAGCCTGGGTGACAGAGTGAGACTCTGTCTCAAAGAAAAAAAAAAAAATTTTCTCTGATGGTACCATGTAAACTTTAGGGTAACCATGGTATCATGGTAAAGTTTTACCATGTTAAAGTAACAAGACAGATACATTACAACCTTTAAAGAGTTTTAAATGTGTGCCAATTTGTAAATAAATGAACAAGAAATTATAAGCATATATTTTATACAATGCACACTAACTAGTAAAAATAAGGAAATAGGGCATAATCTTAACACTGAGCATTCCCCAACAAAATCTCAATCCAAATCTAAAACATCTTTATTTCCACATGCTATTAATTGCTTTTTCCCCTTCAAGAAATTCTAATCCATTTCTACAAACGTTTATCAGAGTAACTGGGCAATAGATTCTCTATGTCCTCTTTTATCTAAATTTCCCCGGCACTTTCTCCTATTCTACTTGCTTTTTCCTTATGAAAAAAGCAACTGATGTGTGCTGAGCACGTGCTATTTCTAGGGGTACAAAGATGACAGCGAGACAATCTTTATCTTAGTAGAGCTGACAGACAAATAAGAAGCACTATGTTGGTATTTCCATGTGCATTTAAAAAAACAGAAACAATCACACACACCAATTCAACACATGCTCGTTATTTTAGAAATATAAGTACAATTAGTTGAGAGGCCATTATTAAACAACATCTATTAAGATATTTTGTTTAATGAGCACTTTCTATATTTAGGCACTGGAGTTAATTCATCTAAGCAAGCTTATCCAACCCACCTAATATTTTGCTGTTGCAGTTCTCTTTTGGTTTTTTTTTTTTTTTTTTTTTAGGCTTTTAGCAGCCTGAAGCCATGGTTTTTTGTTTCTGTCTCTAGTAATAAGCAGAAAATAGGGATGAGGAATGGGTTTTACTGGCCCAACCAGAAATAGAAACTAAGAACCCACAACTGTGTTCTCTCCCTTGGACACCCCTGAATACATGTAACAAACCTATGAGGAAGATGGTATGTGACCCCATTTTAAAGTTAATAAAGGGAGTCACAGAAATTTAAGTCATTTACAAAATTCATGTAACTACTAAGTGGTGGAGTGAGGATTTAAATTCATACAGTCTGGCCCTTGTGTTTTTGACTTCTCTGTAGTGTATCATTCCAGATCATTCATTCCCACCTTGTAGGAAGCGCCCCATTGCCCTGTGATGTGTGGTGTCTTTCTGTCAGAGAAGAATGCTTCCCCTCTTCATGGTCAAGTTTAACCACATGACTTGTTTAGCCAATGAAAAGTGAGATGTAACACATGTCGGTTCATAAAAGACATTAAGAGAAAATATACTTTTCTTCCAGTTTCCTTTTTCTCTCAGTCTCAGAATGGCATGTGCCAGAAAGTACCATTTCTTCAGACTAGGTTCTGGAATAAGAAAACATACGGAGCACAGTGCCCCGGCCAATCCTCACCACTGACCTGTAATATGAGTGAAACAGAACTGTTGTTGCAAATCACATTTTTTTTTTTTTTTTTTTGAGACGGAGTCTCGCTCTGTCGCCCAGGCTGGAGTGCAGTGGCCGGATCTCTGCTCACTGCAAGCTCCGCCTCCCGGGTTTACGCCATTCTCCTGCCTCAGCCTCCCGAGTAGCTGGGACTACAGGCGCCCGCCACCTCGCCCGGCTAGTTTTTTGTATTTTTTTTAGTAGAGAGGGGGTTTCACCGTGTTAGCCAGGATGGTCTCGATCTCCTGACCTCGTGATCCGCCCGTCTCGGCCTCCCAAAGTGCTGGGATTACAGGCTTGAGCCACCGCGCCCGGCCCAACAAACCACATTTTTAAATAGAAGAATAACCTAGCAAAACATGACAGATACAATAACAGGTACTAGGAAACAGGATGCTGTAGTAACAAACACCCTAAATTATAAGCATTGGCTTCACAGGGAGGTGGAGAGTGCTGAGAAAACTATCACCAACATCTAGAAAATCACCACTCATGTGTCATAATGGTCCACATTTGTTTTTATAGTAACAAATGATGGGAAACAAAATTTTAATAAATGTTGCTACTGGTTGCACTTGTAAGGTCATAAAAGAAATGACTTCTTTGTAAAAGTAGAGGAAAGGGGAACATTTGAAATTATGAGCCATGTAGTGTTGAAAAATATGAGTGTTGCTCATATCCAGTCAGTGACAGATGATCTTGAAAAATGCTTTGAATAACAAGGGTTGATTTAAAAAACAAAGACACATCCTCAAAGACCAAATAAAGTGTTTGTGAAATATTTTTAATGAATTAAGGTGACTCCAGTAAATCTTTTCAGTTGGATAAAATGTGTCAGAGAAAACTGACTAATGGCATGGCTTTCCACAAGCCTGATAAACTAAATATTGACGGTAAGTTTAAAGAAGGAGGGAAATAGATCTCTGAGAATTATGGCATTTTAAGATACATTTTACAAAATGTGACAGACTGAGCCACATCGTTTTTATCTCTATCTTACAAACCACTAAATGTGTTTGTTGGTGATTTGCTTTGCATCATCAAGGTTTAACTTAAATGTTACCTTCCCTGGATTAGATACCCTTTTAGTACATTTTGCTCTGATTCTCTGTGCTTATATTTAAAGAAATTTTCACCCTGCATCTGACCATGTCCCTTCTCTAGACTATGAATTCCTCGATGGCAAAAAGTAGAATTTTTAGCTTTTTTTTGTGAGACGTGTATGTGAATGGTTCATGATATATATTTGAGGAATGAATAACTGAGTGAGTGAATACAAACATTCACTGATACAGCAGAATTATCTAACAAAGTGTAGTAACCCCAAATCAGCATTATATAGTTTTAAAAATTATACATTCTGCCTGAGTCATAATCTTCTAAAGAATGAGATATTTGCAGTTGGAGATTTAACCCATATGTTCAAATGTATTAAATAAATCTGATTATAAATATAACCTTTTAGACTTACAGTCTCAAAAACTCTAAAGGAATTTTTATCTGCTATTTCTCAGAGAAAGCGAAATTAATGTTATGCCTAGACAAAAGTTAATCAATCACAGATGTTAAATTTTGTTTAAAATGTAAAGCACTTTATCAGGTTATAAAATACATTTGCTAAATATTACTCTTAAAAATACCTAGACATATTTCTATGTCTAGGTTCTCATTATTTTAGAAGAACACACAATATGATAATTTTCTGAACATGTTATGTTGGTTCAATGTATTCTTCAATTTTGTTTATACATGCATCCTAAAAAAAAACACAGGCAAATTATTTGGAAGGAATAGCAAATAACAAATTATATGTGGAGGAATAACACACACAAATTATTTGAAACTACATACCTGTCGACACCAGAGTTTACGAAATATTTGCAGATAAGCCAACACCATAAGACACAGTGGTGCCATATATGTCACCAGAAAGAAACAGATGTGGTACATCTTGGGATAAATTTCACCTGGGATGAAAATCAAAACAACAAAAGCTTACATTATAATTGATGGACTTTTTAAAAAGATACATGTCAATGCTTTTCTTCAAAGTACATATTTACCTTTTATTTGATGTCATTGTCATATTATATATGCAAAGGGGAAAATAATTCATAATATTTAACAACTTACCTTTACTCAGTATATGTGTATACACATACCAAATGTAAAGTCTTAATTTCACTTAGTGTACTCAGATAAAGAACAATTAGTTATTTCTTAATTTGTGCTACCCAAAGTCAAGTGTTCACTTATTTAAAGGCCCTTTATTTGACTTGATTACATCTGGCTAATTAACAAAATTAATTTTGGTTATTCTAAACTTTCATTTACAAAAAGGGACATGACTCAATGAAAACCTAATAACTAATGCTTTGGTTAAAATCGGAAGAAAATATAAACTCAATTGATTCTTCCTTATTAGAATGTAAGTTCCCTGAGAAATGGGAGGCTATTCCCAGTTGTACCTCCAAATACAAATATGAAAAAAATTTTGAAAACTAAATACGATAAAAATTTGACAATGATTCTTTTTGTTGACTTATTGGAACCTATACAAAATTCCTTCTTAAGCATAGTATGTCTGTGGTGTGTGTATGCTTTTATTAAAAATACATATATGCACTTTTAATAACAAGAATTTTAAGGCTTTATAACATTAATTTTCTCCAATCCAATATGAATATTTTCTCACTTGTTAAGCATAAGCACCTCTAGGACTGCAGTAATTTTTTTGTTTATCATTAATCCTATGTGCACAGATGATACACATCACAGATTAGCCACTTATGAACAAGTCGATTAATGACTTCATGGCATTGTGGTTTAATATTTTAGCTTTCGTAAATTATATTGATTACTAACCTTGTAAATACTTTAGAAGATATATATATATATTCCCTACCTATTACATATTATATGTTCCCTACCTATTTTATATATAATATATATAATTATATATTATATATAGGGAATCTGAATTTATTTCTGTATTTATTTTTTAAAATTTTTTATTCCAATAGGTTTTGGAGGAACAGGTGGTGTTTGTTTTTATTTTGATAGGTTTTAAGGGAACAGGTGGTGTTTGGTTTTACTTCAATAGGTTTTGAGGAAACAGGTGATATTTGGTTACATGAATCTTCACTGGTGATTTCTGAGATTTTGGTGCATCCATCACCCACGCAGTGTACACTTTACCCAGTCTGTAGTCTTTTATCCTTCACCCCCTCTCTTACAATTTCCCCTGAGTCCCTGAAGTCCATTTTATCATTCTTATGCCTTTGCATCCTCCCACTTATGAGTGAGAACACATGTTGTTTGGTTTTCCATTCCTGAATTACTTCAATTAGAATAATGGTCTCCAAATCCATCCAGGTTGCTGGGAATGCCATTATTTCATTCCTTTTTATGGCTGAGTAGTATTCCATGGTATATACATACCACATTTTCTTTATTCACTTATTGATTGATGGGCATTTGGGCTGGTTCTATATTTTTCCATTTGCGAATTGTGCTACTGTAAACATGTGTGTGCAAGTATCTTTTTAGTATAATGACTTATTTTCCTCTGGGTAGCTACCCAATAGGGAGATTGCTGGATCAAATGGTAGATCTACTTTTAGTTCTTCAAAGAATCGCCACACTGTTTTCCATAGTTGTTATACTAGCTTACATTCCCACCAGCAGTGTAAAAGTGTTCCCTCTCCACCACATTCATACCAATGTCTTATTTTTTGGCTTTTTGATTATTTGATTATGGCCATTCTTGTAAGAGTGAGGTGGTATTGGCCAGGCGCAGTAATTACAGGCATGAGCCAATACCACCTTTCTCTTACAAGTGTTATTCCAATACCACTAATTCCAATAATAAGTGTATTATTACTAATAACACTTGTACGAGTAAGGTGGTATTGGCTCATGCCTGCAATCTCAGCACTTTGGGAGACCAAGGCAGGAGAACCTCCTGCAGGAGGTTGCAGACAGCCGAGATAGCACCACTGCACTCCAGCCTGGGTGACAGTGAGAGGCTCCATCAAAAAAAAAAAAAAAAGTAAAGTGGTATTGCATTGTGGTTTTGATTTGCATTTCCCTAATTATTAGTGATATTGAACATTTTTTTCATATGTTTGTTGGTCATTTGTGTATCTTCTTTTGAGAATTGTCTATTCACGTTCTTAGCCAACTTTTGATAGGACTGTTTGCTTCTTTTCTTCCTGATTTGTTTGAGTTCCCTGTAGATTTTAGAAGGTATTTTTATACTAGCTAGTATTTGAATGTATCACAATGGTCTATCTAGTTTTACTGCAGTGTAAAAGAGGAAACAATATATCCTGCATAGATTCCATAGATAGACATTAAATGTAATAACTCATTATAATTCTAATTGAATGCTAACACAACAGGGGTGTTTTGTTTTTCTTCTAAAAATTACATACTTTATTTTGACTTTTCTATTGGCAAGGAGATTTATCCCATATTATTATTGAGGAATAATGCTATTACCTCTATGCATTTTATTCTTTTCATTTCTTCTTAAAAGGGATGTAGAAGCATGAAAGCTTGGTTACATGATTAAATTTGTGATAAGGGCAGTTTATAGTCAGGATTAATCAATAATAATAAGCATGATGATTGTGATAATAATAGATAATATTTATTGAGCAATCATGATTTGATTCTTGCTGAATATATTTTAACATATTTATGAGTTTAATATCCTCCACAATCTTATTTCTATAGCCTGTCTTTCAGATGCCGTTGAGTTTGAGTCTAATGTTCTCCACATTCATCCTAAACCCATCTTATCTTTCGGTTTAGATGTCTTTATCTGTTGCAGTCTTCAGGGGGGTCAGCAGGATGCATGTGTTGGCAGGTCTAAGAGACCAATTTGAGGTGTCATTTGTAGTTTCTCTCTGGCCCAGGTAGCACTCACCTACCTCATCAGTTTCTAACTTCCTTTAAAGTTGATCCTGTAAAACAGGCCAGTTACATAAAAAGTGATAACATTCAAGCATTTCTGACTGGAGGAATAACAAACAGTCTTTCACTTTGAAGTGCCACAGCCTACACAGCATTTGTTGGGCCAATTTCAAAGGAATCTGAAAGTGACCTCGGCACTTCCCAGGCACCTAAGAGGCTTTGAACTTTTATTTGTTTTGAAGAAGTGTCACATGAGCTTTCCACATTAAAAAATCTATATAACTTTGAAGCTTACGTACCTGTGAAGCCCTGATGTCTGCGTAAGACAAATTGAGTGGATAGAGGAAAGCAGATTTGACAGGTAACTTTTTTCCACTGCAGCTATGGATAGCATCACGGTGATAACAGTTTGGCGTTTTGAATAGATGGTAGCAAAAACTCCTTATGTGGTTGGTATATTTATGAATAATTAGAAAAAAACATGTAATTGACTGCTAAATGCACATTATGATAATGAACACTGATATGGAAAAAAGATCAAGCAAAATTATACTTCCAGGGTAGGATAGATTGTTTTAATAAGGAGATTATAATAGATAATTGGGGAAACATGATAGTCTTAAATTCCTCATTTTACACTTAGAGTCTAAGCTGATTAAAAAATCAGATATGCCATTGAAATTTTAAATTATGTGTGATGAAAATAAAGTATTTCTGCACTTCATAAGCAGTGTCTTCAATGTATTTAAGACATTTGTATATAACCTAGAATATAGCTACACAAACTTTGTTCCATATATGCATTACTTTAATTTTAAAAAAGTATTTTAAATATTGATAATCATTAAAAATTACTGTTTTTACTCAACTGCTGAATAAGCACAATCTAAATAAATGTTATATATATATATATGAAACTAACTAATAAGGAACAAATGTGGATCTTTAGTCTTTGAAATCAGAGATTAAAGAGTCATATCATATATTTGACAGGCAAAACTTCATTTCTGTCAGATGAGTTAAGGTTCATTATTCAGCCAGCATGTTATCTTAATTATCTAGAAACTACAAACATTCCTCTTTCATGGTACACGTATCAGGAATTCAGTGAACAAGTAAATTAAATATAATTTCTCAATATTCAACTTGACTGTCTTTTCAAAGTTTAGGGGTGCATTAAATTTACCTAATGTTTAACATGTTTTAATATCTTCTCCCGAACAAATAGGTTTAATAAAACTTCCCATTAATAGACATATACACATATTTATATGCTTTCAAATCTCATAACAGGCCAGATGCCATAATTACTTTGACTGTAAAAAGGGTTCCAATTTTTTAGCCCACCAAAGAACAATTTCTCAGTAATATTCAAAAAGAGAGATATTACTAATCTCCAGTGTTCAGAACAGTTGACCAACAGTACATGATAATTAAACTCTGAATGAATGGTGAAGAAATTATAACTTTGATTGAGTGTATAAAAAGAGTTATTTTCTTTCTTTTTGGAGACAGGGTCTTGCTCTGTCACCCAGGCTGGAGTGCAGTGTCGTAATCTTGGCTCACTGCAACCTCCCCCTTTCGGTTTCAAGCTATTCTGCCTCAGCCTCCTGAGTAGCTGGAATTACAGGCACCTGCCACCACACCGGGCTAATTTTTGTATTTTCAGTAGAGACAAGGTTTCACCATGTTGGCCAGACTGGTTTCGAACTCCTGACCTCATGATCCACCCATCTCGGCCTCCCAAAGTGCTGGGATTACAGGTGTGAGCCACCACACCCGGCAAAGAGTTTCCTTCTATAGGATCTTTCCTGTAGAACTATGCATTTACAAACCAAGCAATCAAGAATTGTGGGTTAATTTAAAAATTTTAGAAGTATGAAATGATGAGACTGAAGCAAAGAGTGAACACATACAAATGTATATTTTAAAGATTATTAAAATAAGTATTAACATTCTTTATATGTTCTTGAGTGTTGTGTGTGTCTGCCAGAAATCATGGCTTATGGTTCTTTTCAGGAAGAATTAATGGGCAATAATGAATAGAATTAGATTTAGAAATCATTTATCCATACATAATTACATATTTCTGGTAAATATTTTAGTTAGACAGAGTTCTCAGTTATTTTGCACCATGAGTAAAACAGCATTTACAGAACTTTTCCAAAAGTTATTTGATAGATATGTATCAACTGGCCAAATTGCTTTTCTGAACTTTTTTCCACTGCAATATTGGTTGTAGGATAATTATGATATCACTCTCTGTTTTTATAACTACATTGTTGATTTAACTTAGAATAAAGATAAGAAACACAGATTATGAATTAATCTCAAATGGAAGGTATTTTACAATAGTCTTTAAAAGCAGGCTAAATGACAGTTGGCTTTTTAAAATCTTTGAATTTAGAGAGCCGACACTGTAAAATATACTTTCCTATAGTTTTTTAAGTTGTGACAATCACACATATGCAAAGGTTTAACATTATAAGTTGAACATGGACTTATAAATAGTTTACATGAACAATGATTTTACATGCTATGTAAAAATCATCATAATAAATGTCTAAGAAAAAAGACAAAAATCTGCTTTGAATTATTTTGTGTTTCTTAAAAACGTGAAGTTATTAGCAATTTCATTTAATATTTAAATGACTGTAGAGCTTTTATTAAGTTGGATTTTGTAGATAATCACTTCAATCCAATAATACTTAACTCTCATGTTTATAAGCATTTAATTATAGGCTATTATAAAATCGTCTTCAAATAGTGTTCTTAAATGACTTCTGTAGGCTAAGTTTAGATTTTTAAGTATTCACCAATCATTTTCTTTTTTTTTTTATGAAAATGTCCATACTAGAGTTATGTAATAAAATATCAGAGTAGAAATGAGTTTTATGTATTTATATTGACCACTCAGAGGTAATTTAAACATCATACATCTGTTTACTTAGTCATAATAGCTGAACAGGATTCCATGGCATTGCAGTCTTTTTGTTAATGGAGGTTACCGTTACTTGATTATTCAGGGAAACATTAAAAAAAAGAAAAGCTTATAAAAGCAACCCATAAACATATAAGTGAAACTAACTGCCAGAATATTAGAGAAAATACTGCTGACACATATTGAAAAATATTTTTATATTTTATCTAATTGCAATATCTATAAAACTTAAGGAATCCCAACTTACAACTTGGAAACTTTAGGTTTAAATGTACCTATTTGCTTCATAATCTTGAAAAAATAATATAATCTTTCTAGGGCTAAATTTAGTCTTGAATTTAGTACAGGATTCTGAGAAAGACCTTTTTAAGCTTTCTAAATATAAATCAGTGTAAAAGAATTATATAAGAGACATGTCACAGTCAGTCCCCAACCCATCTTCTTTCAAAGCTCAATTATTTAGACTACCTGCCCCGATGTTCCAGAAACTACAAGTTCTGACTCACTTTCTCTCTTCTTTGTAATGTAGTATCCATGATGTGGATTTTCTTGCTTTCTGGACATCATTTTCCTTCTTCTCAGTCTTGATAATTTTTGCTTATCTTTAATGTTTTGCTGGAATGCTGGCAGCTCCTCCGTAAACTTTTGTTCAAATGGCCAGAACTGAGTGTGTTCTCTCATTTGTGTTCCCAGCACTTTGTGTATAAATATATTAAAATACTGATTATCCTATGAAAATTTGTTTATTGGTCTTTGAGCCTTATTATATAGAGTGTGCTCCCTTAAGCAGAGTCTGTTTCTCTCCAGGTGGCCACAATGCCTGACATGTACTAAGTTCTCAAGGTGTTGTTTGAGCGTTAAATAAATGGAACATAAGACAATGAATATTGCTACCATTTTGAAAATTTCCATTTATTTTGTTTTTATCTGCACTATTAATTGGGAAAATTGGAAAAAACGAAAAATGATCCAGACAAAAATACAGCAAAAAAAAGTTGCAATGTTAAAAAGGAAAAGTAAATCCCAATAAAAGAGAGAGATTTGATGTTTGGTGTAATAAATAAAGCAAATTGTAAAATTTTAGTTATTATAGGTCTTACAACAATATATGAAATAATCTCAGCCTCTCTTAAATATTATCTTGCTGTAGATGTATCCTGTAGTATATACCTAATATATCAGTGATTGACTTTTTTTTTCCTTGCGGTGTTCTAATACAAACACCAAGGTAGGAAACAACAGAACTTCAAAGATTACAGTATTTAAGAATATTATCCATAATCAATTCCTGGTGTGCACTGCTTGTTTTGATAAATCTTTCTAATAAAAAGCAATTTTAATGTATGAATTCCCTAAATATGAGCTATTTTGGTATACATATCTAAAAGAGGTCAGATTGTATATTTTTTTTTTCAGATTACATGTGATATATTGGAATCAGTGCATGCTATACTGAAATGCAGTTATTTTATTTTGTCATTCTTTCCTGTGCCCGGATTTGTGCTAGCACCAGGTGTTGATTGCAGTGTTCTCACTATTACACAAAAACCTCAGACTGACTCTAAGAATTTCGAACCAAAGAAACATAAAGCCTTCAAACCTGATTGTTTAAATTTCACATCATACATGTCAGATGGGAAACCAGATTGATTCATAATTAATATAATTCTTAAACTGGATAATAATTATGCTAGTAACAAAACTCATCAATTGAATGTATTATGAATAGAGAAAACAAATTTGTATTATTTGACTTAGAGAACCACATGCTGACTCTGGTCATGTTCCCAGGACCATGTGACCCAGGACATGGTCTTAAAATGAAAAAATTCAGTTGTATTTGAAGCCCATTAGGGACATTGACACTAGACAACACAGTGTTGAACCATCTTTTAAATCATGGATCATTCCAGAATACATAATTGGATTTGTATTCCATATTGCTTTTTGTTTAAACAGTTTAACAAAAACTAAAATAACCAAATCTTAATTGCAGAACAGTCTCCTTTCATTTCCTATCTGAAAGATATGAAAATGAGAAAATAGTAGATAACATTTCCAAAGGATTCAGATAGGTAGAGTTATTCTGTAAAATTGTTTTGAAATTCAAGTTGGTTTTCATGCTCTTGCAAAACTGTATTCACAAATGTCAATAAAATATATAAACCTAGCTTTACAATGGCTATGCTAATCCAATTTTCAATTTGCTGCTGTAATATAAATGTCAGTTCATGGGCCATCAGGTACTTACCACCCCAGCGCTCATCACACACTGTAAAGAGGGTGGTTTTATTGGCTAAGCCCGGGAACATGGAGCTGCACTCCATAACGATGGCCTGAGGAATCATTATAATGCAGGAGACAATCCAGATGATGACAATGCTGTTACGGGCCCGCTTTGCTGTGCTCTTAAACATCAAAGGGTGACAGATTGCATACCACCGATCCAAGGCGATACAGCTCAATGTGAGGACAGACACAGACACTGACACGGTCTAGAGAAAAGAAAAATCATAGTAATAGAGAAGCACCAGCTGTTAAAATAGTTACTCTTAATATATTTACTATATAAGAAAGGTAGTCACGACATATAAGCAAATTCAAAGTTGCCAAAAAAAAAAAAAATACATGCAAGTGCTTTCTATTTAAAAAGAAATTATATCGAAAAGAAAAATGAAATATTAGAAATATATTTTTAAATGTATGTTTATTGTTAAACATGAAAATGTATGATGAAAACTTGGCAATCTTTTTTTTATTCCAAATGTCTTAATTTAGAATATGGCATTCTTTAAATAATTACTGTAATTATTTTGTCCTATAACTTTTCCATTGATTGGAAGAAATCATACCCTCATATAGAAAAAATAAAATAAAACACATATGTTTAGTCCAAACTGGAAAAGCCTCACTTATAAAGAAAAATATGTCTTTCTTTTAAATTATCATATAGACATTTGATTTAAATTATATTTAATTAACATTTTTTAATTATAGGTAGCTTATTTCATATTTTCAAATAATAAGGGCTATTTGTACATCAGTGCATTTTCAACATGTAGCACCCAAGGAAAGTTACGAGTCATGTTAAAAGAGAATTCTGTATGCGAATCTCCTTATGACAGTTTGCTTACTGCTAGCCTAGGCAATGTGACTCCAAAAACTAGATAAGCTCACCCAGTCAAAATTTTTATATGATTAACAACACCACAAATCATTCTTTAACTTGGCACTTTAAGGAAATAACAACAGCAGCAAAAAAAAAAAAAAAAAAAAAGTTAAAAATGTCTAGATCCACATGATTAGTTGATGTAATTATGTTCAATGTGCTTTCTTATACTGGATGAAATACTGATTCTGATATCAGTCTCAGAATCCCCTCTCCCTTTAAAAAGACTTTTGATTTCTTTTACATTTTTTTTTACAGATTGTTATTTATTTTCTTTTCAGCAAGTATAAGGTAGTAAATTATTCACTTAATTTGCTTATTTATCGTCTGTTTTCTCTATTGGAACAAAGCTCTATGCTAGGAGGGACTGCTTCTGTTTTTTTCACAACTGTGTCACCAATATCTGATACAACATTTGATGTCCATTATGCATTTAATAAATATTTTCTTTTTAACTTCTATTTTAATTTCAGGGGTACGTGTGCAGGTTTGTTACATAGGTAAATGTCTGTCATGGGGTTTTGTTGTACAGATTATTTCATCACCCAGGTATTAAGCCAAGTATCCATTGCTTATTTTTCCTGATCCTCTCTCTCCTTCCACCCTCTACCCTCTGAAAGGCCCCAGTTCTCACTTATAAATGAGAACATGTGGTATTTGATTTTCTGTTCCTGCATTTGTTTGCTAAGGATAACGGCCTCCAGCATCATTCATGTTGCTGCAAAGGACATGATCTCATTCTTTTTTATGGCTACATAGTATTCCATGGTGTATATGCACCACATTATCTTTATCCAGTCTATCATTGATGGACATTTAGGTTGATTCCACATTTTTGTTATTGTGAATAGTATTGCAACGAATGTATACTTGCATGTCTTTAAAACAAATATTTGTTAATCCATTAATAGTGGTGAGCCTTAATTGAAGACAGTAGATGTAGTCCAGTCATCTTCCTCTATTTTTCTGTCCTGGTTATATTGATCTCATAATATGTGGAAAGGGTAGATATCTCAGTCTTTTACATGAGTACTTTTCTTGTTGATATGTTGATTATAGGTACAAACGAGTGAAAGAGATCTAAGAGCCAGTGCAACAGTGCAGGAAGTCTCTGGGCTGTCAGGATGATCTATCTGTTCTCTCTCTCTGATCATCTAGCTGCACACTATTGACTCACTCACTTTACAGCTTTGGGCCTAATGTGTGTGTTATGTGTTGTGTGTTGTGTGTTGTGTGTGTGTGTATGCTAAATGAAGGAAATCAACAGGATAAGATTCTTACCAACTATTATTCTTTTGTTTCTCTATGGGAGAAGCAGAAGGGTATAGTTGGAATCAAGTTGCAACCAGGTTTTCTGGGCATGAATCCCATCTGACTAACGGAGTGATCTTAGGGAGGTTATTTAACCTCTCCATTCCTCAGTTTTCTCATCTGTAAAATGTGGATGATTAATAGTACTTAACCATGCAATTGTATGGACAGTTAGTTGAGATGAAAATGTCTATTCCAAGGCTGGCATATAAGTGCTGTGTGTTTGCTATTACTTATGATTATAATAATAATTACAATAATGATTATACTATTAGTTTTATCTTTCATTCTTGAGCTTGAAGTTCTATATTTTAATTGGAACAGATAGCTTTTCAAAGAATATTCATAAAATTACAAGTGAAAGCCTAACCTTTGCTAAATTATTGGAGACTAATATCATTTTGAGTGTAATTTTAAAGGGCTGGACTCTGTGAGAATGGGCTTAAGTTGATTAGTGACTCCTGGAAATTTCTTAGTGCTACCTTAGAGTACCTTCAATTTCCTTTCTCAAACCAGTCTCACCTTATTCTCTACAACCTCCATTCCTTCTCTGCAAATAAGTTAAGCACCTCAGGCCCCTCAATACCATTGCTAACCTGGGAATAGAACTATGGTTGTATAGATTTGCACAGTAGCCTTTTCATAGCTTCTGGGCTAGAGATATATTAATCCTCTCTAGCAACTAGAAGTACAAAGTGTTCATCAAGGCTTAGCAATTTATAATCCATTAAT
>NW_012102288.1:410338-411140 GCF_000951045.1 Mandrillus leucophaeus
GACACAGACACTGACACGGTCTAGAGAAAAGAAAAATCATAGTAATAGAGAAGCACCAGCTGTTAAAATAGTTACTCTTAATATATTTACTATATAAGAAAGGTAGTCACGACATATAAGCAAATTCAAAGTTGCCAAAAAAAAAAAAAATACATGCAAGTGCTTTCTATTTAAAAAGAAATTATATCGAAAAGAAAAATGAAATATTAGAAATATATTTTTAAATGTATGTTTATTGTTAAACATGAAAATGTATGATGAAAACTTGGCAATCTTTTTTTTATTCCAAATGTCTTAATTTAGAATATGGCATTCTTTAAATAATTACTGTAATTATTTTGTCCTATAACTTTTCCATTGATTGGAAGAAATCATACCCTCATATAGAAAAAATAAAATAAAACACATATGTTTAGTCCAAACTGGAAAAGCCTCACTTATAAAGAAAAATATGTCTTTCTTTTAAATTATCATATAGACATTTGATTTAAATTATATTTAATTAACATTTTTTAATTATAGGTAGCTTATTTCATATTTTCAAATAATAAGGGCTATTTGTACATCAGTGCATTTTCAACATGTAGCACCCAAGGAAAGTTACGAGTCATGTTAAAAGAGAATTCTGTATGCGAATCTCCTTATGACAGTTTGCTTACTGCTAGCCTAGGCAATGTGACTCCAAAAACTAGATAAGCTCACCCAGTCAAAATTTTTATATGATTAACAACACCACAAATCATTCTTTAACTTGGCACTTTAAGGAAATAACAACAGCAGCAAAAAAAAAAAAAAAAAAAAA
>NW_012102288.1:412345-430312 GCF_000951045.1 Mandrillus leucophaeus
TGACTAACGGAGTGATCTTAGGGAGGTTATTTAACCTCTCCATTCCTCAGTTTTCTCATCTGTAAAATGTGGATGATTAATAGTACTTAACCATGCAATTGTATGGACAGTTAGTTGAGATGAAAATGTCTATTCCAAGGCTGGCATATAAGTGCTGTGTGTTTGCTATTACTTATGATTATAATAATAATTACAATAATGATTATACTATTAGTTTTATCTTTCATTCTTGAGCTTGAAGTTCTATATTTTAATTGGAACAGATAGCTTTTCAAAGAATATTCATAAAATTACAAGTGAAAGCCTAACCTTTGCTAAATTATTGGAGACTAATATCATTTTGAGTGTAATTTTAAAGGGCTGGACTCTGTGAGAATGGGCTTAAGTTGATTAGTGACTCCTGGAAATTTCTTAGTGCTACCTTAGAGTACCTTCAATTTCCTTTCTCAAACCAGTCTCACCTTATTCTCTACAACCTCCATTCCTTCTCTGCAAATAAGTTAAGCACCTCAGGCCCCTCAATACCATTGCTAACCTGGGAATAGAACTATGGTTGTATAGATTTGCACAGTAGCCTTTTCATAGCTTCTGGGCTAGAGATATATTAATCCTCTCTAGCAACTAGAAGTACAAAGTGTTCATCAAGGCTTAGCAATTTATAATCCATTAATCTAATCAACATGGATAAATGGGATAGATGTAGCATGGTTCAAATATGAATGTCATTTCTAGTGTTTCCTAATGCCATTAGGTCATAATGATCAATTCATATCAGTTCACTTGAAAGACTGACATCCAGCACCAACAGTGACCCAGGGAGCACTGCCCTTCACCACACAGAAATGTGGGGAATATGCTAGTGTGATTTATCTAACAGTAGAATGAACCAATCCATTGAATGAACCCTTGACAATCAGTGAGTTAATATTCATTGTTTGAACTACTATATTTGTTTCTGCATTTGACACATTAATATACAATTATGTGCAGTGTATACAATTTTCTTGGAGGTGATATAAAATTGCATTTTATCATGAGTAATTATAAGTGAAAGTTTTGTTATTGCTTTTAACTTCTAAGCGTGTACTTCTGGGTGTCTTTTTCATTTGGATTCTGATATTAGCTCAAGTCAGTCTAATAGTAAGTCATTTGAGAAGTGAATCTAGTGTGGATTATGAACGTTGAGAATGAAGTGGAGAGATAATGGGAATTTTCTTCTGCCTTCAGGTACTTGGCCTTTGACCTATACTATGGGCACCCTTCACACTGGGTAGTATTTGGAGATTTCCTTTAGTAGAGAAGTCCACTGTTTTATACTAGCAAATAGATATGTCAAGGTGATCTTAAATATTCACTATAAGGAGAAAGGAAAATTTTGCCAAATCACAGATTTGGATGATAAACACTAATAGGTAGAAAGGTTGCCAAGTATGACTGAAAGAGAGGGAGCTTGTTTGACCACCCATTCCCCACCTCCCACATCTCACTTGGCTTTTTTTTTTTTTTTTTTTTTTTTTTTTTTTTTTTAACATTTTCTGTGTAGGGCTTCTTCTGCAGTTAAAAAAGAAAAATCACTCTGAAAAAGTAACCAATGCTATTGTCATTGCTGGAAGAGAAGTGAAATACATGATAATTATTCAGCAAATAACCAAATACATATTAATTGTCTTGGAGTTATACAATTATTAAAGATACAAAAGAGTCATTTTAATTATTTGGCCAAGCTTTATAACATTTGTGAGACTTTTAAGATTTTTGTGCATTTGCCAATGTGTTACAGCATATCACTCATAAATCTAAAGGCTGTATTGTATTTAGAAGAAAAAGAACATATAAATTATAGCAAATTAGTAAATGCCCAAATAATCTAAAATGCAACCAAATAACTTTAAAATGTGGCTGGACATGATGTAATGTGTTTTAAAATATTCAGTAAGACATAAATATCATATCAGGGATATAAGTCATTCGTTTCAAAATGTCACAACTAGGGAGAAAAACTGCTCAAATTTAAATTATATGTTTATTGCCCATCGGCACTATTCATTGCATTTGGGAAAATTCTATGAAAAATGAGGCAATAAATATCAAGAATTTTGAAATACTAGTTTTACCCATGCACAAATCTCTTGGTGCATTTACACCCTTCAGTTAAGAAGTAATGTTGGATGGCGTAACAAATGGATCTAGTCTTTTGCATCATGTGATCACCCAGTAGTTTTCTTTCCTTGCTCTATGGAGAAGAGGATCAGCTAAGGAACTGATTAGATCAGACACTGTGTGTGGAGAGGCAGACAGAATTCTTCCAGAGATGAGGATATTCCTTGGACTGTAAGATTTGTTAAGTAGTTCTGCTGTGTGAAAGCGGACTGTCAGTGATTGCAAGAGACACTCATGCCCTGCATCACTAGCTGGTTACATTGCTTCCATTCTGTCCTCTAGTGCAAATACTCACAGGAAACTCTGAGATGCCTGCTCTGCAGAAAGCTATCGCTCTGCATTAGCACATGATTGCACCTGCCCTTATCATTTCACCTATCACCAGGGAATCTTCTGATTCACAGAGAGAACATGAAATATTCCCAGTCGAAGACTCTTGGCAACTGCAGCCATACCAAAACTTAAGAGAATCCTCAAAATATTCTCCTGGGTAGTTATTGAAACCGAGAGAGGTAAAAGGCTTTCTGGAAGTACCACAGAGATAATGAAATATTAGAATTATCTGAAATGTATTATTTTCCTAGTGCCTCTATGCAAACACCACCAGAGCCATTCATTGCTTAGTAACTTTTCTTCTATGAGGATATTTTTCTCTGTTGTCCCATGTACTATTTCCTCAAAACAATGTGCTACTGTTCATTTTGTAATCCATTCATGATTTTCAGCAGGCTGACCCAAACTAGCTTTATAATTAAACATAAGATATGCATGGAGCTTATCACTTCTATAGTATTTTCCACTTACTATTCTATAAGAAAAAGTTTAACCTTAAATTTTTTTCACTTCTTTTTATAAGAGGTAACTGGGGAACTATTGAACTAAATATCTCTTTGCAACATTTCATTCAGCTTATCTAGTAATAGGCTATTTATGCCCCCCCCCACCCACTAACTTTTTGTTACTGGGAGATTATTTTCTGTTTCCTTAAAATATTATAATCACCATCTGGGAGACTGCATGGAGTAACAACTGAGGATGCCGGAAGACTATGGGAAGACAAGTAGAGAGTGGTCACCATTTCACTTGCTGTCCAATTCGTAAGGGAAATCCATCCTTTAGGATGGATGTATGAATGTGAACATCATCTTATGAATTTTTTGTTTCAAGAATTTTAGAGCTATAATAACAATCAGAACACTAATCTCTGAAAGTATTTGTTCTTAATTACTGAAATGGCAATTAAATGGAAAAAGAAGCTGTTTTCACTCTTAAGGAAAGAAAAACAACTACTAATGATGATTCTGATGCTGATAATTGATGTTTATTGAGAACATACTGTTTTTATAAAATCATCATCTTCCACAGGGTAATCACTGAGCCAAGTTATTTATATTAATTATCTAAGTAAATGGTCACAGCAACCATATGAGGTAGATCTCATTAAAATTATCCTTTTGGATAAGTGAATTACAACTATTTGGCTTGATAGCATACAATTGGTGAATGGCAGAATGGAGATTCCAAATCTGGTAGTTTGAATTAGAATCTACACTAAAACCTGTTCATGGCACTGATTTGACCGAGTAGGTCTTAATTCTTCAGTATAAAATAAAATCACTGGTAAAAACAAATATTCTCAATGATTTGGACTGGAAGATAATTAATTGGTTCAAGAGAAAGATCAATAATTGGTTTGGGGAGATCATTAATTGGTTAAATCATTAATTGGTTCAAGGTTCTTATTTAACAATGGGGAAATTAGGAATCAAAAATGTTTGTGCAAAATCAAACTTTTGAAATCAAACAAGGAATCAAAAAAGTTGTGCAAAAATTTTTGTGCAGCATCTAATGATGATTTGGCAGATTGTTGCTTTATTTTTACCCAGAACTTAACTCATTTCCCCATAAATTCTCAAGTATTATTTTCCTTCAGTTTGCCAATGCCTTAGGCAAATATATTTCTCAGTTCACTAGTTAATTTACCATAAGGGTCATGGCTATGACTGAACATTTTTTTAGTAGCTTCAAAAAAACATAAAAAAACAATTACCTGTAGATAAGGAATCACTTTGCAAAGGGACTGTCCAAAAAACCAGGTCTCAGTGATATCCACGAGCAGTGTGGCTGGAAGGCAGGTGATGGTCACAAGCACATCAGCCAGAGAAAGATTGACTATGAAGTAGTTGGTTACTGTCCTCATGTGGTGGTTCTTCCACACTGCCACACAAACTAATTTGAAAAGAAAAAGGAATGGTCACTCAACAAAGAAAATATGTATTGGTGAGGAAACAATGTCAATATTTCTATAAAGTCCACAAATATGTATTTAAAAGGAAAAATACTTGAAGGCCATGTTGTGTTTTCACTGAATCTGTCAATCTGTGTGAATGCTAAGTACATGCTTAAAATCAGTTTATTTGCCTTGCATGATACTTCTCAATAAATTATAAGGCTGTATTTATTTTCACTTGATTTTGAATTGCAAGTTTCAGACGTTTTAAAATGGTCTTTGATTCATCTTTCTATTCCCTCAGTACTCAATATGTAGTAGAGTCTCAAGAAATGGTTGCTGAGTTAAAATAAATTAGGAACTAGCAATTTTTATTGCACTGTAGTGGTTACCTCATCCATGACCTTGACCCATATCTGCTCCTAAATCCTGCATTTGGAACTTTTAACAAATAGGGTTTTTTTTAAGGTGAGAGCCAAAAATTATTCAGCTCCCACCTTTGCCAAATACTGAGCTAGATGGTTCATATACTTACGTTTTTTAATGCTGACAACAATCTTAAGGGATAATGATATTACCCACATTTTATAAAAGAGGAAGCTGAGACACAGGAAATTAATTCACAAAACTTGTCTGAGGACATATGGGCTCACAAAATATAAAACTACAGCTATAACTTGGCTTTAGCTCCAATACTTGTGGTCTTTTCACCACATGGGTTGCCTTCTTTGGTGAAAATGAGAGTACTATAATAAAGTACATATAAGTTCCAGACACTCAATTTTGCCTCCTTTCTATTACCTTAGGGCCTCTAAACATCACCCTGCAATCATAGTTTTCAATACTTTCATAACCAGCCTCCCTCATTGCCTTGTAGTATATCCCCAGTTCAAAAGCTGTCCTGTCTCATTCAGTTGCTCTTTACTGAAAGAACATCCAGTTCCTCCATTCTCTGTCCTCCCTCGGTCTGACATATATAAAAGTTACATAATCACTAGCTCTGAAGTTATACAGGTGTACACACTGCCATCACATCTATTCATGGGTTTGCTTCAGTGAAAGTTACTGAATTTGTCCGGGGCATCACAAACTTGTCAGAGCTGTCACCCATGCACCCAAATAATGCAGGGATTAGTATCTTTATATAGTGAATAAATAAAACCTCATTTTGTTACATTTAAATCACTGAATGAGGATTTCTTTTGACAATTATGTAACTTGTATTAATAGTTTCGTAAACTGGAAAATGTTCTTACTAGTTCCTGAAGCTGAAATTGGCTGTCAGCTATCAACAGATGTCAATTTAACAAAATATCTGGATTTGGGAGGATTTAATTTTGAAAACTTCACATCATCCTCTAACTCTTGCGTGGTAATATCCAAAACTTAGGTGAACCTTAATCAGGGTAGCTGTAGTCGTTATTATTTGAAAATGATGCCATTGAGTGATTTATTTTCTATAAACACTTGAAACACACACACACACATATTCACACACACACACACAAACCCATCCTAGCAGTTGACAAACACATTATCACAGTTTGTTATGAGAAAATTGACAAAAAATATTATATTTCTGGTACTTGGTCAACAAGTTGTCCAAATAGTACAATATTAGATCTAGAAAAATGCACAGGACTTTTAGAAAACATGCAATTATTTCTAATCTTTTAACCCTGTATTTTGGACATGAGGAATGGCGCTGGTGGGAAGACTTAATGCATTATATCTAGGCAATCTAGATAATAGTAGAGCAAGTATATGTTCAAAAACACCTCTTTAGTCATTACTATGTGCTGTGCCTTGTTCTAAGCATTTTAAATTATTAACTAGTGTCATCATAAAAACATTATGAAATGAATAGTATTAATATCTCTGTTTAACAGATGGGAAAATAAGGAGAGAGAAGTTAAGGGATCTGTCTAAGAAAAAATTAAGTACTGGAGTACGTAAAAGTAAAACTAAGTACTATATCTTGAATTTAAGTCTTATCCACCATGCTATATCACCCATATATCCTCTTGATTGGAGCAGAAAAGGAAAAGGAAGCTACCAGCTCTATTTGACAGGGCTTTAAGATAGGATTATATAATATTTCACTTGGAGGTTATTCAGTCTAACCTTCCATCTGATGCATGAGTAATCACCTCTGCACCATCTCTGATTCATCCTGCTTGAACATTTGTAATACTAGGTAATTTAAAACCTGCTGGAGCCCTTGAGTTCATTTTGTAGTGGCTTTAATTACTAGCAAGTTCTTGTTCATGTTCTGTTTTCCCTTCATTTCTGCTTACTACATCCTAATTATTTCTTGGAACTGAATGAATAAACCTTACCTATTTATGTACATTGTATTTGTTTTCTAGGGCTGCTGTAACAAAGTACCATAAACCTGGTGTCTTAAAACAAAACAAACTTACTGTCTCACAGTTCTGGAGCTAGAAGTCTCAAATCAGGGTGTTAGCAGGGCTGTCCTGTCTCTGAAAGCTGTAGTAAAATTCTTCTTTGTCTCTTCATATTTTCTGGTGGTTTGCAGGCAATCTTTGGTGCTCTTTGGCTTGCAGCAGTACAATTCCAATTTCTGCCTTTGTCAGTGCCTGACATTCTACTGTGTTTCTATCTTCCCATGGCCATGATCTTATAAGGATCCCAGTCATATTGGATTAAAGGCCCACCCTACTGCAATATGACTTTACCATATCAAATTACATCTGCAATGACCCCATTTCCAAATAAGGTCACATTCTGAGTAATGATCATCAGGACTTAATCATATCTTTTTGGAGAAACAGAATTCAAATCATAAAGGCACTTATTCAAGTATTTAACAACAAGAGCTATGCCCACTTCCCTAGCCTATGCTTCTCCAGCCTAAGGATCATCAGAATCTATCATGTGAAACTTTTGGGTTTTTCATTCCCCATCACCCTGGTTATTTTATTCTGAACACACTTCAGATTATCAGTAAAAGCTCTCAGCGAGCTATCCATAACTGCAGTCATTTCTCCAGGTGCATTCTATCCAGAGCAGCAATGAGAAGGATGATTGATTTGGTTATTGTCACTCTATTAAGACAGTGCGAGATCTTGTAAGCTTTCTTAAAAGCCAAGGCAATATATAAATATATTGTGTATATATATATACACATACACACACACACACACACATACACACACACACACACTGGTTCCCTTGTTTAGATGCTAGGTTATTTACCTTTCAATCCTAAGAAGAAATAAAAAGAAAAAAAAGATGTTTATAAAGAAAGCTATTGGGACAATTGGATACATTTGAATTTTGAGTTTGTGTTAGATAATATTACTGTGCCACTTAAAAATATGTTAAGTGTGATTGTCACAATACGTCCATTCAAATATTTAAAGACTGTGGCTCTGCCCAAATATCAAATGAATCTTAAGCAAAATGAACAAAGCTGGAGGCATCAGATTAACTGACTTCAAATTATACTATAAGGCTATAGTAACCAAAACAGCATGCTACTATTAATAGTATAAAAATAGACATATGGATCAATAGAACATAATAGAAAACCCAGAAATAAAGACTCATTCCTACAGCCAATTTATCTTCAACAAAGTCAACAAAAACAGATACTGGGGAAAGGACACCTTATTCAATAAATGGTGCTGGGAAAATTGGATTAGCCACATGTAGAAGAACAAAACTGGACCCATCTCTCTCACCATATACAAATAGCAATTGAAGATGGATTACAGACTTAAAAGTAAGACGTGAAACTCTAGAAACCCTGGAAGAAAACCTAGTATCTGTCTTTAAATGGACTATTCAGAACTACACATATATCTACAAGAGCACATCCTCTAAATTTGTGTTAGACAAACATTTGTTTATTCAGTAACCCACTCACCCGTACAAGGTTCTAAAAGAACAAAGTAAACACCACCTTCTCCTGAGAGCACACTAAATTTATACAAGTTAAAGTTATCACTGGACTTTATGCTTCTCTGAAATATAATAACCTTCCATTTTCTCCCATTAATTATGCTTGAAATCTCCAAAATATCTCTTTCCTCTATTACATTCTTTCTATTCCTATTGCAAATACCCAGTGTCAGATTGTTGTAACCATTAGCTAGAGTATTGCAGTGACCTCCTAATAGTTTATCCTGCATTGTGCCTGTCTGTACTCCTATATATTATATGCATTAATGTCATTAATGGATAAATGTCATAAAATAATAAAATAAATGCCATAAAATGGATAAAATCCATTAATGTCTTTAATGGATAAAATATATAGGAGTACAGACAGACACAATGTCTTGTTGTATTAACTCTTCTGTTTCACTGAGAGCTCTCTTTTCTCCTGGACAGTACACAATTCTCAGATGGCCGATAGTAACTGTGTTTCAGTTGAATTTTTGCCCTTTATCCTTTATAATGTTTCCCATAAAATACACAGAGCACCAGAGTGAATCTGATGTTTCACTGTGTGTCAAACATATTCCATGCCCAGGCCATCACTCATACCATTCCTCTGTCTGGAAATGGCCCATATTCCATTTCAATAGCTTTTTAACTAATTAAATACTACCCAAAACTATCCAAAATCAACTGATCAACCAACCAAATAAAAAAGTTTCTGCTTCACAATATATATTTTAATCAGGCTAAATTAACATGACTTCTTTCTTCTTTGATACCCAATCACATGTTGTACCCTTCATGGCCATAAATTGCATTCTATAATTACTGTGGATCATTGTGAATTCCTTTAGGATTTTTTCTTCTCTCTCTACTGGCACAAAGGCTCTTTATCATTATAAGCTTCCTTTTCTCTTTCCCTTACTTTGCCAAGTTTCTGCTGCTTTTCTCCCAGCAAAAATACTGCCTATAATACACTCTGCAGTAACTATGTATGGAATCGACTTGCTCATAAACTTAGAGTATGTTACTGCCATTGGTATGGTATATTTTCCCATGAACAAATTCTTTTAAAGGAGAAAAAAGGCCCAATGGCTAAACAGAGAATTTACTTTCTTCATTTCTTTTGAGTGAAACCTGAGAGCTCAAAGATAACTTAGCTATTTGTCAATATTCTCTTAGACTTAAAGCAGGCTATGGTTCTCAATTCGCCATGTACTGTCCTCTGATGAACTTTGGTAAGCCCCACGACCTGAACTTGATACCACATTTTAAATCAGTTCTGTGAATAACCATTAAGCACCAATATTAAAGTCAATTGATGGTTAGTCTGTATTTAAAAGCCTGCCTTCATTAACCAGGAATAAGTGAGGAATAATTGAGCATATGAGGGCGAAAGAAGATAGCAGAAGGCAAGAATGCAGATTCAATGAATTCTTGAATTCCACCTCTAACATGGGCTTTATTGAAATAGTATTTTTGAAATGCAGAGGTGCCAAGAAGATACAATTCTTTTTCCTTTATCTTTCAGACTATCATTTGTCTTACCAGCTCTTTCTCTGAAAGAATCAGATGATATATAGCTCCTGCACATTCTCTGTAAGACATGGAAAGTGGCTCAAGCTGCGTGAGAACATCTGCAGCCATGATGCAAAGAAGGATATCTTTATAAAATGTGTTAAATAATATTCAGATATAGACTTTATGATGTAAGTTATTTTCCTGTTATTTTATGGGCTCAAGACGAAACTGATTTTCAAATGGGAAAATAATACATTGTTTTTAAAAAGGCCTTTGCCATTATTTCACTTATAATAAACTGGCTTTTGTTTTAGTATCTTACAGATTGTATATGAGCAAAATTACATTCCAAAACCAATACTTGCACTTAGACAAATGTAAACTAAGGTGATACGCTGGTGCTAAGACTGGATTAAGAACATGTAAACTGCATATATAAGATTGCATCTCTTATTAAACATATACTTGGGCCTTAAAATGTCAACTAATAATTGACTATAAAATTTATGATATTGTGATGTGATTGGACATGGTACATAATTAGTAGACCACTGAGTGTCTCAAAAGGATCTGTACTAAATATATCAATTTTATTTAAAGAATTTATTTATTTAATTTTCGTTATATTAAAATAAGGTAAAAACAGAAAGGGACAATGATTACATGATTCCACGAATATGAGGTACTCAGAGCAATCAAATCAGACAGATAGAAAGTAGAATTTTTTTCTCCCCAGGGGCTAGGAGAAGAGGAGAAGGAGACATTATTGTTTCGTGAATAAAGAGTTTCAGTTTTAAAAAATGTTAAATGTTCTGGAGGTGGATAGTGGCGATGGTTGCACTATAAGGTGAATATACTTAATGTCATTGAGCTATATACTTAAAACTGATTAAGTTATTGAATTGTATATATTATGTATATTTTACCAGAATTTAAAAAATTAGTTGCTGACTGGGCACAGTGGCTCACACCTGTAATCTCAGCATTTTGGGAGGCCGAGGTGGGTGGATCCCCTGAGATCAGGAGTTCGAGACCAGACTGCCAACAGGGTGAAACCCTGTCTCTACTAAAAAATACAAAAACTAGCCAGGCTTGGTGGTGGGAGCCTGTAATCCCAGCTACTCAGGAGGCTGAGGCAGGAGAATCGCTCAAACCTGGGAGGTGCAGGCTGCTGTGAGCCGAGATTGCACCACTGAACTCCAGCCTGGATGACAGAGTGAGGCTCCATCTCAAAAAAAAAAAAAAAAAAAAAGTTGCCCTGACAAGACAGACTACAAAATGTGAAATATACTTTGCACTAATGGTGATGTCCCTCAAAAACCTTCAATACAGAATGAAAATGCCCAGGGAAAATCTTAATGACTCATTTTATAAATGTGATACCTTTTAAAAGATTGAAAGACAACACAATTTTTCAAAAAACTTGAGTTCCAATATATTAATGCAATGTTAATCACAGCAACTGTGATTTTTATATGCTATTCAAATTATTTTTGAAACAAAGTATTATTTGTAGTAAGTTGTGATATTTCAGTTTAGATATCATCTTAATAAAACACTTTGCAATTTCTTGGTTGTTTATTTAATTTACATATATAAGTACATAAATAAATAAATAGTATAACAACTTCTTGATTGTTATTTGTTATATTAAACACATAAAAAAATCAGGCAACAACTTGGCCAAAATATACTGTAGTTCCACCGTTTGCCACAAAGTGTCAGTGAAAACCTTTGAACCTGCTTCCATTGTCACTTCCAGAATGAGTTTTAAGCATTAAATTCATTGTAATATCTTTTATAATGTAGAACTGAGTATATATGTTTGAGGTGAGATTTTCTAGATAGAAAATAATGTTTAAAGACGGATAAAATGGCCAACACCTTCTAAATTAAATATAAGTAAGGGAACGTGAAATAAAACAACATTTCTAAATTGAAAAGAAAAAAACGCAACTGAATACGTAGGAAAGAAAGCCTATATTTAATTCCTATTTTCAAAAAACCTACCTTGAACCAGGTCATGGAATGGAGTCATCCAAAATCATTACAGTGTCCAGATTTAAGAAGCTGGGAAGCTGACCATGAGTATTATCTTAAAAAGGTAAAACAAACCCTCCACCAAACCCTGAGGCATTTTTCTTTTTCTTGTTTTCACCCCATCCCACTGCTATGGCATTGGCCCTCTTTCTTTCTATTGCTGGTTTTACCCCCTTCTCTTCCTGGACCAATATGTCTGTCTCGATCTCCCTTTCTCCAGCTACACACCTTGGCAAAGTTGTCCCTAAATCTCCGTCTCAGAAGAACTACATGCAAACGTGCCACTTCCTTTTTTACAACGCTGACGAATGCAGGACTGTTAAGAAGTGCATCTGTGTTGTGAAATGTGCCACCCAAAAGGTTATCTAATATGAATATAAATAAAACTTTTAAAACAATTTACTGGTCAG
The DNA here is from genome assembly GCF_000951045.1 of Mandrillus leucophaeus. Taxonomy (NCBI): domain Eukaryota; kingdom Metazoa; phylum Chordata; class Mammalia; order Primates; family Cercopithecidae; genus Mandrillus; species Mandrillus leucophaeus. The sequence continues at coordinate 424,616 of NW_012102288.1, forward strand.
GCACTGTGGCTCACGCCTGTAATCCCAGCACTTTGGGAGGACGAGGCGGGCGGATAACCTGAGGTCAGGAGTTCAAGACTGGTCTGGCCAACATGGCGAAACCCCATCTCTATAAAAATACAAAAATTTGCTGGACATGGTGGTGTGTGCCTGTAATCCCAGCTACTCCGGAGGCTAAGGCGGGAGAATCGCTTGAACCTAAGAGGCGGGGGTTGCAGTGAGCCGAGATGGCGCCACTGCACTCCAGCCTGGGCGACAGAGTGAGACTCAGTCTCAAAAACAAAAAACAAAAAACAAAGAACCAATTTACCACATATGCACAAACAGCACTATATCTTAAATGCGTTTTGGTTTTTATTTTCTCAAGAAAATATAAAAGTCTCTAATTAGATAAATGTTTTCTGACTGGCACTTGCTCATTATGCTCAAAAGTGAGAACTTTTGTCAACCAACGGTGTCTCTGTAGTGTTGATAACCATTAGGTACAGTGGAGAATAATTAATAATTTGTCTTGAAAGGGATTTAGAAAGAGTATCTTTACACACACACAAATGTGCAGGAAGAAAATGCATAGAGGAATGCTATACCACTGAATCCTGTGATTATTACCTCTACAGAAATCAAATCCATAAACAAATTCTTCAGACAGGTAAAATACAGTGAAGAAAGTGGGAAAATAGGCTTGACTTATCAGCTGTCTCTGAGTGGCATGATTTCTCCCAGGGAGGGGCTCAACCACAAATTGGCACCAAGCCTGCTGGCACCAAGAGCTGCCAGAGAACAAAACAGCAGTGTTATTAATAGAGCTTCACAGGGCTTTAGGGCTGGCCTGAGGAGAAGAGAGAAGGTTCCATAGTTTTAGTGTTCTATTAATGGCTATACCTGGTAGTTACAGTTTCACTTCAGTAAAATTTGTTTTAGAGGAAATGACAACCTTTTGGTTACACACATCTTTTTGCACTTTGTAAATAAGCCATTACAAGTCCCTGTTCCCAGTGTGATGTCTTAGAAATGCATCTGGATTTTGATCCTGTTGTCAGAGCTCTTCAGGGCCATAAAGTCAGTCCTTCTGTTTGATCTTTTTGCATTAATTAACATACACAAGCAACCAATCCTATCCTCCCCAAGACATTTGACTTCTGTTCATCTTACTACCTGCAATGAATTTATTTTGGGGGTCTCTTCTGTAGAAATGTTTTTCTCTTTCACCACATATCTGTCTTTAATCCACTTGTCTTTTGTTCTTTCATTATCTTTCTTTAGTTGTTCTTATTGATTCTCACAACTTTATGTCTCATCTATAGAAGACCAACCCAATATTATAATTCAGTTACACCTCTAGTTCTTGTTCTCGCTCTTACTTTGCATACCAGAATTTCTGACTACAACTGTTTTTGTCTTCTAGATGTTCTATCTTTCTATTAAACTCAACTTATGAATCATAAAATGTATGTGGGTGTATGTGTGTGTTTGTGTGTGTGTGTATTCAGTTAAAACATTTGGATACCATCCAGCAGACTATGGAGAATTGGAAAATTACAAAATTACTGAGGGATTTTAAGCAACAGAATGGCAACATCCTGCTACTATTTTTCAAAGATGATTTAGGGGGAATATGTGGAAAATATATGTCTTTTGTTGGAAGCAGGGAGATTAATATTGACAGTTTTAAAATTCCAAGAAAGCAAATTGGTAACCAAAAAATGGAAAAAGGTGAATTGCAAAAATAACAATGAGGTTGAAATATCAGGCCTTAGTGAGGGATTAGATATGAGGATGAGAGAGTAACGAGAACTGAGGATGATGAGCGGGTATATTGCTTGACAGCTGGGGGTGCTCACTGAGCTAGGGGATAAAGGATAATGAGGTAGCTTTGTTTGGAAGAGTAGAGAGAAGATGAGATATTCAACCTTGTATATGTAATTGTGAAGCACCTGTGAGTTGTCTTAGTGTCAATATCCAGTTGGCATTTAGATTTACGGTTCTATACTTCAGGGGATATAATTTCTTTACATGTAAATATTTGGGATTCATCAGAATAGAAATAGTGACGAGAGCTTGTGGAGTGGATAAGATCAACCAGAAACAGAATTACAGTAAGAAGGGAAGAACCTAAATCATCTCCAGAAAACTGTGTAGTTTCAACCACATTTTCCTGATTGGGAATATCCAGGAAGTGCCAATTGATCTCTGAAGTACTAAATATTGTAGTACAAAAGTATACATTTGTTTTACCATTACAAAATAGTTCCTATTTCTGGTAATGGCAGATAAGCTTACTGCAGAATAAACTTCCCACCTAAAAAAAACAAGAAATGTTACACATTTCTTTAAGACATTGGAAAGCTACTAAGGCAGAAGAGACATCAAAGCCAATATCCTGGAGAAAATGCAAGGGGGAGATGCTCTGGCATTTAGCACCTCTTTTCTTCTCAAACTTTTTGGCAATTCACAAACACTAGCTAAGAACAGGAGAAGAGAAACAGAGAACAAAGCAGATAATAGGAGATGCTGAGCAGGACATTTAGTAGTCTAACCAAAAATAAGATGATAATTGGAGTCAAGGCCTATCAAATAGGTAATCAACCCTGGCTTTCAGCTGTAACTTCAAGTTGTGAACTCTAGTAGGGAAAAATCCGAAGTAGACAAGCTCTCCTAAAGAATGAAGCCCAGCTTCCAATGCCTCCAGTGACTGATGGGATAGTGGTTTTCTGTCCCAACACTAGCTGCTGACCAAAGCAAAAGCAAATTCTCTAGGAAAGAAGATAACATTATCTAGAACATCAGATAATTTCAACAATTTTTCATAAAATATTTCAGAAATTTTTAAATGATTGAATTAATAAGGTCAAGAAATTAAATGTATTATAAACAATATAAAAAACAGAAAAATAGTCCAAGGAAATTATAGAACTTAAAAATATGTGAACTGGAAACACAACAAATAAATTTAACAGAAAGACTAGATAGAACCATCTAATAGGAATATACAAACTAATAGAAAATATCCAAGCTAAAGAACAGGGAGGAAAAAAGGAAAATGCAGAAGATTGTGAATAACACATGGTGAAAATTCTACTATACATGTGATTGGATTCTCAACATGTGTGTATAGAAGTAGCCTGAGGCAAAAGCAATGTTTAAAAAGATATTGGCAAGGCAAAGATATTATCTAAGAATTTTTCAAAACTAATTAAAGGTATATATTTATAGATTTAAGAAGTGCTATAAATTTCAACCAGGACAAAAATATAAGAGAAAATCACACCCACTTATATTATCATAAAACTGCTGAAAACCAGTAACAAAAGGAAAAATCTTAAAGCAGGAAGAAAAAAATGCATCACCTCCAACTTGTCATATTGGGATTGACAGCTAAATTCTCAAAAGTTAATATCTACAAATATTTTACTAATTCTCATACACAGTCTTTCGCTCAGTGACCAGGAGTAAGTTCACAAAGTCTTTTATGGTAATTTCTATTTAGCATTGTGCTGCAGCAATGGTAATAAAGCAATAAAAATAAATAAAATAATGCAGTTTGGAAAGGATTAAATAAAACCTATCATTATCCACAGAGGGCATACTTATTAAGAGTGAAAGAATCTCCAGATAAACTACTAATCTTAATAAATACCTTTATAACACTTGCTGAATATAAAACAATATATAACTTAAGAGCTATGTGAAAGTGATATATAAAATATAATGTATATATACAAAATCAATTCTATCTCTATTAAACAAAAACAACTAGAAAATGCAATTTAAATAGAGGATACTACTGACAATAGAATAATAAATGTTCAACAACTAGGAAAAAATTAATGAGAAACACATGATTTCTACACTGTAAGATATGAGGAATATGAAAAATAACCTAAATGGATAGAGGGATATACCATACTCATGGACTAGAACAATAAATATTGTAAGGCTCTGAGTTTTCTCTAAAATTGATATATGGATTCAACACATTCCAAATTAAAGTTCTAGCGTTCTTTTGGTAAAGACTGACAAGCTGATTTTAAAATTTATATAAAATACAGTGGACCAAAATTAGTCAGTATTAAATTGTGGAAAATCAAATTTCAAGGATTCACATTAGCCATCAAATATTAATACAAAGTGTCAGTAAACAAAACAGTATAGTACTGGTACAAGAACAGAAACGTAGATCAAGGGAATAGAATAACAATTGAGATCCAAAACAAGAACAAAACAAACAAAAAATGTTGAGATCCACACCTACATATATAAGGACTCTTGACATATGACAAAAGTGCCATGTACTGCAATATCAAAGAAGTATCTTTTCTACAAGTGATACTGAATAAATTCATATCTACAGAGAAAAAATAAAAATTTGATTTCTACATCACATCATATACAAACATAAATTCCAAGTAACTTATAGATCTAAATTTGACAGTTAAAAAATAAAATTCCTGAATTGCCCCTGTCTGACAGCTTTGAAGAGATCAGTGGATCTCCCAGCACTGAGGTTGAGATCTGAGAACGGACAGACTGCCTGCTCTGGTGGGTCCCTGACCCCTGAGTAGACTAACTGGGAGACATCCCCCACTAGGTGCAGACCGACACCTCACACCTCACACGGCAGGGTACACCCCTGAGACGAAGCTTCCAGAACAAGAATCAGACAGCAACACTCACTGTTCAGCAATATTCTATCTTCTGCAGCCTCCGCTGCTGATACCCAGGCAAACAGGGTCTGGAATGGACCTCAAGCAAACTCCAACAGACCTACAGCTGAGGGTCCTGACTGTTAGAAGGAAAACTAACAGAAAGGACACCCACACCAAAACCCCATCAGTACGTTACCATCATCAAAAACCAAAGGCAGATAAAACCACAAAGATGGGGAAAAAGCAGTGCAGAAAAGCTGGAAATTCAAAAAGTCAGAGCACTTCTCCCCCTCCAAAGGAACACAGCTCATCACCAGCAACAGAACAACGCTGGATGAAGAATGACTTTGACAAGTTGAAAGAAGAAGGCTTCAGTCGATCAAACTTCTCAGAGTTAAAGGAGGAAATACATAACCAGTGCAAAGAAACTAAAAACCTTGAAAAAAGAATGGACAAATGGATAATTAGAATAATCAATGCAGAGAAGACCTTAAAAGAACTGAGATGAAAACCGTAACACGAGAACTATGTCACAAATGCACAAGCTTCAGTAACCGACTTGATCAACTGCAAAAGAGAGTATCAGCAATTGAAGATCAAATGAATGAAATGAAGCGAGAAGAGAAGTGTGGAGAAAAAAGAGTAAAAAGAAATGAACAAAGTCTCCAAGAAATATGGGATTATGTGAAAAGACCAAATCTACGTTTGATTGGTGTGCCTGAAAGTGACGGGGAAAATAGAACCAGGTTGGAAAACACTTTGCAAGATATCATCCAGGAGAACTTTCCCAACCTAGTAAGGCAAGCCAACATTCAAATTCAGGAAATACAGAGAATGCCACAAAGATACTCCTCGAGAAGAGCAACTGCAAGACACATAATTGTCAGATTCACCAAAGCTGAAGTGAAGGAAAAAAACTGTTAAGGGCAGCCAGAAAGAAAGGTCGGGTTACACACAAAGGGAAGCCCATCAGACTAACAGCAGATCTCTCAGCAGAAACTCTACAAGCCAGAAGAGAGTGGGGGCCAATATTCAACATTCTTAAAGAAAA
>NW_012102288.1:435897-506133 GCF_000951045.1 Mandrillus leucophaeus
AAAAAAAATAAAATTCCCATTGATATGATGTTGGAGTAGATAAGCATTTCTTAAACAGATTTCATCAAATGTATTAAACATAAAGGACATGTTTGAAAAATTAAACAAACCTAAAATTAGGGTATATCAAAAGAGGACAAAAATATATGCCAAAGAGTGAGATAAGTTATTTATAACACAGTTATTTGACAAAAACAATTTACATGATTATTTCTTGTGGCTAATGGGCTTTGTTGTTGCCGCTGCTGTTGTTGCTTTTCAGATATTTTTATTGAAGTATCACACATGTATAAAAATGTACAAACCATCATGTATCACTGGACAAATTACAACAGAGTTCACATACCCTTGTAACTACTATTCAGACTGAGAAATACAACATGACCAGCACCCCAGAAGCTTTCTTCATATTTCCTCTCCAACAACATCCCCCCTGCCAACAAAAGGAAATCCATATACTGATTTATAACACCATAGAGTAACTATTATCTGTTTTTAACTTTGTCTAGGTAGAATCAAAATTTGTGTGTTATTTTGTGTCTAAATGTCTTTCACTTATGATTATGTTTGTAAGATCTAGGTTGTATGTTTAGCAGTAGTTCCATCATTTTCATTCCAGTGTGTGATTATATTATCATTGAAATACTCTACAATTGATGGACATTTTGGTTCATTCTAATCAGGGCTATTGTAAACAAGGCTGTTACTAACATTCTTATGTATGTCTTCTGACACATATGCGTAGATTTCTGTTAGTTATGTATCTAACAGTGAAATTGCTATCAAAGAGTATCCATAGGAGCACCATTACTACATAACTGCCATTAAGTTTTCTAAAGTGCTTGTTGCAGTACCAGTTTTCAGCTAGTATGAGTTTCCCAGCTGTCTGCGTTTTTGCCAACATTTGGTACTACCTGGCTTTTTGCATTTTTTTTTTATTATTATTCTGGTGTACCAGTTTCATACATTTGTTGCCAATTAGAAAATGGAGTAGAACATTACTCTCTAGGGCTTTCATTATCTTACAGAAGTTTTATCCACATTTATGGGGCAATTTGATGCCTTCTTTAGTATGTGATCTTTTTCAGAATTAATAAACTTGATTTAAATCTGGACTTATTTTAACACTAGGTAATCTTCAAAGTAATCTAGTCATTTCTCCCCTCTCTTCTTACAGTATTTTATAATCTTATTTTTTCCTTAAATTGTATGTGTCATTTTACAAAACCAACCTTTTACCTTTTTTCTATAAATCAGGTGTTCCATTCTAAATATAGTAGATTCTCAATGGTTGCTGAGTGATTGAATGACTGACATTGATTGTGTAAAATGTACATGACGCAGGTTTTATTTTTTGACATTAGAAAATTTATCATTGATATCTGATCCTGGAGAGAAGAAAATAACTCAATATAGGTAAAGCAGCACAGCACCTATTTCTACTTTGGCATCTTATGTCATTTTGCTCTCATAAATTCCTGAAATAGTATCGGAGAGTGTCTTAGATGAAGGCTGAAAACAACAGAATGACCTTTTAGATAATAGGATGGGTCACATTAAATGAATTTGCACCTAATCTAGAGACTGATGGCAAACCTTTCTGTGATGGTGTAGGTACACTACAAAGATAAAAAATCCAGGTCTCTGCTACAAACCACACTGATTTATATTTTATAGTAATGTATATTTAACATACATGGACTTGCAAATAATTACAATATGGTTAACTTACTAAATAATATTAAATCATGTTTTACTTCCTATTTTAGAATATAGTTTCAATAATTGAGTAAATAAAGCAAAGACTATTTGCATCTTCCCCAAATATTACTGATTTTAGGCTTGTCCAGACATTTATTTATTTATTTATTTATTTATTGATTTATTGATTTATTTATTATTCTTTAGAGACAGGGTCTTGCTCTTTTGCCCAGGCTAGCATGCAGTGGCATGATTCTCCCTCATTGTAACATCATTTCCGTACTCAAGTAATCCTTCCACCTCAACTTCCCAAGTAGCTACAACTATAGGTGTGCACCACCATGCCTGGCTAGTGTTATTTTATTATTGTTTTTGTAAAGATGGGGTCTTGTCATTTTGTCCAGGCTGGTCTCAAACTCCTGGGCTTAAGCTCCTCCTTGCCTCAGAATTTTTGACATTCAAATGAAATTTGATAATAATGTACAATGACCACTTTTAAAAACCAGCTTTGGCCATGCGCAGTGGCTCATGCCTGTAATCCCAGCACTTTGGGAGGCCAAGGTGGGTGGATAACCTGAAGTCAGGAGTTTGAGATCAGTCTGGCCAAATGGTAAAACTCCATCTTTACTAAAAAACACAAAAAATTAGCTGAGTGTGGTGGTGGGCGCTTGTAATCCCAGCTACTTGGGAGGCTGAGGCAGGAGAATCACTAGAACCCGAGAGGCGGAGATTGCAGTGAGCTGAGATCACACCATTGCACTCCAGCATGGGCAACAGAGCAAGACTCCATTAAAAAAAAAAAAAAAAAGCTTTATTCATTTTTCAAAAATCCATTTTTGTCTGTCACTCTTCTTTCAAAATGTACCTCACTCTTCTTGAATCATCAGACAATCATTTCTTCAAATTACTGTTAAGAATCTAGAATTGTGTAAAAATATTTTCTTCTGAAATAAAAAAGCCTAATCTTTAAATTCATTCTCTTTGAAGACAAATAGATACTATAGAGGTAAAGTTTATGCACCTCGGAGTTAAAAATCTATTTCAGACTTCACGTTCAATATCTTGTTTAGTCAAATTATTTAGCATCTCTGGCTTTAGTTTTGACAGGTATAAGATTGAGATACTTGTACCTATTTTATAGGACTGTTTTAATTGACATTAAAACAGTTGTCACAAAGCTTGGAACATAATGCATGATAGATGTTCACTAAAAATTATACACTTTTCAACAGAATAAAATTTAATAAAGTTCTTCACAAGTGATCTCTGTCATCCAACATCAAGATTTCTATCTCTGAATATTTCAAAATTTTTACTGAAAAGTTAATCTGCATTTGATAGTTAAACTTGATCTGCAATCAGAGTTCGATAAACATTTCCTAGTTTTAGGACTCATACTGAATAAGGTAAGATGATATCCTTTTAGACAACATGTCAGAGAAAGATTTGTAATTTCGACTCTATTCAAGGAAAGAACAACAACAAAAAAGAACGTCCACCTGGCTCTATTGGACAGCAAGAGCAATGGCATAAACAGCTGCAGCTGTTTCAAAATTTACAGCCCATAGATTTAGTGAGAACTCCCAAGAAATTAGGAATTGTGTGGTGCATTTTAATAAGTGAATATATAAAGAGTGTATTAATTAATTGCCCATTTGACAAAGTAATATTCATACCCCAGTGAATGAGTATGAAACTGAATTACATGCAAATTAATGTAAATAGTCGCACACTGACAAAGAGGGGATGCTCTCTGAGGCAACTATAAGTGTTGTTAAGTTTTTAATTATAGGTTGAGGCCAAATGTTTGTCAGAATAGATCTTTGAAATAAAAAAAAGGAAATTATTTTGTATACAAAAATGTGTTTAGGAAAATGGGTTAGGACACATCTGTTCTGCAGAAGATGATGGACAATGAACAAAAATGGAGAGATTGATCACAGCAGGAAGAGTGAGGTGGCGATGAGGAGATTATGAGTTGTCTTTGGAACATGTTAAATTTGATATATTTAAGGGACATCCATTATAGAAGGTATAAGGTATGGTTAAACATAGAGCAACAACAAAATATATGATTAAAAATAGAGAAACAGCTAGATTGATACAGCAGTTATTAAATGGAAAGCACGTCAAACAAAATAGCTCATATGGGCTAGTCTTTAGTTTGTTATTTCACCACCTCACAAGTTTGTAAGCCTTGGCAATCTTTTTTCTTTAACAAGTGAGTCAATTTCTTTTTCTTTCACTCAATTTTTGGATGGAGTAAGTCTTTATAATAACTGAATCTGCTGTATTAAGATGATGCATTTCTCTTCTAATTTGGAAAGAAACACAAAGCAGATTTTTACTTTATAAAATCTTGGCTTCCTTTCCTTAAAAAAAAAACTGCAAGTACTTCCCATAGTTATAATTAGAAATAAATAAGTGGGACACTTTCAGATACTGAGTTAAATAAAGTGGGTTATTCCTTTTGATTCTATTTGCCATTAAAACAAAGAGAATAATGCAGTGTATAATTTTATATGAATATTTCGTTATTGCTTCTCTTAAAAGAGTATTAGTCTCTCTTCACAAGTTTAATTTCATTACAATAACTTAAACTTAATAAAAAGGGATATTGAAATTTTTGCTGGTCAAACATTAAAAAGTTCCTTTAATAGAATACCTGTATGTCTATTATTATAAATATAAGTGGGGTTATGTATAAATTTCATTCTTTTACCTCATTACTGAAGTGTATATAGTTGACTATCGTAAGTAGAATATTGATTGGATCATGTGTTTTAGAAAAACAGTGTATCTTTCCTAGTCCTTGCCTAAACCATATTTCTGAATGACATTCAAGTCTAGAAATAGCAAGGGCCTACGGGTACCAGAGTTACGGGAAGTACCAACTAACTTGGCTGATTATGGAAAAGATTAGACGTGATACTTCTTACTGCTTCGCAGCCCGCAACAAATGATTCTACACAGTAGTGAAGTGACTGAACCTTGGTCTTATTGGCTAGAAACAAACCAGAAAAAAAATCTTTGCACTATTTCATTGGATAATAACATTCAGATGACTGAGCCACACCTGAAGTTTTGTCTGAATTTTTATTCATTAATTCAGTCGTTCAGCAAATATTTACTGAAGACAACGTTTCAAGTTTGCAAATACGCCTTACACATGTTTTAAAATGTGATTATCCACTTTGTGCAAAATACAAAACTGTGAACTGTGGTTTAAGTCCCTTAAATCTGTTTATCGATATTAAATGGAAGTGGAAATTTATGTAGTAATTAATCTATGTCAGTCATCAGGCTAGGTGACAGTGAAAAATGTTTTGATGTATTCTTTCAACACATCCCATATTACTTCAATTCAGGAGAAACAATACCATTTACTCATGTTTTCTTTAATTTAGATTATACATTTTAAATGTTAAACAACTCTTGGGAGTTTCTGGGTTAGATACTGACTGCTGCTTTCTAGGGATTATGCTCTGAGTAATGAAGTCCTAAGAATCCTGTCATCTTAAACTCATTTTTGTTATGCTATTGTTATTATTATTAGAGGCATTAGTGTAAAACCACCCATAAAGCCAACCATTTATTATGTTTATAGTTGTTGCTCAAATCTTGGCAGTTTATTACATCTAAAATCTGTACTAAATACTTTAAAATAGAGTGGAGATTTTTATGGAATTAAAGGAAAGTTATTTAAAGTTCTCAGTCTATTCATATCCTGGTTAGTAAATATCAGCTCTCATTCTCAATTATCTCAGCAGTAAACTATAATTAAGGCATGAAAGTATTGCTGGTTGGTGCCTGACCAGTCAGAGAGCTCCAGGTACTGTCATTTTGACCCTGTCCCATACCCTAGTTCCCTCACATAACTCTGGGGACCTTCCATTTTTTTTTCCCAAGTAGTTTTTGCCTGTGAAGCTATGTGTGTAAAACCTGCTGTATTATATTTCATTTCATTTTACTGTACTTTCATTATGAAAAGAACACTCAACATGGCATCTACTCTCTTGATAAATGTTTAAGTGCATAATACTGCATCATTAACTGTAGGCACAATGTTGTACAGGAGATCTCTAGAACCTATTCATTTTTGCATAATTGAAACTATGTACTCATTGGACAGCAGTTCCTCATTTCTGACTCCTCCCAGCCCCTGGCAACCACCATTCTAGTCTCTGTTTCCATGAGTTTGACTATTTCAAATACCTAATATAAGTAGAATCATGCACTAATTGTCCTTCTATACTTGGCTTATTCCACCTAGCATAACATCCTGCAGGTTCATCTATGATATTGTATTCAGACAGATACCCTTCTTTTTTAAGGCTGAATAATATTCCACTGTAGGTGTAGACCACATTTTCTTTACCCATTCATCCATGGATGGACATTTAGGTTGTTTTGTGAATAGTACTGCTGTGAATGTGAGAGTGCATATATCTCTTCAAGATTTTAATTTAAATTCTTTTGAATATATACCCAAAAATGGAATTGCTGGATCATATGGTAATTCTATTTTTGATTTTCTGAGGAAAATAAAAATATTCCAAGCCGGCACAGTGATTCATGCCTATAATTCCAGCTCTTCAGGAGGCTGAGGTGAGAGGATCACTTGAGTCCTGGAGTTGGAGGCCAGCTTGGACAACGTAGCAAGACACAGTCTCAAAAACAAAGATGTGTATAGTGGCTGCATCATTTTATAATTCTATCAACGCATACAGGGGTTCCAATTTCTGCACATCCTTGCTAACATTTGTCATCTTTGGTTTTGCTAATGTTTGTTATCCTAAAAAGTGTGAGGTGATAGCTTTGTGGTTTAATTTGCAAAAATCCCTCCTTTTAGTATCCCACCATGAAAATCAGCCTCATCCACATGCACAGTAACAAAGCAAGTGAAACGACCCTACTTAGTGGATTAATAAAATGAATATGAAGTTTGTTCCTAAACTCGCCCAAAAAAAGTGCTGAAAAGTTGTGAATAGCTAGTTTTGGTTAAGTCATTTCTACATGTTTACTTTCATTAAAATAAGTTATTTTGTCCATAAATATGATTAAAAAAAACCTTGAAAAGTCATTGTAAAAAATTGTTTTAAAAAAAGAGATTTAAAATTTTAATTTTTCATTCTATGAAGTTTTAAGAATACAAGTGAACTTACTAATTGCCTAAGAAATTTCTTGGTACTTAATACAGAAATTGAATAAGACTTCAGCAGATAAATGGAATGGGATAAGATCTCAGGGACTATTGGTGTGATAGCTTCAGGGCCATTTTATTGGATATTTTTGTTTATTTATAATGTCTACTGACATTATTATTGAAGAAATTATTGTGGTTTTAATAAGGAGGAATGAATGTAGTGAATAATATGGCATTGACTTCTCAAGAATCACAGACTGTAAGATACAGACATTCTTACATTTTGATATACATGTCAGGCCAAAGATGCTATGAAGCAGCATCAAAAACTGAATTTCAGTTTCAAGGTATTCAAATCCTACATTACATATTAAAATTAAATATTTTAATTTTTTTCTTCCTATACTCTAAACTCTCTTGCTTCCTTTTCAACTTCTTTGTAGAAATTATTTGTTGTGTAAGTTTCATTAATAACTTTCTTCATTCAACTCTTATACATAAATTTCAAAACTTTTTTCTATCCCCATTCTGCTTGACTTCTTTTCCCTTGGTCCTATCATTATTCATATGATGCTGTGGGTCCACATGCTCCTTCTGCTGAGGTTCTGTTATTCATCACTGTCCTGGAAATCCTCTCACTACCTCAACCATGACTTCTGCTTTTGTGAAAGTCTTAATTGACTCCTCCCTCACTGTCTGTTTGTACTGCAATGCCTGAGGCCCAACCAAGTAACCTACCACCTCATCCTTCAGACTATAACCAGTGCTTTGATAATCTGTTTTCCAACTGCCACAATACTACTTATTAGGGAAAATAATCACTGTTACACCCCATCTTATTTCTCTCCCTGTGTTACTCGCATCTTCATTACATAGATTTATCTACACTGTCAATTTCATTTTTAATTTAATTCCATTTATCTCTCCTTTTGCTTTTTTCTTTGTTCACAATAGAAATTGACTCTTCCTGTTTAGTGTCCCCTTTCCCCCTGCCAAGTATAACCAACAGTATCTAATTTATATCAAGTATTATGCACCATGGGGAGACTAGTGATGCATAGGATACAGTATCTGTTCTCAGACTGACACAGTTTTCATGGGAATAGGAAACAATTAGATGAACATACTAAGACAGGCAGTAGTCAAATATTTAATTGTATGTAATATACAGGAATAATCTTTAAGGCAGTACAAAATTCCCTGTTCAAACATACATGTTAAACATTAATGCTTTCCATGTTGCATAAAATTAGAATAGGTTTTTATGTGTGTAAACACACACACACACACACACACACACACATATTTGAGGGATAGGGAAAAGAAACAGAATAGGATAGAGTTGGATTTCAATTAAGGTCCCCATAGTAATAGCTTTTGTGAACTCAGCCAACGTACTTAAATCATCTAAAACTAATCCTGACCCCTTGGGGGTAATGTAAAAAGTAATCAAAATAACCCATTGATATTTCCATGACTAATTCTCAATCAATAAATATTTTTCAGTAAGTGGATATCAACCACTTAATGTGTAACTTTGGCTAGGTGCTTAAACCTTTCTAAGCCCTAACTGTAACACATGGATTAAAAAAAAAAAAATCATAGACTACTGCAAGGGTTAAGAAATCAAGTAACAGAATAGTACATTATCAATTATAACTATTATTATGTTATGCTGATTTTTTCTTGTTTTTCTTCATATTTTAAAATTTAAATTCTATAACTTTTATAAATAGATGCATTAAATTTGAAATAAGAAAAGTTACTTTGTTAATGAAAAGAATCCTTCAGTAATCTTCATATCCTGTTTTCATGAATTCCTTGATAATGTAAAGAATCACCTGGAATTTGGTATCACTCTACAAGCAGAGCTTAAACACAAATACATCATTTTGGATGTTTTTATGCTTACCTGTGCCCTAAGATAAAATTGCAGTTTTTGGCCGGGCGCAGTGGTTCACACCTGTAATCCCAGCACTTTGGGAGGCTGAGGTGAGCAGATCACCCGAGGTCAGGAGCTCGAGATCAGCCTGGCCAACATGGTGAAACTATCACTTTTTATTTTATTTTATTTTATTTTATTTTATTTTATTTTTATTTTTATTTTATCTCTACTAAAAATACAAAAATTAGCCAAGTGTGGTGGTGCATGCTTGTAATCCTAGCTATTCGGGAGGCTGAGTCAGGAGAATCACTTGAACTTGGGAGTCGGAGGTTGCAGTGAGCTGACATGGCACCATTGCACTCCAGCCTGGGCAACAGGTGAGACTTTGTCTCAAAAAAAAAAAGAAAAAAAAAATTGCGGTTTCATTTTTCAGACTTCAATCTGAAGTGCTTCTGAAGGAAGCACTTCAGAGCACTATTATTTGCTTTGTATTGTAATATGGGATTAATGAAGCCACAGAGGGACAAAGAGAAAGTGGGAGGAGAATAGGAAAGAAGGAAACTAAGAAGAATGTCAAAGCACAAGATTCAACACATCCTTTAAAGATACATGAGTTGCTGACGTTTTATAAAAGCTGCTCTTGCAAATCTCCCAATGATGCTGCAATTGGATGTTTCTGACCTTAAAACCACCTTGTTTGTCCCTCTCATTGCACAGGGATGCCCAACTAGGGAGGAAGCACAAAACAGCTTAGGCTGTCTTTCTAACAGTATTATGGTGAGGACCAAATGAAAAGATTTTGAAAATGTTTTGTCAATGATAAGCCCAAGTAAGGCTTCCCAAATGTTGTAAGTATAAAGATCCTTATATTATGTGAAGAATGTCCAAGGCATTTAATTACATTTATACTTAAAAGGAGTTGACAGAAATTATACTTTTAGTTTCTGTTGATTAAGAAAATATTTAATTACAATTTCAATTTGATTACAGTAATTTAAAAAAATACATTAAGACTTTATTAATTATAACATAACCTTCATATATCTTAAAAATATTAGTTTATGTATATGGAATTACAATACACTGCACTAGCATTTCCAGGTACTTGACTATTTATTGAATGAATGAATGGGGAGTGACTGTGTGGGGTGCACATTTTTATTCTCTATGCCCTGCGCAGGTCTGGCACATATTATATTAGAATTCCTCAAGAAGAATTTGCGGAATACGATGCTTTGCCTACACAGACCATGCTTATGACAACTCATATGCCTTTGTCTCACCATATGGTCTGAGAAAGCAACACCATTACTCTGGAGTAGAGTCACTAATTCAACTCATAGAAGGATGGGGACAAGAAAGAGCAGAATGTGTTTTATTTAAAAAAAAATACAGGGCTAAAATAATAACTAGGGACATAAAAGATCAGATACACCATTTGTAAAGTCATGTTTCTATTTGGATATTTGCATAATGCACTTACGGAGAGAAAGAAATACTTATGTAAATATAGACCAATAGTAAACACTATAAATAATTTTTGTACCTTAATTCCTAATTTTCTTTCATTTATCTACATTAAATCTGTAATATTTTTTAAGTTGACAAATAAAAATTGTATGTAGTTATCATGTACAACATGATGTTTTAAAATATCTATACATTGTGGAATGGCTAAAGGAAGCTAATTAAAAAATGTATTACCTCACATAATTATCCGTTTTTGTGTCAAAAACACTTAAAATCTACTCTTTTAGCAATTTGAGGATACAAAATATTGTTACTAACTATATTCAACACGTACAATAGATCTGTTGACTGTATTCTTCCTCTCTAATTGAAATTTTTTATTCTTTGACCACCATCTCCCCAACCACATCTCACCCCAACCCCCAGCACCTGTTAATCACCATTCTACTCTGTATTTCTATGAATTCAACTTTTTTAGATTTCACAAATAAGTGAGATCATTAAATATTTGTCTTTCTGTGCCTGGCTTGTTCCTCTTAACATGTTTTCCAGGTTCATCCATGTTGTTGCAAATGACAGGGTTTCCTTCTTTTAAAAGGCTGAATAGTATTCCATTGTGTATATATACCACATTTTCTTTCTTTCTTTTCTTTTTTTTTTGTTTTTGACAGAGTCTCACTCTGTCTTCCAGGCTGGAGTGCAGTGGCACAACCTCGGCTCACTGCAAGCTCTACTTCCTGGGTTTACGCCATTCTCCTGCCTCAGCCTGCTGAGTAGCTGGGACTACAGGCGCCCACTACCACAGGCCTGGCTAATTTTTTTTTTTTTTGTATTTTTTTAGCAGAGATGGGGTTTCACCCTGTAAGCCAGGATAGTCTCGATCTCCTGACCTTGTGATCCACCCGCCTCAGCCTCCCAAAGTGCTGAGATTACAGGCTTGAGCCACCGCACTCAGCCCATGTTTTCTATATTTATCCATTGATGGGCACTTAGATTTATTCTATATCTTGGCTATTGTGAACTGAACTGATATTCTCTGGATATATACCCAGAAGTGTGATTGCTAGACCATATGATAGTCCTATTTAATTTCTAATAGTTATAAAACAAAATTTATTTAAGAAAATACAACAGTTTGAATTTCATTTAAATTTAAATTAAGACTAAAGAATACTTACAAGATAACACTAAGATACCTCACTATCTAATACAATCTCTCATTGAAAAAATGTCAGCAACTGTCTTTGAAGTGTGAATTTGGGAAATTCACCCATGTAGAAATACATATTTGTTCAACTATATCATTGCTTATCAAGTAGAAATTTGGCATGTAGATTGCTGCCATTAACAGCACTGCATATAAATAATTTCCCTGCATATAAATATTTTCCTCCATATTGATAATGAATAAAATTATTTTAAAACAGCTGATTAGGTAAAAGAAGTACTGAAATGTAACTACTTTTTTTTTCCCCCCAGGTAAGTTGCCAGAATTTTTCTGCATCATAGCCAGATTTTTAAATCAACCTACAGTTTAACCTAAATTTGGAGTGATTGCCCACCATATAGAGGTTGAAAAACTAAAATATTCTCAAGTGATAAAAAGTATCAACAGAGAATAAATCTAAAGTTGAATTTAGACACAAGAGTAACATGAGTAACAAAACTAATCACAAATACGTAGTAATAAAAAGACCCTTTTCTTCCCTCTACCAATTGAAAATAATTTTGCAACTGCAGTTTGTTCCTAAATGCCAATTAGGGTCAAAGCACACCAAACAAAGGAAATTTCTTCCCTTTTGTAGTGTTAAAAATTACTTCAGGATGTTTTAAAAGCGATGCTGTATATTTAATTTATGGTTACAGGATAATGGCAATTTAAAGAGAAGGCACAAAGGAGAATAGAATCAAATTATGAAAGGTAAGTAAGGGCCTATTCACTAAAGTAATCAGATGGCTTGTTGTCACAGAATTGATCAGTCTAATTGTTTGGCATCCCATAGATACAGCTGCAAGGATCCCAGTTACTAATAAAAAAGCTAGAAAAATCGGGAAATTTGGTGCCAATAATTTTAGGAGATTAACTGGCAGTCTAGCTACATAAAAATGGGAAACAAACTAAAAGAAATGGATCATTAGAACAAAAAAAATAGTTTATATACTCTGCTTTAGTAAAAATTCCCTGAAATGATAATATGGATATATTAACAAATTAAGTAAACTGTACTGTTCCTTGTTTTTTAATTTTATTTGAACTCGTGTCACCATAATTCCATTTGGCAAATTCTTTAGCAACTTGGTTTCAAAAAAATGTGATAAGTATCACATAACAAGAACCTAACACATTTTTAAATGAACAGTACAATATTGTTCATTATATGCATATTGTTGTACATCAGATCTTTAGAACTTTTTCATTTTGCATGCATTAAACTCTATAACCACTGAAATGCAACTTTCCTCTTACCCTTACTCCCAGGCCTTGGCAGCTGCCATTCTGCTTCCTGCTTCTATGACTGACTACTTTAGATACTTCATAGAAATATATTCATGCAGTATTTGTCATTCTGTGACTGGTTTATTTTATTTAGTATAAGGTCTTCAAGGTTTGTCTATGTTGTAGCATATTATAAGATTTTCTTCTTCTGTAATGCTGAATAATATTCCATGATACGTACATGCCACATTTTATTGACTCATCTGTCATTATAGATTTCATTTGTTTTCACCTCTTGACTATTGTAAATGAGGCTACAATAAACATGAGAGTGCAAATATCTCCTTGAGTTCCTGTTTTCACATATTTTGGAAAAATATCTAGAAGTGGGATTACTAGATCATATAGTTTTATTTTTAATTTTTTGAGGAACTTCCAAACATTTTTTCACAGTGGTTGTACAAAGGTTCCAGTTTCTCCACATCCCTTTCAACACTTTTTTTTTTAAATTCTCTTTCTTTTGTTTCATAACAGTCATCCTACCAGGTATAAGGTGATAGCTCATGTGGTTTGATTTGCATTTCCTGATTACTAATGATGTTAAGCACTTTTCATATATCTGTTGGCTGTTTTTACATCTTTGGAGAGATATCCATCAGGTCCATTGCCCATTTTTAATTGGGTTAGTTATTTTGCTATTGAGTTATAAGTGTTCCTTATATATTCTGTATACTAACCCATTATCAGATATATGGTTTGCAAATATTCTCTCCCATTTCATGGTTTGCTTTTGCACTCTGTATTTTTTTATTTATTTTCTGTACATCAGTTTTTAATTTTATGTAGTTCCACTTATCTATTTTTTTGTTGCTTTTATTGCCTGTTCTTCGGTGTCATATACAAGAAATTATTGCCAAAACCAATGGTATAAAACTTTTCTCCTGTTTTTCTCCTGGGCTCTGTTGCCCAGGTTGGAGTGCAGTGGCGTGGTATCGGCTCACTGCAAGTTCCGCCTCCCAGATTCACTCCATTCTCCTCTCGAGTAGCTGGGACTACAGGCGCCCGCCACCACGCCCCGCTAATTTTTAGAATTTTTAGTAGAGACGGGGTTTCACCATGTTAACAAGCATGGTCTCGATCTCCTGACCCCAGGATCTGCCTGCCTCGGCCTCCCAAAGTGCTGGGATTACAGGTGTGAGCCACCCCGCCTGGCCAAGATCTTGTATTTTTTAATCCATTTTGACTTGATTTTTTGAGTAGGATCTAATTTCATTCTTTCAAATATGGCTATCTAGTTTTCCCAACACAACTGTTGAAGAGACTACCCTGTCCATAGTCTTTGCACTTTGTATATTATTTTACCATGTATATGTGGGCTTATTTCTGGGCTCTCTATGCTAGTGTGTTAGTTCATATATCTGTCTTTATACCAGTGCTAAACTGTTTCTATTACAATGGCTTTGGAATATATTTTGAAGTCAGGAAGTATGAGACCCTCTGCTTTGCTCTTCTTTCTCCAGATTCTGTAAGTATCCAGGGTTCTTAGAATTTTTTTCTATTTCTGCAAAAAAATGACATTATAATTTTGATAAGATTGTATAGGATCTATAAATTGCTTTCAGCAGTGTGCACATTTTAACAATATCAAGTTTTCTAACCCATGAAAACAGAATTACCTTTCTATTTATTTGTGTCTTCTAAAAATTTTTTTTCAGTAATGCTTTTATGGCTTTCAGTGTATAAGTCATTAGCCTCCTTGGTTAACCTTATTACTAAACACTTTAGTCATTTTGATAGTATTGTAAGTGGGATTGTTTTCTTAATGTCTTTTTCAGAGAGTTAGCTGCTATTGTTTAGAAACCTAACTGATTTTTGCATTTTGATTTTATATTCTGCAATTTTGATGAACTTACTAGTTCTAGCAGTTTCCTTGTGTGATTTTTAGAATTTTCTACATATAAGATCATTATATCTGGGAATAGAGATAATTTTCCCTCTTCCTTTCTGATTTCAGTGCTTTTTATTTCTTATTCTTGCATAATTGTACTAGCAAAGACTTCTAGTAATATGTTGATGAGAAATGGCAAGAATGGACATTCTTACCTTGTTCCTGATCTTGGAGGAAAAGTTTTTAGTTTTTACCATTAAGCATGATGTTATCTGTTAGCTTTTGATATGTGACCTTATTATTGTGTTGAGGTACATGCCTTCTATTCAAGTTTGTTGAGCATTTTTATTACAAAAGGGTATTAAACTTTGTCAAAGGATTGTTCAGCATTTATAGAGATTATCATGTGATCTTATCCTTTGTTCTGTTACTATAGTGTATCACATTGATTGATTTTCATATGTTAAACCATTCATCATTCCAGAGATAAATTCAACTTGGTCACAGTGTGTGATCCTTTTAATGCACTGTTGAATTCAGTTTGCTATTTTTTATTGACAATTTTTGCATTTATATTCATCAGAGATAGTGGCCTGTAGCTTGTGTGAGAGTGTGTGTGTTTCTTGTAATATCTTTGTCTCATTTTGAAAATGCTTCCTCTTCTTCAATTTTTTGCAAAAGTTTGAGAAGAATTGGCATTTTTTTTATTATTATTAAATATTGGCAGAATTCTCCAGTGAAGTTTTCTGATCCTGGTATTTTCTTTTTTGGGAAGTTTCTGATTATTGATTTAATCTCCTTACTAGTTACAGATCTGTTCAGATTCTGTATTTCTTCATGATTCAGTCTTGTATATTTCTGAGAATTTATACATTTCTTCTAGATTATCCAATTTGTTACTGTATAATTGCACAGAATAGCCTCAAAATCTTTATCGACCCTGAATCTTTCGTTGTAATAGCTCCTTTTTTATTTATGATATTATTTATGAGTCTTCTTTCTTTTTTCCTAGTTATTCTAGCCAAAGGTTTGTAAATTTTATTGATCTTTAAAAAGTGGCTGTTAGTTTCATTGATTATTATAGTAATTTTCTACTTTCTGTTTTCTGTATTTTTTTCTAATTTTTATTATTTCCTTTCTTTGCTAACATTAGGCTTAGTGTTTTCTCCTTCTTCCACTTCTGAGGTGTAAAGTTAGGTTATTTACTTAAAATATTCTTTTATACGTAGTCACTTACCAACATAAACTTAACTCTTATTACCACTTTTGTTCCATTCCATAAATTTGGGTATGTTGGTTTTCTTTTTATTTCATCTTGAAACATTTTCACTTATGTTGAAACATTTCAAATGTCCCTTATAATTTTTTCTTTGACCCATGGACTGTTCGGACTGTTCAAGAATTTATTGTTTAATGTACACATGTTGGTGAAATTGCCGGTTTCCTTTTGTAATTTAATTGATTTATAGTTTCATTCTACTGTGTTCAGAAAAGATATTTGGTATGATTTCAGTATTTTTAAATTTGTTAAAATATGTTTTGTGACATAGCACATGATCTATTCTGGATAATACCTGTGTGTGCCTGAGAAGAATGCGTATTCTGGTGCTCTTAGATGGAATTTTCCGCATATGCTTGTTAGGCTCATTTGGTCTACATTGTTCAATCCGCTTCTCATTGATCTTCTGTCTGGATGTTCTATCAATTTTTGAAATTTGGGTCCTGGGCACAGTGGTTCATGCCCATAATCCCAGAACTTTGGGGGGCCCAGAGGAAGGATCACTTGAGTCCAAGAGTTTGAGACCAGCTGGGCAATATATGAGACTACATCTGTACAAAAAGTTAAAAAATTAGCCAGGTATGGTGCTGCATGTCTGTAGTCCCAGCTGCTCAGCAGGCTGAAGTGGGAGACTCACTTGAGTCTGGGAAGTGGAGATTGCAGTGGGCTGAGATTGTACCACTGCCCTCCAGCCTGAGTGACAGAGTGAGACTCTGTCTCTAGAACAAGAAAGCTGAGAATTAAAATCTCCTCCTATTGTTGTGTTGCTGTCTTTCTCCCCTCTGTTCCATTAATGTTTGTTTATATATTTTAAATCCCTAATATTGGATACATATACGTTTAAAATTGTTATATCTTTCTAGTGAATTGACTCTTTTAATATTTCGTAATGTCCTTCTTTGCTCCTTGTGACAGTTTTTGACTTACAATTTATTTGTCTGATATAAATATAATGAGCCCTGCTCTCATCTGGTTACCATTCACATGGCATACCTTCTTCCATCTTTTTAATTTTATCCTATGTATATCTATAAATTTGGAGTGGGCTCCTTGTACTTCTTGTAGACAGCATATAGTATTTTTTAAATCCAGTCAGCTACTCTATGTCTTTTGCTTGAGAAATTTAGTTCATTTATGGCTAAAGTAACTACTGATAGATAAACTCCTACTATTGCCATTTTATTGTTTTCTATATATCATATAGCATTTTTGTCTGTATTTTGCTCTCTTAGTGTACTCCTTTGTGTTTCATTAATTTTTTGTAGTGACGTCACTATGGGTTGAATGTTTGTCTCCTCTGAAACCCATATGGAAACTTCATCCCCAATGTAACAGTATTAAGAAGTGGGACGTTTAAGGGACAATAGAGGCAGAGCCCTCATGAATAGATTAATTCACTCATGGATTCACAGATTAATAGCTTATCACAGGAACAGGATAGTTATCAAGAGTAGGTCTGTTATAAAAGCCAGTTTGGCTATTGTTCTTGCTCTTCTAGAATGTGATGCCTTCTGCCATCTTATGATACAATGAGAAGATTCTCACCAGACACGTCCCCTTGACCTTGGTCTTCTCAGTCTCCATAACTGTATGAGCCAATTTCCCTAACAAATCCCCTTCTATATGTCCCATCGGTTTTGTCTCTCTGGAGAACCCTAATACAGATTTTGGTAACAAGAAGTGGGGCTGATGCTAAACCTAAAAATGTGCAAGTGGCTTTGGTAATAAGTAATGGACAAAGGTTGGAAGGGGTTGGAGGAGCAGGCAAAAAAAAATCTTATATTGCTGTGAATAGTGTGCTTCTAGTGAGGGTTTGGAGGATGAGAAGAC
This sequence comes from Mandrillus leucophaeus, assembly GCF_000951045.1. Lineage (NCBI taxonomy): Eukaryota > Metazoa > Chordata > Mammalia > Primates > Cercopithecidae > Mandrillus > Mandrillus leucophaeus. The sequence continues at coordinate 453,534 of NW_012102288.1, forward strand.
TACGGAAAGTCTAAATCTTTTTAGAAATTATTTAAGTGATTATGGCCAAAATACTAGTAAAAATACAGACAATGAAGGCCATCATGATGTTTCAGACAGAAAGGGGGAACAAGGTATCATAACCTTGAATAAAGGTCTTACTTGGCATAAAGTAGCAAAATGCTTACTGGAACTGTGTCCATACTCTAGGGCTTTATGGAAGGCCAAACTTGAGAATAATAAAGTAAGATATCTGATAGAAGAAATTTTTAAGCAGCAAAGCATTCATGATGCTGTGTGGCTACTTTTGGCTGTGTGGTTACTTTTGGCCAATTCAGGAGCAAAAGGATGACTTAAAGACAGATATATAATTAAAAGGGAATCACAGCAAAATGCTTTGAAAAGTTCGCAGCTTAGCCATGTAAATAGCAAAACTGCTTGCTAAAGAGATTAGCACTGATAGAAGGGAGCCAGATGCTATTCATTAAGACAATGAGGAGAATGCTCTAGAAGTATTTTGCATATTTTTAAGACTGCCCCCTCTCGTGAAAAGCCCAGGGGCCAAGGAGGGTAGAATAATTTCAGGGGACAGGCCCAGGGTATTCTCCACTGGCTTGCTGCCCAGGGCTGCTTAGGACTCCTCTGCTCCCTTCGTGTGAGCACATCATTCCTCAGCCCTTCCAACTGACTCAAGAGGCTCCAAGTGTAGCTTATGTCACTGCTCCAGAAAGCAAAAGCCATAATAAGCCTTGGCAGTGTCCACCTGGTGCTAATTCTGCAGGGATACAGAATGCAAGAGCTATAGGCCATTATGGCTTCCACCTACATTTCAGAGGATGTATCTAAAAGCGTGGGGACCCAGGCAGACTTGTCACAGGGACAGAGCCATGGCTGAGAGCCCCACTACAGCAATGTTGAGTAAAAATATGGGGTGAGAGCCAGAGCTGCCTTTGAGATCCTAGAATTATAGAAACGCTGGCAGTATGCAGTGTCCACCTGGGAAAGCTGCAGGCACCAATGAGCAGTTCCAATCTGAGAAAACTGAAGTGTGGTCTAGGCACAGCAAAGTCATAGGGGTAGAGTGGCTCAATGTCCTCCCTGCATTGTGCAGAGAATGCTTAATATGGATGCAAAAAAGAGTATTCTTCAGCTTTACAATTTAATATCTGCCCTGTTGTGTTAAAGACTTGCTTGGGGACCATTACCCCTTCTTCTAGCTTATTTTCCCTTGTGACAATGGAATGTCTGTCTTATTCCTGTACCACCATTGTATTTTAGAATTATATTACTTGTTTTGATTTCACAGCTGAAAGGGAACCTGCCCAAGGATGGATCATGCCTTGAGTCTCAGATGAGACTCTTAACTTTGTATTTTAGAGTTGGTGCTAGAATAGGTTAAGACTTTGGGGCTATGGGAATGGAATGAATGTATTTATATATGATAAAGACATGAATTATGGGAGGTCATGGGTGAAATGCTATGGTTTGAATATTTCTAGACTCTGAAACTCATGTTAAAACTTAATACTAATGTAATAGTATTAAGATATGGGTTTTTTGAGAAGGGTTTGAGTCATGAGGGCTCTGCCCACATGGATGTATTAATCTATTCATGAATTAATGGATTAATGAGCTAGTGGCTTAATGGGTTCTCATAGGACTATGTAAGTTGTCACAAACTAGGTCTATTATAAAAGCCAGTTTGGCTCTTGCTGTTGCTTTTTTGTCATGTGATGCCTTCTGCCATGTTATGATGCAATAAGATGGCCCCTCAACAGAGGCAGTCACTCAAACTTGAACTTCACATCCTCCAGAAATGCAGGAAATAAATTTTCTTTATAAATGATCTAGTCTCAGATGTTCAGTTATAGCAAAATAAAATAGACTGACACACACTTTCATTTCTTTCTCATTTTCTTTTGTCTATTGCCTGTAGGTATTTTCTTTGTAGTTGCCATGGGGTTTAAATCAAACATATTATGATTATAACAATCTATTTTAAGGTGATGAAAACCTAACCTTAGTCTTATTTAAAACTCTGCACTTTTACTTCTCCTCTCCACACATGGTAAATTATCAGTATCACAAATCACATATTTTTACATTATGTATTCATTAATAATTTTATAGTTAGTTATTTTAATACTTGTTTTTTAACTTCTGTACCAGGATGACGAGTAAGTTATTCACCACTATTACAATATTCTGTTGTTTTTCCTTTATATTTATCTTTGACCAATGAGCTTTATACTTTTATATGCTTTTGTGTTCCTGTGCAGTGTTCTTTTGTTTCAACTTGAACAACTTCATTTAGCATTTCTTGTAAGGCAGGTTTAATGGTGATGGATTCCCTCCATTTTTGTTTATCTGGAATATCATTTATTCTCCTTCATTTTGAAGAAAATTCTTCTGGATAAAGTATTGTTTGTGGGCAGACTTTTTTTCCAGCACTTTGAATATGTAATCCCACTTATTTCTGTTTTGCAAGTTTTCTACCGAGAAATCTGCTGATATTTTCACGAGAGCCCTCCTGTATCTGATGAGTCACTATTTTCTTTCTGCTTTCAAAATTCCTTCTTTGTCCTTGGCTTTTGATAATTAGATTATAATGTGCTGAAGTGTAGACTTTTCTGGGTTCACCTTAGTTGCAGGCCATTGTGCTCTGGATTTGGAATGTCTATTTTGTCTTTCATAATTGGGAGGTTTTGGGTCATTATTTTGTCAGTGATGGTTTATGCCTATTTTTCTGTCTTTTCCTTCTAAAACTCTGATAACACTTTTATTGTTCTACTTGATGATGTCCTTAGAGTTTCTTCACTCTTTTTTAGTCTTCTAGTTTCTTCTCTGACTGAATAATTACAAATGATCCATCTTCAAGTTCCCTGATTCTTTCTTCTGCTTGTTCAAATCTAGTATTAAACTCCTCTAATGTAATAATCAATTTGGTTACTGTATTCTTCTACCGCAAATTTTCTGTTTGATTCCTTTTACATGTATCTCTTTATTTATAGCTATATTTTGTCCATTCATTGGTTTCCTAAGCTCACTGAGTATCTTTATAATTGCTATTTTGAAATTTTTCTGAGTTTTTTAAAACAAAACAAAACAGGTCAGGCATGGTGGCTCATGCCTGTAATCCCAATGCTTTGGGAGGCTGAGTGGGGAGGATCACTTGAAGTCAATAGTTCAAGTCCAGCCTGAACAACAAAGTGAGACTGCATTTCTACAAAAAAAAAAAAAAAAAAAAAAAAAAAAAATTAATCAAGCACAGTGGCATGTGCCTCTAGTCTCAGCTACTCAGGAGGCCGAGGTGGAAAGATCACTTGACCCTTGGAGTTAGAGGCTGCAGTGAGCTATGATTGCATCACTGCACTCAAGTCTGGGTGACAAAGCAAGATCCCTATATTTAAAAATAAAAATATAAGACAAACAAACAAACAAAAACCACCTCACCCAGTCTTCACGGACTAGCTTGATATAAATGCCTTCACCAATAAACCCAGCTAGAAATTCTGGGGCCTCTATTCTTTTTCTGCAAATTCATCTTCTCTGTACCAGTGCGTGTAAATTCTCAATTAGAATTAATTGTTCATTTCTTTTTTCAGGAGCCTGTAATCTTTTCCTCCCTTTGGTGTCTATCTGTGGTAGCACAGTTCTTCTGGAGCTGCTGAAACTTGCCTACCTCTCTTTTGTTCTCAATGGCCCCCAAGCATCTAGAATATGCTAGGTTCCATCTGCACTCTGAGATCAGTGTGGTAAAAACTCATTCTTTTTGATAGATCACTCCCACAAAGCCATAATATTGGATAACTACTTTGATGATTTCTCTCCCCAGGAAAAAAACCCTGAGAGTTAAGGGTTTTCTTCTGCTCATTCTATGAAGTGAGGGGAGGAATTATGGCAAATGAGTGCATGCTAGTCCAAACTGTTGCCCTTGTTTTCTGCAGCCCCCAACATTGTGGCCTTCCCTATTAGCACTTGTATTTAGCCATGACAGAAGCCAGTCCTTGGAGCAGCCCACACCCCACCCCCATCAGAACATTAGACATAGGGTATATTTTTCTCTTTCCTTTCCAAGAAAGTAGCCAGGAGCTGATAATTTCTTTTAGATTGCACTGTGCTATGCCAGAAGAAGTGACCATGATGAGTGAGTACAACAAATTTTCTGCTGGTTTGTTGCAGCTGGTTTCGCACTCATCTGAGATACAGGAGCCTCTTAACTGGCTTATTGATTTCTCAGAAAGTAAATTTTTTCCATTTGTCATTTTGAGTCAGTGGTTCCATGAAGGGAAGTAGGTCCTGAGGACTGCTATAGCTCCATCTTGCTGATGTCACTCCCCAGAAACCAGTTCAGTTTTAATTCTTCTTAAATTATAGATAAATGACAAGACCCATATGACAGATAATTTAAATAATTATTGCTTGCTATATATGCTGATAATATTAAGAAGATGCCACAAGGTGGAATGTTGCCTATTCTACCTTGACCTTTCATAAACGATATCCCTGAAACCCCAAGATTCTATGTGCTGCTATTCAGTGTTTTTTTCTTTTTCATTTCACTCTACCTTTCTATGTTCTCCCACACCTCAGGCATTTGCTTTCTGTGCTAGCTCCTTCTTACTTCTATCTAGGGTTTGACGTTGTCCTGTTGTTCTTCCTTCTTGTCTGCTCTCTCTCGTCCTCTTTTCTTTCATGTACTCTTACTTTCTTCTCGCCCTTGAGAGTCACCCTGCAACTATCTGACCTACATACAATTGGAAATCAAATGTCATAGCTACAATACCAATGAAAGAGCAGTGGAAGTTATCCCCAGTGGACACATGAGAACTTCTGTAGTATATTTTTTGAGATCCCGAGTTTGTTTGAGATATCTACATAGTTGGAATTTTAAATTAGGTGGCCATTTGTCAGATGCATTTTGATTGGCTTAAAATAAGATAACATCACTTATGATATGTTTGTTTGCAAACAACAGCTTAAACCACAAAGACACTTGTTATTTAATAATCTAGATAAATTATATCCCAGAGTTGGTTTAACATCTTGTGAAGTAAAATAGACTCAGTGTTTCTCCATACTTTCATATGTTTATTTGTCCTTAGGTTATTCATCACATAATTATAAAATGTCTACCTAAACTTTGGGTATCATATGCTCTCACAACTACTTCCATGCCAGGAAGAGGGGAAAGAGGCCCAGAAGAATCCTCTCCTGTTTCTGCTTTTGATTTACATCAGAAAGTAAAATCTTTCTTAGACACTTCAAAACAGAATTCACGTTACTGGCTAAAACTTGCTGAAATGTCCACTTCCATACCAATCACTGGGGAAGTGAAAGAGGATTGATATTGTTGCTTTAGAAAAATCATGATTCATTTCTGAAGCTGGGTATGTTACTACTTGAACAAAGTTGGTATTCCTATAGTAATAATAAAGGGGGAATGGCATGTGTAGTTATCTAACCATGTTTACTTTGGAGTCATTTCCAAATTTGTATGGTCTTGAGTAGTCAAAAGTCCTTCTGTCACTCTAGCAGCAAACCTCACACTCAGGGAGCAAACGCAGCCATAACTGGGTTCTAAGGATACCTCTTATTCATCTTTCATTCTCCATCTTCGCACTGGAATTTGTTCATGAATGCTGGCTTTTCATCATGATCTTGAGATATGGAGAAAGACAGGTATTTCTTTGTATGTATGTGTGTGTGCTTGTGTGTGGGTGTCTGTTAATGTAACACTTTTTGTTGTTGTTCTTGAGCACTTCCTTTTAGAGAAGCCCACTTTTAGAGAAGCCCTGTGCTAAACAGGGGACAAGATAGCCACAGTTGCTGCTCAGACAATACTCAGGGGCTCCCTGGCAAGGTGTTGCCGATCAAATACTAACAATGAAACAAGGTAGGCATTGTGACCTGTAGCCCAGCATGCTGTGCAAGAACACGTCCCAGTACCTTGGGAATAATAGAAAGCTTCCCAGAGGAAGTCATGTTTAAATTGAGGCCTGAAGGAGAATTAGGAGTTGGTCAGGAAGCTCCACATCAACACTGTATGTGCAAAGGCTTAAAGGTCAGTGAAGCATGCTATGTTTAAGAATTTGAGAGAAATCAAATAAGGCTAGAGGGCACAGTTGAAAAGGAAAAGTCATAAAAGATGGGGCCACATCATGAAGGGCTTTTAATAATACCAAGGCATTTGGAATGTGTCTCCACTCCACAGCAGATAAAGATAGGTAGCATATAACCCCTGAAGTAAATGAAATACTGAGTAAAATGTGGATTGTAAGAAGAGAGGGGAAAAAAGTCTGTATGCTCTCATCTATATTTATGGAATATGCCTTTTCCAGAACTGAGCAGCATATTAATTCCAGGTTGCTTTAACAGTGATCTGATTTATACCATTTGATGATTTGCAAAATGCTTGTGAGATGGAAGGTACAGAACATTCAGGATTTGAACGTTATTATACTTCTGAAAATTATATTTATTTTCAGTATCTCACGATCTCAAATGCTGTAGAATAAAACAGACCTAATAATACAGTCAATCTTTGCTTAATGACTGGGATATATGCTGAGAAATGCAGCCTTAGGTGATTTCATCATTGTGCAAACATCATAGGGTATGCTTATACAAATCTAATGGTATAACCTACTACACACACTTAGGCTATAGGGTATAGCCAATTACTCCTAGGCTACACACCTGTACAGCATGTAACTGTACTGAACACTGTAGGCAATTATAACACAATGATAAGCATTTGTGTATCCAAACATATCTAAACATAGAGAATTACAGTAAAACATGATATTATAATCTTATGGGACCACCGTCGTAGATGCAGCCTGTCATTGACCAAAACGTCACTATGTGGTGCATGAACGTACTCTTAGGAAGTAAAAACAATATCAATCGATGTTTCGAAGGGCTTTTAAATCCAGGAGAAGTTAATAAAATCAGATTGTACCCAACAAAATTTTGTGGTGTTGTTGTTGTTGCAAGTTAAAGAACCTAAGTCTAGTTTATGAAAGAAGTAGACATTTGTCATAAGGATGCAAATATGTCTTACAGAGCCTAGAGTCAGTTCTATATCCAGCCACAGGATGGGCCAGTGATCAGGAAATGGAAAACTATCAGGGTCATGTCTGTGTGTTTTGGCATTTTTCCTGTCCTCATTTACTTATTTTATTCTCCATATTTGTTCTCCCTGTGGACTGGGTTTCTCAATTCCCCACTGCAACAGTGGATCGTATTCTACTATAAGTGATGGCAGAGATGAGTTGCCACTTTTGAATTTGTAGTATAAATTTTAAGAAAAAGTATCTGAATTGCCCCAGGCCAGATGTCCACCCCTGGTATATTCAGTAAGGATCAGAATTACAGCATCACAGAGTGTGTCTGCAGGCCACCTACTCCTGCGTTTGCAGAGCAAGTCCCGACCAAAATGTGTCAATCTAAGCTAGGAAGAAAATCCAAAAGCCTATTCCTACACTAACAAACTAAGACCAATCCTAATGATTGTAGTACTAATTTAATTGTATTTAGTAGTTCAAAGTATGTATTCATACATACTTTAAATAAGCATACCTGCCTAAGAAATAACACATTTCTAATAATCCTTTGTATATATGAATTTTATTATTACCATAAAAGTGGCCATACTGAGTTAGTTTCCAGTGGTGTCATTCCAAACGATAAACAAAAAGGCATTTTATGGGTGGACAGTCCCTTTTAATGAGTTTTTGTGTTTTTTTTTAATCTAAATGTTTTCTACTCCTGTTATTAGTTCGCAAACTTGGCCAAGGCAATAATTTACCAATTATAAACCATCATGAGCTCTATGCAGGAGCTCACTTTTGTTCTAATCGAATACACTGTTCTTCAAAGACACAAAAGACATTAAATGTTTTGTAAATAAACTCACTGGAGTGCAAGAAGAATATTATATTGGAAAACATTAAACAACCTGAAAAAAAAAAGCAGATCATTTCCCAACCACAAATTGCAAGTTAAAAAAAAATCTAAGCCAATATTAAAACCTACTTTAAAGTAAGTACTGCCAGCACTTGAAGTGGTAAGATTTACAAAAACAGAAAGAAGAGAGTAAGCAACGTCAGCATTTCTTTGGGGATGTATAATACATTGGGAAGAATCCAGTTTTCAAGTTTTTGTTACTAAGCCTCGTTTGTGGCTACCTAGTTTAAAAGTGTGAACAGCCTGGCCCTGCCTCCTACAGGCCTCTCCTCTCTTCATAATTGATTGTCTGTGTGGCGCGTGAACAAACACACACCATGATAAAATGACAGCCTCTTCCTGTAAAGGAAAAGTTTCTGAGATCAGCTTATGGGGAAAAACAAAAACCAAAACAATGAAGCAATCCTATAGAAATCAAATATTGTTAAAACTTGAATTTGCTTCATTTTCACTCATTGTCCAAGTGGGCTTAGTGACATTTTATTTTCTTAATGAGGTATTTTATAACTTTTTTCTAATTCATTTTTCCTGACCAAGAAACCTCTTTCCATGACACTTAAAGAGTATGATTAAGCCTCCTTTATTATATGACTCACTAGTTCATGAATTCTGACAGTCTAGAGATTAAATCATGTCTCCTGAAGCATGCCAATAATATATGGTACAATATAATTGTTTTAACTCCCTTAGGGAACTCTATTTTAATGGATTTAGAAAACATTGTTTGATTTACCTTATTGTTATATTAACATAGTACAAGCTAATGCACAATAGTTACCTTAGAAAGTGCATATGTAATAAAAGAATCATGATAAGTAAGATAAAAGCAGTCTTCACTTTGTAATTAGTTTTCAGTACTTCATACCTCCTTTCTGAAAGATGTCTCAGTAGCAGCATTCACATTTGGGCCTTGACTTAAGGCCCAAATAATGCTTTTACACAACTGTCAATGCATGTTTTTTTTTATTTATATGGTTCATCTAAATCTGATGCTCATGAAAACATAACTCATCATTGAGTTCATCTAAATGTACCTATATATAATCACGGTTGCATTACATTACAGATGTAATCTGGAGATCTTTAGTATACTTAAGACTGAAAACAGCTGAAAGTGTGAGGTGTAACTTCATCCACACGAATCAGAGCAGAAATCAGTAGATGATATGGATAATATCACGAAAAATACTTTGGATAAACCCTCTCATTTCCATCAAAAGACACAATCTTTAAGGATTAAATTTAATCATCAGTGAGGCACATTTATGAGTAATTCATTTATTTTTATTTTTATTTTTTTTGAGGTGGAGTCTCGCTCTGTCACCCAGACTGGAGTGCAATGGTGTAATCTTGGCTCACTGCAACCTCCGCCTCCCAGGTTCAAGCAATTCTCTCACCTCAGCCTCCCGGGTAGCTGGGATTACAGGCACATGCCACCACAATTGGTTATTATTATTATTATTTATTATTATTATCATTATTATTATTTTGTATTTTTAGTGGAGACCATTTTTCACCATGTTGGGCCAGGCTGGTCTCAAACTCCTGACCTCAAGTGATCCACCCACCTTGGCCTCCTGAAGTGCTGGGATTACAGGTGTGAGCCACTGTGCCTGGCCGAGTAATTCATTCTTAAATGGAGGTTTACAGATACAATTAAGAATTCTGCTTCTTTTTGTAAATAAATTGCTCTTGTTAAAAAGACTGAATATCCTCTCATTAGGGTAACAATCCATGATTTTTCAAAGCTCTTTCAAATATAAATCTCAAGTCATATCACATGATGATGGCATTAAAGCTCAACTAGTTGCAAGGAAGAGATACTAAAACAAAAAACGTTGAGATGATATTAAAAGCTAAATTTGTTCTAGGATCACAGATACTACAAACTGTTTCTCTATTATCTGTAGTTGTAGCAGACTTTTAAAATGAATGCAGATATATATTAACATCCAGAAGTAGTTTATTGCTTGCCTTCTTTTGATATTAACATACTCTTAGAGGTTAGAAAAAAAAAGTGCATTGTGCTATTTTATTGTTAGAAGAAACTTTATCAGTCAACTTGACTGACCTTCCACCCAAGACAGAAAATCTTTAGTATAATGGCCCTGGTACAATGAATCACTTAAACATTTGAAGTGTTTAGGAAGTTATATCATTCTTTTAGCCTGTTCCATCATTTTGCAATACTTCTTATTTCTTCCCTATTGTAAGCTACAATTTTCTCCCCATTATTTCTACCCTTTTATCCTAATACAGTCCCACAAAACTGTTAATACGGTCCTTGTATCCTATATGCTCATAACCTACTGAATTTTTAGATTTACTTCAAATGGTGAGGTTTAAAATAAATCACAACCATATTTCTCAGACTTGATATGAAGACCATTGAAAAGAGAGATAATTATTAAGTTCAGGTGAATGCAAATCCTTAACTTATCAATTTCTACATTTCACTGAGTTCAAGGCAAAGAAAACATTCTGTTCTATGTATTGCATCATTTTTCATTCAAAATGCCAATAAATGCTTTCATAATTGAGCATTTTTATTTCACAAGCTAGACACACTCAGGTAAAATAAATTTTCCTTATTGTATTAGTGAAATGTAACAATTTATTGATCAATATAAATGAAATAAAATTTAGAATTTATTTCCAACTTTGCTATAATGCATAGTAACGAGACTCCATCTCAGTAATCTATCAATTTCCATATCTACATCCAAAGATTCTTAGATTTATAAGATAACTTGGAAGTTATTTTCTATCCTCCCATTTTATAGAAAAGCAAACCAATGCCTGGAAAATTAGGCATATTTTAAATGGTCTTACCTTAATTAATTGTAAAGAGAGGAATATAATGAAGTCTCCTGTCTTCTAGACAAGTGTATTTTTTTTCACTGCATGGAAAATCCTGAACTTGGAAACTTACACTAAGTCAATAAAATACTCACAAAAAATTATTCTACAATAATTATGCAATTATTTTTGCCTTTTTTGATGTGATCTGTTCAAGAGGAACATGTCATGTTAAGAAGTTTCTGAAATTAATTAAATGATAAAAATCTTTCTGATCTATAATAATGCATATAGAACACTTCAGGTTTTCAATAAATGTCACATAGCTTTATTTGGCCTTCATTATTCATGATCTAGTTACAATGAGCTAAGAACATAAGCCTTAATTCTGGGTTTGCTGATATTTTTAGAAGAATTACTGGCTTTGCAAATCCTTATGGGTAGATGTTATTTTTCACCATACTCCTTGCATTCATTAAAAAAATTGAAATAACTATTAAACTCTTTATAGTCTCACACAGCTTCCATTAATTCTAGTTTCTGTTTGAAAATCTGTATCTTTTCTCCATAATTCATCTTAGCTAGTTTCATAAAATAACTATAAATAGATGTAACACTTCTCTTACTAAGAAGATGAAGAAATTTCTCAGGTACTATCACAGTCGTGAAATCATTTTTTTGTTTTTAATTGTGTTGCAATTTTACATTTTATGATTATTTTAAGTGATTCTTCAATATGAAAATGGTTTCATATATTACAAATTAAAATAAAGATTTTAATGGGTAGTTTGCATAACTCCACCCATACTTATTAAAAAGCTCTTGAGCCATTTCCTTCTACTACCAAAATATCTGAAATTTCCTTCAACAAATACTTGGTTATGTATTGGTCTTATTAAATCTTTCTCAAAGTCTGATTAAATATTTAATTGGACTGATATTCCAAAAATTGAGAGAATGATTTCAATAAATAAAAGAGTTAGTAAACATTATTTAACAAATTTTTTTAAATCATAATTTTTAATTTCTTTTATTTTTAATTTTTGTGTATATATTTATGGGGTACATGAGATGTTTTGAAATAGGCATACAATGCTACAATTATAATAAGGGTGTAAAAAAAGTTCAAGCTAGGGAAACTATAACAGCAGAATAACAAATAGAGTTGCGTTATACCAGGCAGCCAGGGCAAGGCTGAAAACATGGGTAAAAACACAAATGAAAGTATTTCTCCAATCCCGTCTAAAAAATAAACACACTAACCAATCAAAAACAAAAAAACAAACAAAAAACAAACTCAAGAAACTATTCTTGAGTATAGATTGGCATCCAAACACTTGCCATTTCTCCTTTTTTTATTTTTATAGCAGATGTCTTGGAAAGAATTGTTAGTGTCAATGTCTTCAATTCCTCTCTTTCTATTCTCTGTTGAATTTGAATTCACTCTACTTACCTTCTGCATCTTTCTATTACTATGCTAAAAGCACTTCCTTTAAGGTCATTAACGATCCCCATAATGTCAAATTTGTGGTCGACTGTCATTGTACATCTCACTTTACTTATCAGTAGCATTTGAGCTAATTACTCTCTTGTCTCCTTGACACATTTCAATCTCTTCACTACCTTAGATTTCTTCTTCCCCAGCCATTCTTCTCAATCTCCTCTCACATTTTCTTGTCTTTTCAACATTTATGATAGTACTCCATATCCCGATTATTAGATATTTTCTCTAATTTATCCTATTTACCTACCTAGTGATCTCATCTGGGCTCACAGCTTTCGATACCAAGTATGTGCTCCATTTCCCCAAAATACATCGTCAACCCAGACTTCTCTAGAAAACTCCATTCTCGTACATTCTAGTTGACTTCTTTACTTGGCTATCGAATAGACATTCGAAACTTAAATATTTGAAAATAAAATTTTGGACCAGGCACAGTGCGTCACACCTGTAATCCCAGAACTTTGGGAGTCTGAGAAGGGTGGATTGCTTGAGCTCAGGCAACATAGCGAGACCTCATCTCTACTAAAACTTAAACAACAACAACAAAAAAAAAATCACCTGAGCACATTGGTGCATGTCTGTAGTCCCAACTGCCTGGGAGGCTGAAGTAGGAAAATTGCTTCAGCCCAGGAGGTCAAAGCTGCATTGAGCCAAGATCGCGCACCTATACTATAGCCTGGAAAACAGAGCAAGACCTTATATCCAAAGAGAAGGGGAGGGGAGGGAAGCGGAGAGGATTTTGATATCTTAGGATTTTAGATTCTCCCAAATCTAAGTTTCCACTTGCTTAGGACAACTTTGGTGGCATCCTTGACTTTCTCTCCCACTCTTTTTATTACTTCTCACAATCCATTTTTCCACCAAATCTCTTGACTGTGTCTTCAAAACAAATAAAGATGTGATAGCTTGCACAATCTCCTTCGCTACCACTTTGATCTAAGCTATCAGGCTCTGTCCTACATCACTACAACACCTACAAAATATTTCCCTGCTTCCACTCTTTGCCCCAGTCTTAGTTCAGGTTTGCATAGAAGATTCTAAGAAAAATATTTAAGTAAAGGTAATTTATTTTGGAAGTGTTCCCAAGGAACACTATTGGAAAAATGGAAAAGTCAGGTCAAGTGGGGAGAAAATTAATAAAAATTATGTTAGTAAGCAAGATACTACTGTCAGAAACTTGAGCTCAATCCAGAGGGTGCCCTCTGGGTAATAGTGTAGAACACACATCTCAGAGCTCTTCCACCCAAGGAATATGAGAGCTGGGATATTCATCTATCAACTACCAGGAGCCATAGCTTGAGAGTGCTCCTTGTTAGTGCTCTGTGTCATTCCCAGCCTGCTGGATAGGTAAGCAGATTAGGCCCTCACAGCCCTTATGAGAGGGGATAGAAAAGCTCTCATGCAAGAACTCACCGAAGTTGGCAACTAGACTATTTAACAGACTTGTGTGTTACATATTGAGCAGAGAAGGGTAAGATCAATATAAGATGTGATACACACCCTTAGAGACAATTTTCAATTCAGCAAGAGTAGTCCTGTTAAATGTAAGTCAGATCATGTTACTTCTCTACTCAAACCCTTCTAATAGATCTCCATCTCATTTGGAGAGGAAAAAGAAAAACCCTAAGTACTTAAAATGACTTACAGTTTCTTACCAGAGATTCTTTTTGGTTTCCAAGTACATCTGTCTTTCGTGCCACTAATTTCTTACTGTTACTCATATACCTAAGGTATGCATCTACATCACGGCTTTTGCATTGGCTGTTACCTTTGTTGGAAATGTTCTTTCCTAAGATAACTGCATGGCATTCTCCCTTCCTTCTGAAAATTTTTGCTCAAATATCACCTTATCAGTGAGATGGTGACCATCCACTTGTAAAGTGAACCCATACCGGAACAGGCACTCCATAACAAGAGGTGAAGCTGGCTGAGCTTCTGGGTCAGGTGCGGACTTGGAGAACTTTTCTGTCTAGCTAAGGGATTGTAAATGCACCAATCAGCACTCTGTGTCTAGCTAAAGGTTTGTAAAAGCACCAATCAGCCCTCTGTCAAAACGGACCAATCAGCACTCTGTAAAACAGACCAATCAGCACTCTGTAAAATGGACCAATCAGCAGGATGTGGGTGGGGCCAAATAAGGGAATAAAAGCAGGCCACCGCAGGCAGCAGTAGCAGCAACGTGGTTGGGTTTGTTTACTGGGTGTGGAAGCTTTGTTCTTTTGCTGTTCGCAATAAATCTTGCTGCTGCTCACTCTTTGGGTCTGCACTACTTTTATGAGATGTAACACTCACTGCAAAGGTTTGCAGCCTCAGTGAAACCACGAACCCACCAAAAGGAATAAACTCTGACACATCTGAACATCTGAAGGAACAAACTCCGAACATAGCATCTTTAAGAGCTGTAGGACTCACCACCAGGGTCCGCGGCTTCAGCCAGACCAAGAACCCACCAGAAAGAAACAATTCCAGACACAATGACACCTCTTCGATTTTACTTTTTTCCATAGCACTTAACTTCTTCTAAAATATTAATGTACATATTTTACTTACTACTTGTGTGTGTTTCTCAACCCCTAATGAAAGTGGTCTCCAGGAAGACAGCATTTGTTTTGTCTTTATTTTACCAACCCTGACTATAACATAGTTGGGCACATGGTGGGCCAACAGTATAAAAAAGATAGAAAGCAAACAAACAAAAACCCCAAACCATGGTTGCAATATTGAATGTCATCAATTAATAAGACAGAGATAAACTAATCAGGAAAAATAAGCTATTCTCTGAGCTTGGAGCTATGCTTGCTCTTTGTCAAATGAGTTTTTATGTATAGAACTGAGTACAAATTCTATCCTTCAGAGAAATTTTATATATGCATTCATACATACTCCCTTTATTGAGTTTTGATAAAGTTTCAGCCACAGTTTTTCTCTGTATAGAGGCAAATTTAGAACGGGGTTCCTAATTATGTAGTTCTAATTTGATACAAGAGTAAAACTGGAAGAACTCTGAATAATGAAAAGAGAATAGGCTTTTTAAAGAAGTGTTCTTACATTTTTTAAGGTAATAGAAACATATTCAAAACAATTTTGATGTGGAAGCAAATATTACACATAAAATTTGAGCTGCTGAAGCTTAAGTGGGATGTGTGTGTTGGGTGGCGGGGAGAGTTTTCCTCATACTACTTATCCCTGCCAGGCTTTAAACTACCGTATCAGATAAAAGTTTTTCCACAGGCCAGCTCCTGAAGATAGGCATTGCTATAGATTGAATGTTTACTAACCTCCCCGTGGCTTCATTTGTTGAAACCTAATCCCTAATACCATGGTCTTTGGAGGTGGGCCCTTTGGGAAGGAACTGGTCATGAGAGCAGAGCCTTCATGAATGAGATTAATATTCTTAAAAAGAGATATCAGAGAACTCCTTTGCCCCTTCTATCATGTGAGGACGTATGAGACAACAGGTGTTTATCAATTAGGAAACAGGCCCTCGCCAGACATCAAATTTGATCTTGGACTTCCGAGTCTCCAAAACAGTCAGAAACAAATTTCTGTTGTTCATCAGCCACTTAGTCTATGGTATTGTGTTAGGGCAGCCCAAACTAAGACAAGAATGTATAAAACAAGATAATGAAGACTAAAATTTAGATCAACTATTCCATTGATGAAGGTCTATCACCTCCACAAAAGGGAACGTATTGTATTTACAGGTAGTTGATAAATATTTTTCAGTGTGCTTTAATTTCATGAGTGGATCGAGAGAATTTAGTAAGAGTAGGTGGTGAAGAGACAAAATATATGTAGCTACCAAGTAGCATTTCTTGTCTGAAAAGCAAAAATTGAAATAAAAACAATATTTTATTAAGATCACCAAAGCTGTTTTAGAAACACAATTAACACATTATTTAATCTGAAAAGTTTTCTCTACTCTCTTCTTTCCAAATCTGAGAATCTATGAGCTCTCTTGTAACCTTGAACTTACCTCTATTGTGAGTGCAGGAACTTATGTTTAATGTTTTAATATCATTGTATCTATAGCTTCTTTCTAAGAATATTACATTCTTAAAACTGCTTCTTAAATAACTTCCTTATTCAGATCCATGGTCAAGAAACATTTCAAAACCAACAAAAGCAGGTTTGTTAAAGCAGGTGTGTTAAATATGAGCAATGTGAATAGTTGTTAATAGTAAATGCTTCTGACTTACTTTTTTTACTTGCTATAAAATCTGAGTTTGTGGATGTAAATAATTTAGAAAACTAGGTCTTCTTGAAGTATAAAATATTTTAATTATCTTATGGCTAAGCAAGAGGTTGAATATCAGTCATAGATTTATGCAAATTCCCCCCGAGCAATGCATATGTCACTGGCTAATTCATTCACACTCATGAAAATTAGTTTTGCTTAACCTTTTCCACCACTAGTAAATCAATGTAGCTACGTAAGAAGAAGGTTAATTTATATAGTATGCTTACCATTTAAAAATACGTTTATAAATGAGCAAAAAGAATCACCAGAAAAAAAATCCCTTAGTTTGTTCCCATTGTAAATTAGAATTGCACTATCGCAATTTGCATTTAGAATTCCACAAAAATGTGTTTTTGAAGTGAACATATATGAGTATTTTAGATGTATGTTTTTCAAGCTTTCTGTACATGGTACTGTGGAAAGCTACCAGAATCATTAGCATGACTTAACACAAGCAGAGAAAAGAGAACAGCAAAGGTCTAAGTTTAAGCAGAATTTTACTAATTGTATTATTGATGCAGCTGGATAGAAAAGCACATTCTTGGACTACATGTGCTTCTCTGCCTAAAGCAGAGAAGGACAAATGGCAGCAAGGAAAAATAAAAGTATTTGATACATTTTCCCTGCCTACACTTAATCCAAAATACAAAAAAGCTTAAATGACCAAGGCAGGGGAAAAAAGATGTCTGTCCTCTAAAATCTGGGAAAACCTACCAAACAGGTCTACCTTAATTCCTACTCTCATCAGCTTAACTCTTTCTCTACCCATGAATGTGTGCAATATGGCAGCAAGCAGAGGAGATATGATTCTTAATTATGCAATTAAAAAATTCCATTCTCTGATAGGAAAGAGGAATCTGGATCCACAAAATCAATACATATATCAAAATCAAGACAATATTAGATAACAAAATATTAAACTACAATTGAATATTGACATAAATTACAAAATAACAACAAATAATTTCTAAATATCTAAACAGAATTAAAGAACATGCTGAAAGCTATTATACAAAATAAGATTTAGAGAATATACAATAATATTATGTAAAATATATTGATTCTTTAATTGCAGACAAGAAGCATCAAAATTCTACTAATTGTCTTGTCAGGAATACCAATAATCAAAAATTAGTTTTTAATGTAGCGAATAAGACTAAGGTTATTGTAAAAAGATATATGGACTCATGGAAAAGTATTAGCAGGGCAGAAGAAGAAAGAACAGTAGATGCATTTATGAAGCAATTGATAGACTGAAAGACAACCATTAGTAGAATTACAATTGTGAGTCCCATCTTCTGAATCAGGAAAAAGTCTTTTTAGAAAACATCAGTCTGGCCAATATAGTGAAACTCTATCTCTACTAAAACTACAAAAAATTAGCTGGGTTTGGTGGTATGTGCCTGTACTCCCAGCTGCTCAGGAGGCTGAGGCAGGAGAATCGCATGAACCCGGAAGGCGGGAGTTGCAGTGAGCCAAGATCCCACCATTGCACTCCAGCCTGGGTGACAGAGTGAGACACCGTCTCAAACACAGACACACACACACACACATGAACACAAGAAGTAAACAAGTACAAAAATATATATAGTAAAATTGAAAAAAAAAAAGGATATTTAAAGGAGAGAGAAAATTATAGTAAAAGATTTCTAGATTCAGCTACAAATTGTTTTGAAGTTTTAACAGTGCAGATTTTAATCTTGTTGTTACAACAGGGTGGGCCTGACAGGTGGAGAAATCTGATGAATCACAATATTCACTTGGGCAGTAAGTGGTAGAGCTCCGGTCTATCCCGCACCAAATACCAACCTTTAATCACCACGCTCTGCTCATGTACATTCATTGTACAAGATGTGGATTTCTTTAATATATTCATTCAGGTACTGAGCACATTGATAGTATACAGTGAATAAACTTGTGATGAATTTAGATTTTTGACTGACTGATTAAATCCTTCCCTTATATATTTTTCATTTCATTCATGCAAACAAGGGAGAAACCTAGAATTTTAATATGATATTTTTCCCATATTGTCAATTATGATGAAGGGTTTTTCCCCAGCTTTAAATTATTCCCAAATTACAACTTATTAGTATTTTTAAAAAATAAAACAAATGTAATTATTTTGAAGTACACATAAGAGATGTTGAACACATTTAGAGATAAATGCATAACTGCATTTTGTTTTCAACTTCCCACTGCTATTTTTGTAATGCATAGAATGTATTCCTAGAAAAATTAGTTCAATACATTAATTCGAATATGTGTACTGTAAGTGGACAGATTAGGAGAAGAAAGGAGATAACTTTACAGATTGAAATAGTTCATATTAATGCGTTAGAAAACAGTCATGAGTCAGCTGTTTTCTAGTAAGCAGCTACATTGCCTGAGGCAGAAAACCACCATTTACATTCCTAAAAGAATTCAATCCTCTGCTTTGTAAATATCTTTTTAAGTACTCTCCAAATTTTCAAAGACAAAACATGAACTATTTCCAACATTATGACATGTTGCATTAAAAAAAAAAACAACTGGTCAAAACCACAAAATTAGAAATTACAAAGTTGGGCTAGACGATCATAAAGGAAAATTCTTCTTTAACATTTGTGGTAGTGACGTGCGTTTTTGTCATTACAATATCCATTTCTCATTCTCCCATTAACAGTAACCTAATTTTCCTTTTAGAGAACCCCCTTAACCAACTCTCCCACTCTTCATGTTAGTGTGCCCAGTTGTATTAACCCCTTACCTGAGCAAAGTTAACTAGGTTTGATGTAAACTACTCTTGGATTTTAGGCTTCAGCAACCAGGAAAACAGAAATACTATCTTCTGTTGTAATTGATCCTAGTGTGTTACAGGCCTGAGGCCATTTCATCTTGCCACAGGAAACCTCAGAATGAATCCAACAGGGAGGAGGAAGAGATTGGAGTAAGTGACAGATCAGATCCTGATGGCAGTATGGGGACTAGGGAATCCAGGTATTTGTGAAATTCAGTCCTGAATTCTTCTGTTCCTTGAGCCAATAACTCTCCTACTTCTCCCCTGCACACATATATTTATTTTTTTCCTTGTTAAGCTAATTTTCAGTGTTTTATCATTTGCAGCAGGACAAACTCTGGATAATACAATAATTCAAAGACCCTGATTCCACATCACTATTTTCTGATTTATTATCCAAAATTAGTAAAGAAAGTTGGATGAGAGTGAGGCAAAGAAATGACACCCGGAACACTAGTGGATGCTAGTATGCCCAAGTCATGATCCAGATTTAAATTTAGTGTTTGGGTTAGAGGTAGGTTTAAGGCTAGGGTTGGGTTTAGGTGCAGGATTTTGTTTAGGGTGAGGGTTAAAAGTAGCCTGAAGGTTAGCATTAGGGTTACAGTTTGAGATAGTGTTGGGGTTAATTTTAGATCTAGGGTAAAAGTTAAAGTTGGGGTTAGGTTTAGAGCTAGATGTATGATTAATAATAGGTTTGTAGTTAATGTTAGGGTTAGGGTTGGAGATATAGTTAAAGATAGGTTTGGAGTTAGTTTGAGACTTAATGATTAGCATTAAATATTTGGAATTGGGTAGTGTCAGTGATGGGGTAGAGATGCAGATTGGGGTTTGTTCTAGCATTAGTGTTATTGATAGGATTGGGGTTAGGATTATATTAGTGCTACATGTAGTTTTGTGAAGGTTAAGGTTTGAGGTACATTTTGAGTTTTGTTTAAGTTTAGATTTACTTTTGGGGTTGGGGTAGAATTGAAATAGGATTAAGTATTTTGTTAGAATTAGAGGGACCTTTGGAAAAAAAAAAAAAAAAGAATTAGAGGGACCTTTGTAGTGAGTCATCAGGTTAGGTTTACAATTAGAGTTACAGCTCAGTTTACAGTTAGTGTAGGTTAAGAGACAGAGTCAGCTGGCCGCGGTGGCTCGTGCCTTTTATCCCAGCACTTTGGGAGGCCAAGGAGGGTGGATCACGAGGTCAGGAGATCGAGACCATTCTGGCTAACACGGTGAAACCTTGTCTCTGCTAAAAATACAAAAAATTAGTCAGGCGTGGTGGTGGGTGCCTGTAGTCCCAGCTACTCGGGAGGCTGAGGCAGGAGAATGGCATGAACCAGAGAGGCAGAGCTTGCAGTGAGCCAAGATCACTGCCACTGTCCTCCAGCCTGGGCAAGAGAGCAAGACTCCATCTCAAAAAAAAAAGAGAAAGGGTCAAGTTTAGTTTTAGGGTTATGGTAAGTGGCAGTCTGGGGTTTGGGTTATAGTTTGATGTAGAGTGAGGTCTGAGGTTAGTTTAGGTTTTGGGTTAGAGGTCGTGTTATACATAGGTTTGATGATAATATTAGGGTTGGGATTACAGATGGAACTGGGGTTAGTGTAAAGGTTGAGTTTCAAGATAAGGTTTGTTTAGTTTTTGACTTTGAGTTAGAGTTATATTTGGGCCTATATTTAGAGTCAGAGTCAGGGTGGGAAGTAGAATTGGAATTTGTGTTCTGATGAGGGTTTCAGATGGATTTGGGATAAAAGGGTAGGGGTGGGTTGGTGTTTTACAATTGGAATCACAGTTAGATTTGAGGTTATGATTAGGATTAGAATTAGAAGTAGGTTTGTCGTTAATGTTAGGTTAGAGATAGGATTCGAGTTAGGTTTGGGGTTAACAGTTGGGTATAGAGATAAAAAATTGTTAGTTAATTCTTAGTTTTAGGCTTACGTTTAGAGATAGAGTTAAATTTAGTTTTACAGTTGGTTTTAGGGTAAAAATTAAGGGCAGATGGGAGTAAAATCACAATTAGTTTTAGTTTTGAAGGGTAGAGGTAGGGTGGTTAATATTAGGGTGCAGTTAGGGCTATAGATAAGATTGAGTTTAGCGTTAGTGTTAGATTTTTATCAGGCTTGCAGGTAAATTTGAGGTTACTGAGGGAGCAACATATTCCTTGCCTCATTCAGTCAAGGCTTCCTGGAAGACCACCCATGCTACAGGGCATACATCATCCTCACTCTAATCTCTACATAAATTTAGAGAAGAACAATCTGTGAGAAGTGTAAATTGTGTCAAAGAGGAGAGGTAGTCAGAGTTTCTTGTTTTCCTTCTTCTTTCTTTTTCTTTATTCTCTTTTGTTAACCTTATTTTCTTTCTTTTTCTTCCTTCTCACCACCTGAATAATATAGGTTGGTTCCTATTTTAATCAGTACTTTGAACTATAGCCATTCAAATCTGATAAATGTAAACAAAATAAAGCTCAGGTAACTGGGAAGGAGTAGAGAAAGTCTGAGTGACTAGGTCTAAAACTAATATCATGGTTCTCTCCATCTCTTTGTGTCTCTGAAAGCTGGTCCTGTATGCTCCTACCATAGATGATTTGTTTTTAATGTGGCAAAGGGAAAGATCTTACGCACCTCTAGGTTTAATCGTCCCAAGTGGCTAAAGGTTAGGTGGGGAAAAGTTTATTTATCTCCAACAGGTGATATGTAAAACCCAACACACGAACTCTGACACTTCCTTGTGCATCAAATTATAATTCATTTGCCGCTGTGGTTGGGGGATGGGAGAAGATCAGGCATTTTTGCCTCTGGTCCCAGCTGTTGGGGTACTGTGATTGACAACCCCACCACCCCACCATATACATGAAATGGCACAAGGATAGTTTCCTAAAGAAAGATGTAGTACTGTTAGAAGAAGGGGGAATGTGAAGAAACAGGAGTATAGCTGTTGGGAAGACAGAAGCAATAACGATCAACAAGTATTAATTACAGATCCCTATGCTATAGTAAAATTTTAAATTACTGATATTTTATTTTATTTTAAAAATAATTTATTTTAATTATTATGAATACTGTTTTCAGATAAGCGTACAATGGGCAAAGATCGAATCAGGGTAATTGGGATATCCATTTCCTCAAGAATTTATCATTTCTTTGTGTTAGCAATATTCCAATTCCACTCCTTTAGTTATTTTGAAATATACAATGAATTATTGTTAACCACAGTCACTCTGTTGTGCGGCAAAACACTGGATCAATTCCTGACATTTTAGACATTGTTAAGATGTTCAAGATTGTGTTCCTTCTTATTTTCTTTCTACGCCTGTTTCAGTTACCTTCTCTCTATCTGATTTTAATTTAAGCTATTTCTAGTTTTATCTTCAGTGGTTACCTAGAAAACTTGATCACTTTCCTCATGGCATCTTTACCTAAATACATTTTAAAACTTTGTCAGTCCTCGAGTTGTTTTGATACGTATTTTTCTTTCAGTTTTTATTTTCTTCATATTTCTCTTTCTGAGGTATTTCCTATTGTGATGTTTCTGTCTTTTAAGAAAGTCAATATCTTATTGATTTTTCATTTTATCTTCATTCACTCTTACTGTCCTGTATGGTTACTGTGTTTCCTCTTCATTCGTTCTTTTCTCTTCTTGCCTTTAATTCTGAAAGTAAATAATCTGATAATTATCATTTTCCCAGTAAGTTTGGTGATCATTTTACTGGAAAACACAATGTCTAGAGGAACTAATGTGTCTCTATCTTTATTATTGGGTTTCTAAATATTTTATATGAGTCACTCCATGTTTGCTTTTTAATCTAATTTTGCCTTCTCGTATGATTGTACTTTAATTTAAAGCCATAAAGTTGTGTTGTTTTATAGCAATCGAAGAGGCCAACATCTCTTTCATTAAAAAAAGTACCAGATTCAATGATAAAGCACTGTCACTAATGTCTCATTATTTTGATCTCCCAATGGTCATACTTCCAGCCTACTGAATGACAAACACACATAATTAAATAACAAACTCATAGAAACTGAATATTATGAAGCAGAACAGAACACAACAGAACCTCCCAAAGTAAATCTCAAAATTTTTCCATAAATTTTTTCATCATGTTTATTAGAAAATCAGAGTCATTAAGATTTGGAGTACCACAGTATTGATGGTGAAGTAGAAATCACACCTATAATTAAAGATTAGTCAGCATCTTAGATATATTTTATTATTTGGAATTTGAAAACAAATATCCATATTTAATTATACATAGAATAATTTTTAAAATTTCATTAAATTATTTGCATTTCTAGATTATATGCCTGCTATTTTTTAAACAGAATGGGTTGTAATATAAAAATATATGTTTAAAAGGAACTCTATTTATTTTACTATTGTTGTTTGAAAGGAAAGCATTATTATCTTTTAAAGGGAAGTCACATACTTAGCAACATGAAATATTTTTTCCTATTAGACTTTTAAATAGGTGAACTTGTAAATAACTGATGTTTCTAATAATATATGCATCCTAAAGATACTGTCAATAAAACTCAAGTCTGCAAGCTAGTTTGGAAACTCCCATTCTAAGGTTTTTAAGATTCTACTTCTCTTTCCTAATAAAGTTAATAATACAAATGTAGGACACAATGTTTATTTTTGTTTTTTTCTTTTTTCTTTTTTTAGCTCAACTATCTATGATCATGGGAAAGAACGGGAATTCAGACAAATAAAACAAAACATTTTTAGGGCACTATTTTTAAGTCTGTCAGAGAAAAAAATATCTTTATTCAGTCTTAAAGAGACAGACAACCTACTTGAGATTTTTCTCCCTTTTCTGTTTCATTGCTGACATGATAATAAGCTCAGAACCAATCATCAGGGAGGAACAGAGGAGGAAAGTTCAGAGAAACCCATGGTATCAACACACCCATTAATGGAATTCACACTGTACTATCGTATTCTTACATTGATAAAATTAGTGATGCTAACCTAAATAGGTCATGAATGATGACCTATTTTGATCAAGTTTCATAAGTAAAACAGAAAAATGGTGTGAGGTTAGGACCATAGGAATGCCCCCATAAACTTTGATTTTCTAGAAGGTAAATAAATCCCAAAGTTTCCTACTTGGAATGACAGAAAAAAAAGAAAAACAAAAAACCCTCAAATCCAAAGTTTTGTTGTTGTTTCTTTGTCATTCTGTGAATAATAAAAACTGAAGGTAGCAAAGGTTTTGCTCCTTTATGCCATGCCTCTGCAGCACTATCTGCTTTTTCTTTTGCCCTTCCTGTCATTCACTTTCTTAATGCTCTGCCTCTTGAAGTTAAAGTTTCCTTCTCATTCATTAAGCAAATGTTATACATATGATTCTAAATCACAGTACTCTGTTTATATCTCTTTGATAGTAAGCACTACACTGTGTTTTACTTTAATATATTGCATTTCTGTCCTTCCCATGAAGCTGTCATTTCCTTGAGGTTAATGATAATATCTTTCTTGTCTTTGCTCCTTCTAATGTCAGAGGAGTGCTTGCCAATTAATAGACGTTCAATATTTGTTTGATGAAGGAATGAATGAGTGAATAAATGAATATTCTCTCACTATTTTTATTTAGTTTATACCTATTCAATAGTAGCACACCCCCTAGATTAGATCTCAGCAGAACATCAAGTTCTAGACTGAAAGATGTTGCCATATTCTCTCTGAAAATGGTTATCCCTGAGCTTCCAAAGGAGTCAGTCCCTGTGACCTTGCAGTCATTATCCAAAAGATCTCCAGTACATTTTCTTCATTTCTTCAATCTGACCCCAGATACTGTTTCCTCATACTCATGCTTAGTGCTAAAGATAATATTTAGCAGAAAAATGGCAACAACTACAGCATATATCCAGTTCTTATGTAGATTGAGTATGTAGATTAACATGATTCTTAGAGACTGCATGCAAAAGAGGAAGGCCATTCAATTTAGTGAAAAATGAGTTTAAAATGTTTTATCAATCAATACTTACCTTACTGATCAATGTTCTGTGTAAATAGAAAACAATAATTTGGGATCTAGATGCAGAAAAGTGTGTATGCACAGTGTTGAAGATAATGACTCTTTTTGTCACCCAGGCTTCATTGCAATGGTGGAATCACAGCTCACCATAGCCTCGACTTCCTGGGCTGAAATGATTTTCCCATCTCAGCCTCCCAAGTATCTGGGACCACAGGCATATAATCATGCCCAGTGAATTCGTGTGTGTGTGTGTGTGTGTGTGTAGAGACAGGGTCTCACCATGTTGCCCAGGATGGTCTTGAACTCCTGAGCTCAAGCAATCTGTCCACCTCAGCTTCCCAAAGTACTGGGATTACAGATGTGAGCCACCATGCCCAGCCAATAATTACTTTCTTAGCATAAGCCAAGATAGATCCTAAATATTTTTGTTGGAATGAAAACAGAAGATTAAAATTTGAGTAGCTTGAACTGAATGTAAAAGAGATACAAGTTATCTATTACTAATGCCTCTGATATTTCCCTAAAGTTCATATGAGTATACACAGGATTTTATGTATATATAAGATATATTTGCAATGAATAGAAAAAAAATTTAGACTTACATATTTTATATTTTAAATCTGAATTATTGCAATTTAAAGTGAAAATGTCTCATCTCTAACCTACTATAGAAAATATATTTCAAATCTTAGAAATCTTGCATACAATGTTTTGGTAACACCTACTCTTTGAAGGTAGAATATTTGCTAACTCCAATATATTGAAGAAAAGATAGGTAACCATATGTCTGCAGTGGATTAGATGGAGCTTGCGAAAGTCTTATGTTTTCTTCTCATTTCTTTATAGAGGATTAAGGATATTTCTGTGAAAAAAAAAATGCATTTCTAAAATCTTAGTGTAGACTAGTCCTTGGAGGAGATTTGTATTCATTGTCTTAATCCTTATTCTTCTGGTACTTCCATATCTTCAATATTATTGCTGAAGTTTTTTTTTTTTTAGACTGTCATATAATTCTGGTGTTTATTTTGTGACCAATAACTCCTGACATTTATGATTTAGCATATCAGAGCTACTAGATCTAAATCAGCTCCAGTATTTCACGACGTTTTTGTATAGTGAAACACCTTTAAATTTGTAACAACCCTTCAATTATTTCCATGACATAATTGACTAACTATATTTACTATGTATAGCAATATGTGTATAGATTTTAATAGTTCAAAGGTCACACGGTAAAAAGAAGTGAGATTCATTTTAATATTGAAAGACTGAGTTTATATAGAAAATCATAAGCTAGAAAATATAGAGCAATATTTTGCACTACTGATTCTATTATGCAGTGACTTCTACTCAGTAGCCAATACTTCTGAGATGTACTTTTTTGCAAAGTGTGTAAGTTTAAAAGTATATTGTTGGCTTAATACAATAATAAATTACACCAATATACACCCTAATAACTCTACTTTAAATTTAATATAACTACAAATAGAACTTCAAAGTTGTTACTAAGAAAACTTTTTGGGTTCCCACATCTTTGCTCCTTCCTTCATTGCCCCTAATTCCTCTTACTGGTCTTCTTGTTTATTTCTTGTTTTCTTGCCAAATTCCATTTCAAGGCAGGTGTTTTAATCTTCTCCCCTCGGATAGCTCTTCATTGACACAATAGAATTTTTGTCAAATGAAAAACTACTTGGTTTGTCCATTGGCCTCCATCAAATATAACAGGAGGTTACATTTCCCTGCTGCAGGAATTCTCATATTTGGTGAACTGAGGCTCTATTTAAAGTGTAGATTCCAGAGTCTTCACTCCCTGAAATTCTGACTTGATAAGTAAGGCATACATTCTGAAATCAGAATTTTTACCATATACCCCTGTTTCTGCTTTCTGGATGTTTAAATACATAATTCAAAGTAATCCTTGTTAACATTTAAAAAAATGTAGCTGTGATGATTCACACAGGAGAAAACCAAGAGCAAAATAACCTGTAAAAAAGAATTTATGTATAATCACTTATTCACTATCCAGTTCCTTCTATAGTCTTTGCTCTATATGGGGAATGTATAAAAAGATACAGACGCAAAATATGATATTGGTTATAAATATCAGATTTTTTTCACCATACCTGACTCCTTACCTGAACTCTTACCTTCATGTTCTAATGGCCACCATACACTTACCTGTACCATATCAAACTTAATATGCTCAAAACCAAACTTTTGAGTCTTCTCCTTCCCTGCTGCAAACATATTCCTCCTCCACGGCCCCATATCTCAGTAAATGGCCCTCCCATCAACCTACATGAAAGTGTGGACTCTTCTCTTTCTCTTATACCCATAAGGCAAACCGTCAGCAAATGCTATTGGTTCAACTGTCAAAATATATACTAAATATCACTAGAATATAAGTTCCCTACAAGAAGGAGCTTTGTCTGTTTTGTTTGCTGCAATAGGCACACAATAAATATTTTTTGAATCAATAAATTTATTTACTGTGGCAAAAAGGTCTTGCCACATTAAGAGATTTACATTCTCTTGTATGCTTTTAATTATTCCAGAAGACATTTTCTAAAATATTTTCACATAAACTGTATATATTGCTTGCATAGCCACACAGAAAAACAAATACTTCAGAGTAGTAAGCTGATTGTGAATAGCATGTTGGGGAACAAGCCCTAATTTCTGCTGGACAACTGCACGTGGGTACTCCTCTAGCAATTCAAACTCCACATATCTTTGTCCAATTCATCATGACCCTTCTACACACTACAGTTGATATATATTATATATTTCCTATTTTAAGAAAAAGAAATGAGTAAGAACATTGTACTTTCATTTTCTTTTCTTAATTTAATTTTATTTTAAATTCTGGGATACATCAGCAGGACGTGCAGGTTTGTTACATAGGTAAATGTGTGCCATCGTAGTTTGCTACACCTATCAACCCGTCACCTAGGTATTAAGCCCCACATGCATTAGCTATTTATCCTGATGCTCTCCCTCCCATAGTGCACACAACATGCCCCAGTGTGTGTTGTTCCACTCCCTGTGTCCACGTGTTCTCATTGTTCAGCTCCACTTATAAGTGAGAACACGCAGTGTTTAATTTTATGTTCCTGTGTTAGTTTGCTGAAGATAGCCACTGTACTTTCTTTGGCAGAACATTTCTGTTAATCAGCAGGTTCTTTTCTATTCCAATCAATTCCTCACATTTGATGAGGTGCCAACTTCCATCTTCAGACTGCCTCTCATATTTGCTTCATTTTTTTTCATGTTCTATCCCATTGTCTTCACTTTATTCTCAAAACAACTGTCCTGAAGAGTCTCAACAGGCTTGTTTGACTAACTGGTTTCCCAGTGTCTGGTCTCTCATAACTTTAATCCATTCTTACCATTGCCCCAAATTAATCTCCCTTTAGGGAACTCTGATATAACACAACAGTCATTTTAAAATCACTCCAGGGATTGCAAAACATGTTTAATGCAATCCACCATAATACACCACAGATAAGACTGGGCCAGATACTCACAAAATAAAGCAAGCCACGAAAACAATTGAAAGCAGTAGAGGAGATTAAGACCTTATTACTCAAAATTACTGAGAAATGTGTTTAAAAACTTGTGTATTATTGGAATTCCCTGAATGATTTTTAGAATGGTTTAAAAATAATTATTTTTGTGTCTTCAAGCTATCATGCATTTAATCTTACTACTTCACCAACGTAGGTGAAATTTCTCATTCTGTGGAACTTTTCAAAATCGTATTCACATATCAATAATACCTCAAAATGCTACCTCCTCAGCAAAGAACGTATTTCTTTCCCCATGTCAAATCCAACTCTTATATTTCAATGTTCTGAGACTTAGTATATGCCTCTTCAATAATCCTCATACTATAGTTTATTGTTTACATGTTAGTCTCCCCCACAAGATTAGAAATTCCTTGTAGGTAAGAACCATGCCTCATTCACTTCTGTATTTCCTCCACAGAATGTAATAGAACAGATTACACATCGTGGGTATTCAATAAATATTTGCTGAATGAAATAAGAAAAGGAAATAGCTCCAAATTAGATAAGCCCTAGAAAGTCAGTGTGTTGGTTCAGGATGCTTTATTTTTCTGTGTACCTTTTGCTGCCACAGTTGGATTTAGCCCTCTGGTGCTCTTTGTTGCTTTTGCCTCCACTGGATGAAAAAGATATGTTTGCATGACTTCAAATCAACAATCTGCAAATATTTCTATTATTGATGATGCTAACTCAGCATTCAGAGCAGTCTTCTGAACTCCTGTTTACAAAGAGATGAAATCTATGTGTGGCTTGAATCTTGCTCTTGTATTCCTCGCTCCTCTTTCTTTCTAGTACCTGTAATCAGGTACCTACAAGGAGTTACAGATCACTGAGACATTGGTGATTAGTTATGGAATCCTTTGGTTAAGTTTACCCTTTGGTTAACCCTTTGGTTAAGTTTACCAGAAAATGTGTATGACACTGTGTTTTGTTTAAATCCCAAAGGTCATACTTTTTCAATTTGCTACGCAGACTAGCATAGCTGTACTGTCAAAGGAGGAATGGAAATGGGGAACACAAGACTGCATTTATGGCCAGATGCGGTAGCTCACCCCTGTAATCCCAGCACTTTGGGAGGCCGAGGCGGGTGGATCACGAGATCAAGAGATTGAGACCATCCTGGCTAACATGGTGAAACCCCATCTCTACTAAATACAAGAAAAAAAAAATTAGCTGAGCGTGGTGGCTCATGCCTGTAATCCCAGCACTTTGGGAGGCCAAGGTGGGTGGATCACGAGGTCAGGAGATCGAGACCATCCTGGCTAACATGGTGAAACCCCATCTCTACTAAAAATACAAAAAAAATTAGCTTGGTGTGGTGGCGGGTGCCTGTAGTTCCAGCTACTCGGGAGGCTTAGGTGGGAGAATGGCATGAACCTGGGAGGCGGAACTTGCACTGAGCTGAGATTGCGCTATTGCACTCCAGCCTGGGTGACAGAGCATTTACTCTCAACTCAGGTATGGAAAGGCCGGTTGATAATGTGTAAAGGTATTCAGACAACTAACACAATAGCAGCTCTCTAATACTGAATGTCACTACCTGTAAAAAAAAAAAAAAAAAAAGAGCAAAGAATAGCCCAATCACACTAGTTGTTGTAGGATTAACTAAAACAGGGTATGACAAACACTTTTGTTGAAAAGTTATGTAATAAGGGAAATGTAACAACTCCAAAAACCCTGTTCTGTAAATATTATTCATTACTGATTTTCAATAATAATACATATTAATAAGTTTGGTTCAATTGTTCTGGGGTCTGCTAGAATTACCAGTATCTTCCTTTTCTTTTTTTTTTGAGACGGAGTCTCACTCTGTCATCAGGTTGGAGTGCAGTGGCTTCATCTTGGCTCACTGAAACCTCCGTCTCCCAGGTTCAAGTGATTCTCCTGCCTCAACCTCCTGAATACCTGGGACTGCAGGCGCCTGCCACTAAGACTAGCTAATTTTTTTTTTCTTTTTTTAAGTAGAGATGGGGTTTCACCATGTTGGCCAGGATGGTCTCGATCTCTTGACCTCGTGATCCACCCGCCCCGGCATCCCAAAGCACTGGGATTACAGGCATGAGCCACCATGCCTGGCCCCAATATCTTCTTTCTGTGGGTGAGGTTACACTTCTTTTTTTTAAATTTATAATGATGAACATTTTAGGAGTTTGAAAGCAGAAGACAGGGTTGGTGTTTCTCTTATTCTCTATTACATAAAATGTCTAGAACTATGCATCTACTATCAACATTGGTTTTCTGCACCACCTGAAAGTGTGATTATTTTTTCAATTGTTTGCACAGTCCAGAACCCTAGAATTGGCACAAGTCACTGGCAATGGAAGAGAATGACAGAGGATTCGTAAAGTTTAGGCTCTATGAGCATGCCTGAAACATCCTAGGCTCAGGTGGGGATATGTCTGTCCTTTTGTATTATAGAAAGTACAGAGTCATGGTAACATTCTGTCACAGCTGTTTCACCTCATTTGGGACACAGATCATTAAGTATTTGCTTGGACTTTTATAAAAACAACCAAGAATTATTTTGAAACAAAAAGAGTTTAAGTAAGAGTTTTGCACATTACATGTTCTTCTTGGTTATTGCAGAAATATAACATGTCATTTAAAGAAATCTTGGTGTATCTGACTTGAAAACAAAAGAACAAAAAGCTGCCAAAGTTTGTAAATTTCATTTTGCTTTTCTTGAGAAGAGCAATATAATTTCATGGTATAAATCACTTAGTAATGTCAAGGAGATCTCAGTGCTGGGGAAAGATTTTCGAATGGTCTTTCATAATCATTACTAGAATAACTATAAAATAGTTGATGTATAAGTTACTTAAGATATAAAACAAAATAATCACAAACAATTCAAATTATTGAAGTTTTATTTTAAATATTTATATAGAAGAAATTTAAAGCCGCAATGCTTAATTTAAAAAATGTACTTATATCTAAAAGATTCCTCCTGCTGGAAGTCTTACACTTTAATACATTTGCTAACTAAAAATTCTATATTCCTGAACCTGTTCTCGGCACTGAGGATATATCGGCAAACAAGAAAAATAATGAAACTATTCTCATGCAGCTTACATTTTACTTAAGGGAGACAACAGAAAAATGAACAATAAATTAACAATTCAATTTCAAATGGTAATCAATTCTATGACAAAACTAAAATGGGATGCTATCACACACAGCACATGAGGGAGCAGTGATTCAAAGCTGGCATTCTAAGAGGACTTCCATGAAAATGAAAATGTGGTGTGAGCTGAGCAGGAGCCAGCCATAGGAGGATCAGAAATTGTGAAAACTCTAGAGCAGGCATATATTGTTTAGGGAAACATTGGATTCTGTTCAAAGAAATATTGTCAAGGAATATTGTCTGTTCAAGGAAAAGAAATCACGTTAAGTGATCAATCACCCAAGGGATACTCCTTCTTGCATGGCTGTTAATTCAAGGACTTACTCATCATTTAGTGTATTTATCATTTTTACTTCTGTAAAGGTTATAGTTCATTTACTCAGGGGATAGTTGAAAATACATCTTGAATTTGGGAAACTCAAGGCCTTATATCCAGTTTTTAGCATTTTTAATGTTTGGAAGATACTTTCTTAATCCTGCATGAAAAATTAGGGTGTATTAATGATATTATTCATATCATCCAGTCCCCAAACTGTGTACACATGTGTGAGGTATGCACATGTTTTTATTTATGTGTTTTTAAGTTCTTAAATTTTTATTTTCCCCTTTATCTCTAAGATGGTTTGGCTTCTTGTCAGTGACAAGTTACAAAGTTCATTATGCCTGGGGGAAAAAATAACACATCCATCTATAAACTAGGGTAATCTTACTGATTTTCAGGAATGTCTGAGTCACCATCACCATTTCTGATGATTTCAAAGAACAAGGTCTCTTTAGGTTTCCCTGTGTCCAAAGTATAAATCAAGCCCAAACATACAAATGTCTCAATAATTACGAAGTTATTTTCCTGAACCAGCTTTGGTAAGATTTGTTAATGTATTTTTATCTTCAGTCTATATAAAATTGAGAAACTTTTGTATAAAGTATTATAATTGAGGATGTTAAGTTTTTATCTATTTTTAATAAGGAAAAGTTGATTCAGTCTAATATGATAACAAAATGGTTTCTTAAGCATTTAATCATACCTCCATACCCCTGCCCAGAAAGATTAGCACAATCTTCACATTTTAAGAAAGACAAATTGTCTTCAAAACAGTATTTATGAGCAATATGGTTCTCTACCAAAGTGGTTGACTCATCAAATTCATTCCAAATTGATGAATTAAATTATTAAAGCCAGTGGCTTTCTGACCCCATTTTTAGCAATGCAGTGATAAAATCAAGGCCTCACATGGTTACAAACCATGTGCCTTATAAATGCATTTTAGAGTCACTGAGTAGGAATAAAAGCTAAGAATCTACAAAAGGATATTACAATTTTTAATCATTGCTATATTTCCATTGTGAACTAGGAACAGCAAATAAAAGCTTCTAAACAATCCACAGATTTAGAAATTGTGAAGTGTGTTACCATGCCAACCTGTAGGGAAATGTTCACAGAAATTCCCTAAGGGCTGACCTGCGGTCAATGTAGCATCTTCATTGATTATTTGAATGAAATACATGCCATTTAAAATAAAATTTCAAGTGAGAATGTTGAGAAAGTTGTAGAAAATTTAGAAAGAAGTAGGGATTTAGTTGGAAAATGTGAAAATTGTTTATTAGACCTCAAATTTTTAATCTTTTGAGTTTCAGTCTGAGGCCAAAATGTGATGTAGAAGCTAAAATGAGAGATGGCTAGGAGTATAGTGATGCATTGAAGCCCCAATCAGTAACTAATCATAAGAATGATTTTAGTAAAAAAACCATGTAGAATATGGAAAGTATTAATGGAACTATGGCATGCAAGTTTCATACATACATGTTCTAGGAAATAGATCATTAAAACATCATAAAGAAAACTTGCGGCTTGGCACAGTGGCTCACGTCTGTAATCCTAACACTTTGTCAGACCAAGGTGGGAGGACTGCCTGAGCTCAGGAGTTCAAGACCAGCCTGAGCTACACGAGGAAATCCCATCTCTACTAAAAATACAAAAAATTAGCTGCGCGTGATGGTGCATGTCTGAAGTCCCAGCTACTGGGGAGTCTGAGGCAAGACAATCACTGGGACCTGGAAGGCGGAGGTTGCAGTGAACTGAAATGGTGCCACTGCACTCCAGCCTGGGTGACAGAGCGAGACTTTGTCTCAAAAAAAAAAAAAAAGTAAAAAGAAAAATTGCTTCTCAAATTTAAATATTCAACAAAACAAAAACAGCAACAGTTTTTCTAATATGTATTCTTTCTTTCTCTTCCTTCCTTCGTTTTCCTTCATTTTCTCACTTTATTTTTTTCTTTCTTTGTTTTGCATGCAGCAGTAGAAAGTCTCCTGGAAGTAATTATCTGGAGAATTTGGATTATGTTCTTTATTGTCAGTTTGTTTGTTTTCGTTAAAAGAAGCTTATTGCCAAAACAGGATGCAAACCCCAGTGTGAAAACCTTCACTAGTCTTTCCCCTTTTGTATTTATGCTCTGCATTTTCCTCAAAATGCTCTCATGGAAAATGCAAACCAATGATGGCACTCTAATTTAAAATCCTTTAACGGCTCCCCCAAACAACAATGTCAAAGCCTAGATACTACGAATTATGCACAAGGTCTTTTATAGCCAATCCTTATCTACTGCTTCAGCCTCATTTCCAGACTCTCCTCATCTGCACTTACACTGGAGTTACCCAACTGCCTAACACTTTCTTCATAGCTCATTCTATTTCACGCCTCTTTGATTTTGCTTATGTTGTTTCCTCTGCTTAGAACATCCTTACCCAATTTTCTTCACCTGGGTAACTTGAATTCATCTATTAAAACTCAGTTTAGGTGTCATCTCCTCCTGTATCTCTCTCTCTAATCCCCCAGTGGAGCTAAGTGTCCTTCTCAAATACTTCCACTACATTCTGTGCAACCATCTGTCATAGTAGCACTTACCTCATTATTTTGAAAGTATGTGTTTATATGTCTGTCTTTCAAAAAGAGCGCAGGTTCCTTGGATTCTATTACCTTTGTACCCTCCATCCTAGCACAATAATTGGCACACAGTCTCTTAATACTATCAATTACCTCTATTGTCAGAGACCCAAATTAGAATGATATATCTACCAGCTTATCTTAGTGGTATGCCATTAAGTATTGAATTCCTCCAAATTCTCGTGTTCTGAGTCTATGCGAGTTAAAAATACTTTTCACTATTATATAGATTCTGTGACAGAGACATCACCATCTCCCCTTTGTAGTTAGGTTGATACAAGATGATTGATTTGGGCCAAATGAGTATGAGCATGACTGGCAAGTGTTATTTTTTGGCAAAGGTAGTTAAGAGTCAGTATACTTCTAGTTCACAACTTTAGAGGCTGTGCAACAACTTATACCGAAACTGAAGTCAAACAACAAAAATTTATTATGACACAGCTTCTGAATGGCCAGGAATCTGCAAGAAGCTTAGCTGAATAGTTCTGCCTCAGTGTCTGTTACTAAGTTGCAGTGAAGCTGAGGGTGGGTTGGGGTAGTGACTGTTATAGTCATCTCAAGACTCAACCTTGTCTGAAGGATTTGCTTCCAAGCTCACACATGAGGTTGTTAACAGACCGCATTTCCTCTCTAGCTGCTGGCTGGAGATTTTAACTCCAGCCAACAGCTGCTCACCACAAGGCAGCTTACTTCCTCCAGAAGAAGAGATCCAAGAGCTAGAGAGAAAGTGGGTTCTTGAGCCAGAAGCTGTAAGC
Source organism: Mandrillus leucophaeus (assembly GCF_000951045.1). NCBI lineage: Eukaryota > Metazoa > Chordata > Mammalia > Primates > Cercopithecidae > Mandrillus > Mandrillus leucophaeus. The sequence goes on from NW_012102288.1 coordinate 489,158, forward strand.
TCTTGTTATGTAATCTTGAAAGTGACATCGTTTCACTGCTGCTATAAGCTGTTGGTCACCCAGACCAATTCTGGCATAATATGGAAAGGGACTACATGATGGTGTGACTACCAGGAAGTGGGGCTGGGGTTGGGGGATGGTCATTGGAAGCCATATTGGAAACTGATTACCACAGAGTCCACCTTTTTGGGATGGTGCGCACAATGTGGAGGCTGCCTGAACCATAACTCTTTGGATGAAACAGACTCTCCAACCCACCTTAGATGTTAATTGAGCAAGAAATAAACTTTCGTGATACTAAGCCAATGAAAATTCAGGGTTTCTTTGCTACTATTCAGAACAGTAACTGTCCACATGGATTTCTGTTTACTGAAAAAGACTGTGATAACTGAAAGAATTTTGGGTACTTGAGGACTTGTAAGAATACACTCTTACTGTAAATTAAAATATCAAAATTATTATTTTATGTTTAACAAGTTTATGAAGTGTATTAATGTGAATTTTTCCTCAGAGTTTTGACAAAATCATGTATCAAAGACAGGATAGCTGACGACCAGTAAAAGGTAATTACATGCCTTATCCTGGCCTCTTGAAATACAAGAAATTTGCAAGCTTTTCCCAAGTTGACACACAACCACTTGGTTTTTCTGTGTGTCCATGCTTTTCTTCCACAGTAATTTTAAATCAATTCACGCACTTGAGTTTTTCATTAAAAAAGACCTGCCTCATAATGTTGTTGTGAAGAATAACTGAGACAGAATATGGAAAAATATCTTCTGAAGAGTTAAATACTATATAAATATTAAACATTGTTCCCATGTGTTTAATATTGAAGGCTAATTACTTGTAAAGGCCCGATAATAATAATCTCTAAACATTTTTTAGAAATATATAGTAATTTATTTTGAACAATTTGTTTTCTGCTTATGAAAGAACAGTTTTTCTGGCAAGAAAGTTAATGTTATTTTAAATATCAATTTAATTCATTTACTTGGTTAAGAGATCACTTCTCATTGTGAACAAAGGTGAAATGAAAAAATTTTATCCTCAGAGTCAGCAATTCAAAAGACTGGTCGTGTGTGTCATGTGTTTCACCCAATAGCATCTCAAACTGTTTCAGAGTCAGTATCTAAAGGTCATTTCATGTTTGATGTAATAGGTAATGATTCTTCATACATATATAACATTATTCTGTTCCAGGAACACTGTCCGGTGATACAAAAATTGACCTATTCAGGTCAGGCACAGTGGCTCATGCCTGTAATCCCAGCATTTTGGGAGGCTGAGGTGGGTGGATAACAAGGTCAGGAGTTCAAGATCAGCCCAGCCAAGATGGTAAAACCCATCTCTACTAAAAATACAAACAAACAAACAAACAAACAAACAAACAAAAAACAATAGCTGGGCATGGTGGCATGTGCCTGTAATCCCAGCTACTGGGGAGGCAGGAAAATAGCTTGAAGCCAGGAGGTGGAGGCAGCAGTGAGATGAGATTATGCCACTGCACCCCAGTCTAGGTGACAGAGCCAGACTCCATCTCAAAAAAAAAAAAAAAAAAAAAAAAGTTGACCTATTTAATAAAATCAATAGCAATAGCAACATGATTTGTTTATATAAATACTAATTATTTCTTTGACAATACATGACAAAAAGAAAAACAAACAAATATCTTTAGAATATGTGAAGTTTTAAGTGTTTAGGTCCTCAGGCTCAAATTGTATCTAAAGATAGCACTTTCAATAACAAAATAATCCTTGGCCACAATTATCTAACATTTTTTTCCAGTGAGTCACCCCCCTGAACAGGTAAAAGCATTTTTGGCAGCACCTATTTTACCTTGAAATTTTCTCTTGTAAAGTAACCCTAGCCTGACCTTGATTAGCTTATCAAATGAGCTCATCCTCAGAGCTGAAGAACTGTAGTGTATCAGAAAAATAGCATGGCAACATGCCCAAACAACTCTGTAAATTGTCTAGAGGGCACATCTAAGTATCTCTTCCTTCCTCTTTCTTCCTATGCTTCTCCAGTCAGGGTTAGAAGCTACAGAAAGAGGCAAGATGAAGTAATGGAACAAGCATGGACCATGGAATTTGTTAAATCCATATTTGAAATCTAGTGCTGCTATTTACTGCCTGACTAAACTTTTGAGTAAGTTAACATTGCTCTTTGAAATTCATTTTTCTTATTTGTAAAACCTATGAATCTCCTCATTATAAGTTTGTTGTAAGGCATCAATAGAGTATATGTAAATGGAGCCTGACATATAGGAGCTGGCATATAGTACCCAATAAATATTCAAAAATTTCCTTTACAGGGAGACAAGGAACTGAAGACAAATGCTCTCAGTTTCACCAATCACATGTCATTGACTGAAGCATACCAGTGAACCATTACTTAATAAACCAGCATTCCTTAGGGTGTAGAAGATGTCAGAATGCTATAAGAAGAAACATATGATACAATTTAGTATGTAAGCACTACTAAAATCAAGACAGTTTTCTAAAAACTGGAGCATTGTGTTTATATTTGAGTTTCAGATTTGGTCTCTTGAAAATTGGTATTTTTTAATTATCCCATTTTCAAATGTATTTTTTCAAATACAGAAATAACTCATTACATAAGTTATCATTTGCACATGGTGCTCTCATTATTGTCTGTCCATGATAAATGTTCATGTTGCCTATGAAATAGCCATCTTAAAAGTTATCATTGGGACTTTGTTTAAGTCAAAGATATAATTTATTTTACTAAGTAAGACTAAACAGTTATGATTTTAGCAAAAATGCAGAGGCATCAGTTTAATTCTTATTCAGATAAGCATTTTTGCATTTTAAAACTAAAATGCACCATAGTTTTAAAGCTTAGTAGTTAATATTACCTTTTACAGTCACTATTCATGATTCTATTGAGTCTTAGCTGAGATGAGTGATGTATTATTTCCACATCTAAAAAGGGGTTAGAAGTAACCCCTTTTTGCTTCTGTGTAGAAAAGGATGGGTTTACAAACACCCATGAAACTAAAATGGGCATTAGGAGAAGCAGAAAATAAATGTCTCTAGGCTTAGGAGTAACATGAACTTGCAATTCTACCACTTACATATCTGACACAAGACTAACTCTGTAGGAAGCAACCCTATTACAAGTATTTCCCCATTCCACACACCTAACTTGGGTAAACTGTTATTGGGTAAATTACTTAATGGATGATGTATTTTAACTATGAATACTTCACAGTGTATTTTAACACTATATGAGTTAAATCAACATATTACCAATGTGTGTGTTATTTAAAACATTAGTAGTGATAGACCAGCCTATTAAAAACTCAAAAACTCTAAATGAATGGGACCCAGCACATGCAAATTTAAGTTGAGAGAGAAAGCAAACTATTCCAATAGTTAGGAATGGCTTTCATTTAAAGGCAAAAAGGCAACGTTAAGTAAGGAGATGGGTGGGTGGAGCTAGTGTAGAAAAGGAGAGTAATGTGTGCCAACACCATTTTATTCACCCCGTTTAGGAGAATATGCAATTAAGGAAAAGGCTGGGGCAGAGGCCATGAAGAGCTACAGAGATACAGACTGGCCATGAAGGCAGAAGCTGGCTATACACCACATCACAAAAAGTTCAGTCATGAAAATTAAGGGATAAAAATTGACATTAATTAGTGTCTATGTGTCAAGAAAAATATATATGTGCCTGTATCCCTTTATATGTCTTTATAGAGGGTATGTGTACATTATATCTTGATACTATTTCTACAATGCAGGCATTATTGATCTTAATTTGCAATTATAAAAAAATTGACTTGGATAGTTCAATAACTTGCTAATGGCACACAAGAAGCAAGAAGCATAGCTAGACTGATGTCGACATTTATTACATTTTCCCATTTTCCATATGGAGACAACAACAGATATGATAGAAGCATACCAGGTGAAACATGCTATCTTTGAATGCAGATATGAAAGGCAGAAAATCGATCATTTTCCCTAGATACTTAATGTTTAAACTGACTAGAACACATTTCTCCCTACAATTGTCACTCAAGGAAGCAGGAGTAAAAATTAACATAAACCACATTTCTTTACATTTCCCCAATAGCTCCTCTGATATACACACTAATTTTAAAAAATGATAATGCTCAAAATATACCAATTGAATAAGTTGATACATGTACTTAGCTATAGTAGAAGACACAGTTAGGAATAGGTTATAGGTGGAATTATTTTGAAGATACTGAAAAGATACTCCTTCCAAAGAGAACCTTACCCTATGCTCCTTCCATGGAACTTAAAATTTCACAATAAACATGCTTGCAGCTTTTCATTGAATGTAAATACTCATAAAATTCCATTTAAAACTTTACTCCCCCAGGAAACTGCTTTCCATCTCTGGAAGGAGTATATGAGAGTGGAGAGGTGGCATAATGATAGAGAGGGACTATAGGGAGAAGAAAAAGAGATGAGGACAATCATGACTTTGTCATGCTGCTCATAGCATATCCTATTACATCACTGCACAAAAGGACATTGTGGGGAAGATGACTTCTAACCGATGGCATTATATTTGTAAGCCCATAAAGGTTGAGATTTTCCAAGTAGTTAGTTATATGAAAGTACAAATGGTGACTGGACCCGAAGGCTCAGTGATTACATCTGCTGCCTACACTGTGGTATTTTACCTTCATAGTTAATATTGCTTCTTTATTTTGCATAAATCATGTGACGTCCTGTCCTACCACTCTATGTGTAAAATTACTTACACCAGAGGGGCAAAAAAGCAATTCTCAGTCTAATTCATTTTGCAAATTTGACAGTGACATCAAAGAGCAGGAAGTTGTCTGTGAGTAACGACACTACTCATTTGTTTAAATGTCAAACCTAAACCTCATCAACTTTCAGGCAGTATGTCAGAAAAGAATGCATTTCAGTTCAACCAGAGAGGATTTCAGTGTTATTCAGTCCTGAGGAAAATAGCTGTCAGTTTCTTGACAGCTGAGTGCTTTGAGTAAATCTTTCTTTTTAGGCTGAATGGAATTGGCCATTTCAGCACTTGGGGCTGTGGATAGTGCTATCTTCCTTGACGTTATGAAACAAGTAGCCTTACTGTAGAGGTGTTTCATTCTTGAAACTAAAACTCCCCAGGCTAGCAAACATGTATCCCTAAACTATGCAATTAGGATATGGAGACTATTCATTACAAGGTCTGTGCAAGGTAAAAATGCAATAACAGCAAAGAAGAGCACATTTTACCACAAAGATGCAGCCTAAAATTGAAATAAGGAAGGCAAATAGTTACTATTCCTAGCTATTCATAAAAAAATTACTGCTTCTCTGGACAGGTTTTTGGTAAAGAGAATGACAGTGCCATTAATCCCTCATTGTACTTTATTGGCAGTGGACATTGATGCAGGGGAGAACAGGAACACATCCAATAAGCTTGCAGACAGTCAGGAGCAGAGAATCTATTCTCTATATGCTTTCTAGCTCTAGAGTGGAATAACAATAGAGAATTCTGGATCTGAGGTCAGAAAAAAATGGAACTGAATCTAAATTATGTCCCTTAATATGTCATTTTATTTCTCTAAGTCTTGTTTCTTCTTCTGGTTAATGTGGGTTATTTTGATGTTTAAGGGAGAGAATGTACATGAAGGGAACTGGCACACAGTAGGTACCTAAAATATGTTCAATTTTGATTATTCACTTATCAATAAGTGTTGGTATAATGCAGTAAAATGTTGCTATGCTGGTAGCCATGTATCTTAAGAGATGTAATCCTAAGGATGGGTAACAAAAAGAAGGAAAGCAAGATTGGGATTATTATCAACAGAATTATGCTTATAACAAGAGTCCTAATCATGTGTATTTCCACTTTTGTTTCATTTTGTTAGTATACCAAAAAGATTTCCTTTCACTTTTAAATCAACCAAAAGAAAATAGTCTAAAAATAATATCTTAAAATGTACTAAAGTTCTCAGAGGTTTCTTGTCTCCTCAGATAACATTCTACCAACTCTCTGGAGAACTCCTCTCATTCATATACTATCATCTATTCTGTCTGCTGAGTTGGTGAGAGACTACTTGGGATGATTTCTACCCAGACCAACACACTTGGTAGAGAAGGTAAAAATCAGGTTAGTGCTGAAAGTCTGACAATTTCCTTGTCAGTTTCCATTGCAGCTACAAGTTCCTTGCTTTTGACTGCAAAGCCTCCCAGCCTATCTCACCTCACTCACCTATTTCCCCTTTTATAATTGAAAATCAAGAGCAACTCCTAGCCTCCTCCATCTCCTGTCGTTTTCAGCAGAGACTTTCGCCACACTGCCCTCTGCATGTGAAAAGTCTCCCAGCCTTCTACTCCTCATTCATCAAGGTACACTCTCCTTCCATTCACAATTTATTTCAAGTCATCCCTCCCTTCCAAAGCCCCTTTTCTGGAGGAAGATTCCCCAGCTGCCCTAATACATTTCATCATCGCACTCACCATGTTGCCATCTCACCCCCTCCCCAACCCTCAGAAATTGTTTAGGGGGAGGGGAGTGGGGGTCCAGGAAACCTGTGCTTGCATACAGACCTAGACAGGGACAAATAGCCTAGCATTAAGCTTAGTCTCATCTTTGGGGAAAACAAAACAACACAACAACAACAACAAACAGTTGACATGAATAATTCCTGAGCCTGGCAACAAGCAGACTAAAAAAAAAAAAAAAATACTTGGCTGAGTGGATGCATGAATGAATGGATGGATGGATGATTGAGATCTCTGTGGTACTTTTCTCCGATGCCCCTCCTTCTTCTTGTTTCAGGCACGGTTCCTGTTTAATTCAGCTTCTATGAGTGAGTGCACTTCCCTGCTTTGCCTCCGTCTCTACTCCCTGCTGGTTCATAACCACCTCTTGACTGGAGACTAAACCTCCTCGCCAAAGGGCAATGCCACCTAGCTCACAAATGCTTTGTGACTTCCACAGTCAAAGAGAGCTTGCTCCTTAGGGATGTAGCTTTGCATTCTGCAAGCTCTGCCTCTTCCCAACCCCCCCGCCGAAACACCCAGCCACGTTACACAAAGGGATGACTGACTCCCTCACCCTCACACACACACACTCAACAAAATCCACCTGGAGATCCCTGCCGCGGCCCCTTCCCTGCGCTTGTAATCTAGGTGCTCGAAAAAGAAACGCGGTTTCCCTGTTATTCCTGCACAACAGGGAATAACCTTTCCAGGGCTCGGTCCTGGTTCGGAAAATCAGAAAACTTTTTATTATTATTATTATTTTATTAGAAAACCCCATCCGAGAGCAGCGACCTCTTTGTTTGCTTCCCAGGGGGAGGGAGGGGTCTTTTTAGAGCCTTCGCAGCTCGGGGCGGAGTAGGGGGGGGTGATGGCCCCTGGGAGGGCTGCCCCGGAGGAGACTCACCCAGGACGTTCCCAATGAGAGCCACGACGAACACGATGATGTACCCGGCGATCAGGACCCACTCATATTCTTTCGGGTGTAGGTATTCCCTCCACAGGTACCGCAGGAATTCCTCATCGTCATAGTCGGTGGGGTTTAAAAAGGGCTCTTGAGTTTCATTCAGCTCCGAAGCAGATGACCAGTTGCGACAAGGAGGGGAGTCCTCCAATTTGGTGCCGGACATCACGGGCTCGAGTCCGGTTCCGCTCAATGCTGCAAGCTCCTCTCTGCCTGCCCCATGAGCACTGGTGATTTGCGGTGGGAAAGGCTGCGCGGAGAGGCGAGAAGGGGCTCCCGAGCAGAAAATGACGTGAAAAGTTACTGAGCCAATGCCTCCGGAGCCTTCTGCCGGGCAACTTCTGCAGCGGCTTTGCTGTCTTTACAGGCGATGTTGCACCGGGAAGAGAGGCAGCTGAGAAACTAGGGACCCGGCACTGGAGGCTGCAGCAATGACACCGGGAGGAGAAAGCTACCTCCGGCTCAGCTGAAGCTCAATTACTCCTCATTCCAGCACTCAGTCCGCAGCCCACAGCCTCCTCCTGCGCTGAGGGAGAGCTGAAGCTGAAGGGGGGGGAAAAAAAAAAGTAATGAAAAGTAATTTAATCTGCTTTTTTGGGGGGGGGGAGTTAAATCTCTCTCTCTTTTTCTACTTATTTTCTCTATTTTTACGTGCACTTATTATAAACCATGCACAGACATGCATCAGTCTGTGTGGATATGACAAAAATGTAACATACAGTTAATACAGAGCATGCTGATACATTTGTCTTTGTAAAGCAAATATAAAAGTAATAAGGAGGCACCTCTGTGTTTCTCAAGCAGGACAATGGAAAAGTCATTCCAGGCAAATACTTTAACATTTAATATAAACTTATTTTAACATTTGACATTTGCCAATTTAGCACTTGCTGAGTCTTTAAGGCATCTCCGTCTTCACTTTCTCCTTAAAATTGGAGAATGATACTGTTTTTAAATTGAAGGGTCTATTTAGCTGAAATTTGTATTTGCAATAGTTAAGCGTCATATGAAATACAGCAACAAATTCTTGAAGGGTCATAAATATGATCATAGTTAATGTTGTCAAGCAAGACAGACCACCAATATACTAAACGACATTAAACATTCACTGCAGGATGTAGTAATCTAAGCAGAGGTGCTCTCTCTGGTAAATACCACACCCCATTGGGTCTTTCTTCCCATTGATTCAGGGCTGATGTTACCTGCCATTCTCTCATGCATTGGTTTTGTCTCTAATAATAAGTATTCTAGGATTTGTCAGAATGTGAATTCATGATCCTTTTATTCTTAATAAACATGGTAAAAATATCGCATTTGAGTAATTACAATCTTGCACTTGGGAAGAGCCTGGAAATCTTATCTGAACTTCAGCTTAAGAGGAGAAGCCTCCTGATAACATTGCTGATGTGTCCCCATCTAGCTTGGATTGACCACCACAATTCACTACTTCCACCCTTATAGGAGTGCTCTAAAGGTGAGAAAACTGTTTCTTACATTAAACGAAGATCTTAAGCCATGATTTGCCTTTTTGAGACTTTTACCTCTAATCCCTAGTTAGCATCTTGGTGCTACACAGAATAAATCTTCCACATGACAATGCTTCACAGACTCAAAATAAACATCACAGCTCCAGCCCTCCTTTTTATGCCCTCATGTTTCTTTTTTTAGTACTTTTTCTCAATGTTGTTCAAATGACAGTAGCTTCCACCTATATCTGTTTGGTCTTCCTTTAGACAACTGTCAATATCTTGCAAAATATGTAACTGGGATGAAGTAACAATAATATGGTTTGAGTCTTGTCAGTGCAAAAAGTACATTATTCCTTGGATGCAACCAATTTTTGTATGTAATTATTTTTTCAACACACACAAGACATTGGTGGTTTACACTGAGATTTAGTTAACTACCACATCCCCTCCTCCAGTCATAATTTCTCACATTTGTGCTTTACGGTTTATAAAATTATTTCATATGCATTTTTAAACCCCTGAGGACTTAGCTATTACTAACCCTCTTTTATAGATGAGGAAGCTGTTCCTGGTGAAATTAGATGATTTACGAAAGATCGATGGATTAGCAAAACCATCTGTTCTTTCTTCTATTTATAAAATACTTTTTGGGACCTAGTACTTCTATTATTGTATAGTTATCATGTTTTACAAGAAATATTGTTGTATTTCCCCAATCTGCACTAGCTAAATTTATTTTTACGAGAAGGGTATCAATGGGCATTTTATTATTTTACCAAATATTTCCTGAGGGTTATTTTTCCACTCTTAGTGACACAAAGTTAAACAGGTTGCTGTTTCCGTGAATTTTACTTTCTACTAAAGTTATATTTAAAAGAAAATCAACTAATAAATACATAGGGAAAACATTAGGAAGAGATATTCTATAATGAAAACCAAACAGGATGAAGTGATGATGAGTAGAAAATCCCAAAGGTTACATTAGAAATAACTGGTCAAAAAGGCTCTGTTAAGAGATGATATATAAGCAGAAGACCCAGTTGATACAATCATATATTAATTTAATTCTGTTAATTTGAAGTTTAAACAGACCTTAAATTCTAATGCTATTATACAAAACATTAGCCATTTCTCCAGACCTGTTGTCACCAGTAAATTTGACAAGCAGGCCTTCTGTGGCTTTGTTCAAGTTCATTGGTATAAATCTGCCAACTTTATACTCTGGTACAATGTCTTCCTCTGATTTATTAATATCTGCATTTTACTGCTCCATGCACTATTCATCTCAAAGTGGGAAAGGTTGTTGCAACTTATGTTCAGATCTATATTCATTAACATCTGCAAATTCCTTGTCATTGACAATCTATAAACATGGACCCAGTCTGCTATTTCCTAAGTAGTCAGTGTCATTAGCTTTCACTTTTTGGCACTTCAACTTGTCTATACTTCAGTCTTCTCTTCGTAAATCTTCTACCTACAATTAATCATCACAGTAAATTGAAGTTATAAATAAGGAGAAACGAAAATATTTTCAAGATTTTATCCTGATACCTGCTTTATGCTATGACAAGCTGAATTTATCTTGATCCTACAAATATTCCATTTCCTTCTATCTAAGATTTAGTTGGTGCTTTCTTCTAAATATGTGGTACTCCAATGTCATAAAATGTTCACTTAAATCTTCAAATTATTACTTGTTTTCTTTTTTCAAGTGCATCATAGATGATACATATTACAATACTCATTTTTGATGTGAACATCTTCCTTCGATCTTTTGATATCTTTTGAAACATAAGAAAGAAATTTCTAGTTCTTAGGTATTACTCTTCTCTTCAATTCAAATCTTTCTGCTGGATGTAGGGAAAAGGAATTAATCCATGTCACAAACATGAAAGAAAGCTCTAAATTTGTCCCGTGATATCCCCTTAAGGTTGTTAAAAGAATTAAATGAATTGATATTTTTAGACCAGTGCCTGGTATAGAAAGTAACTGGAAAATGTTTGTTAAATGACATTTAAAAAATGTGTGATATCCTACTGCAAATATTATTTGCTATACATATCAATTATTCTGTGTTAATGATAGTTAACATCAATGTACATTTCAAAATAGCTAAAAGAGAGGACTTAACATGCTGCTAACACAGAGAAATAATACTTAAGGTAATGGATACTCTAAATACTCTAGCTTCACCATTACACATCCTATGCATGTAACAAAATATCACACATACCCTATAAATATGTACAAATAGTATGTATAAATAAAAGTTAAAAAAGAAATGTAGCTCACAACATTCAGAATAATTCTGTTTAAATAACTAGGTTAAATTTTTCTTGTCACTTATTTCAGCTCTTTCACTAACTGGAATATATTAAAAATGAGGAGGAAAAAATAAATCTCAAACCCAGGATTTTTTTTTTCTTGGTGTTTATAGTTAGGTTGTTTAGAGACCTTATATATGGGCTGTCCCAGATTTTATTTTCTTATACCTGGTAAGAGATCATCTTTTTTGCAGGCCTATATTAACTTTCTATATGCATGTCAGTAAATGTACCTGAGTATCTATCGTGTGCCCAGGAGTTCAGCTAGGAGCTGGGATACAAGGATTAATAAGACTAGTCTAGCCTCAATGATCTCTCAGAACATTGGTGACCTGGAAATGTTGCCATTATTGAGAAACTCTGTGAAGGTAGAGAGATGCATAGTGGCATGAAAGCATGAAAGAAGTTGCTTGCTTTCTTTCCTTTTCTGTTGGAATGAAAATAAAATCAAGTCTGATCACTGTTGGTAATGACAATACTGAGGTTATATATTCCCAAAATAAATGCATTAGATTTGCAGGAAGTTATCTGACATCTCTAGGCTCCAAACACTACATTTTAAAAAACAATATGGTCTTCAGCTAAATTCTTCTAGAAAAGTCTCAAATCACAGGCGGTGTAGAAATTTATATAAAGGGAAAAGGGGACTCCTTATAACGTGTCACTGTACGCACTCTCAGTGGGCCGCAGAAAATGAAATAACCTTATGCCCTAAAAGATTAGGCCATGAACAATCAAAGCCACTTGACGCAAATTACTACAAACATTTGCGTCTCTCTGTCTCTTTTTCTTCCAATCTTTCTATTACCTCCCATGCCCTGTTCTATGTCTCTTCTCAGACAAAGGTCTCTCCATTCCATCCTGCCTCCTGTCCTGCGTTATTAGATCTGATATTTTCCCCTCATATTTTTATTCAACAAATACATATGAAGCTCCCATTATATTCCTATATCATGTTGCACATAGATAAACACTGTTCCTGTCTTATTCAGTGTGTCATGAAAAGCACACAGTAGCGGGCAAATAATTTCGGTCAGTAAAGCAAATGCCCTAAGGTGTACACCTAAAAAAGTCTGAAAATGCAAGCAGAAGAGACATCTATTTTTCCAAAGTGGCAGCAATAAAACCATATGGAAAACACATTGTCTAAGCTGAGAACTGAAGAATGAATGGTAACCAGATTATGGGAAGTGAGAGAGGCAGCTGGTGCCAGACAGAAGTAAGTAACTTTCTGTGAGACAAGCAATGTTAGCACTCATTGAGAGATTACATGGGCCAAGCTCTGTGCCAAGTACCTTACATACATTAACTCAAGTGATCTTCACAACTCTAGGAGGAAGATTTTATGAATTACTATTCCAATTTTCCAGGCTGGGCAATTTAGTGTGACACTATCTCTATGAAAAACTTAAAAAAAAAATACCCAGACATGGTGGCATGTGCCTGTGTTCCTAGCCATCTGGGAGACTGAAGAGGGAGAATCACTTGAACTCAGGAGGCTGAGGCTGCAGTGAGCTGTGGTCACACCACTGGACTCCAACCTGGGCAACAGAATGAGACACTGTCTCAAAAAAAGCATACATTATTCCAATTTTACAAATGAAGAAATTGACACACAAAGAAGTTAAGTAACTTGCCCAAGGTCATATAGCTAGAAAGTGGTGGACGGTTTAAGCAGAGTTGTCAAGATCCAGTTTCAGAAATAAGCTTTTTGCTGTTACTCTATTCTGTTTCCACAGTGAATAACCAAAATGTTTTCAATTTTCCAGCTGTGTCCTTTACTAATGATAGTTTTAATTCTTAACAAAAACATTTGTAAAATTATATAAATTTTGCATATTTAAAAAACATCCAGTTGTATTTTAAATAGTACTGAAGAGGAGAATTTTGGGGGAACTTGTTATACTCTTCAAGATGACATCTCCCCCAAAGAGAATCAATCTCCTTCTATATTCTCTGAGATAAAGATATTTGTTTTTCTCCTAAGGGCATAAATGTTTTCTCATTCGTCTTTGTATCCCCAAACTTAACACGTACTTTGCATTTAGCTGTTGGTCAATCACTACTTGTTGATCAGGCCTGAACTCAATTGAAGGGAGGAATTCCTTCTTCAATCAGTGACTATTTTTTGAAAAATATACATACATGTCACCTTTGTTTATGTAACACCAAGGAAATTCCTGGATATGTATATTTTTACCTATTACTAAATGTTTAGACTGGAGATGGATTAGTAATCTTTATGTATGACGTGCTTTTTATAAATTCACTTCCTCTTTCCATAATCTAAAAATTCTGTTTTCTTTTCAAAATAATAAATGGTTAAAATGCAAAAATAATAATAGAGGGCAGAAAAAGAATGAGTTCAAGTCTTGCAGTACAAACTATAACTTTGGGGGTACTTGCCCATTTCAGACACCCTGCTCAGAACTATCCATTACTGTCAGTTGCTCTGAAGGATGGGATCTGAGGAAGGAAAGAGTAGGAGCAAAATATGTGTATTTTCAAACATCAGTCCCAGGGTCACATGAGAATTTCCTAAGATCTTGGGTTTGGATTCATTGAAATATTTCTGTGTTCTTTCAATACATGTTATTTCTTCTGGATCTCAGTCCTCTGGGCTTCTTTCCCTTGCAAATAATATATTTGTCTGAGTTAGAGGAAATTTACTCTTAGGTGAGCAGCAGGTGGGGCATGTAACCATTAAGGCATGTGTTCTGATTTTCCACATGAAAAAAAAAAGATCCATTTTGTTATGAAATACATCTTAATTCTATTTTAATAAATATATGTACAATGAACTCCATCTAGTTATGGTGAAAGAGGTTTATGTATTGGACTCCAATGTTAAAAGCAATGTGACATGCTTTTACTCCAACACAAATGCAATCACTGAATTGCATTGAGTAGCACTGTGGAAGCGATCCTGCCTTGTGTGGAAATTTCTCTTTGTTATTGATAAGATTTTTTTTCTTTTCTAATTGGGATAAAATTCACATAACATAGAAGTCATGATTTTAACCATTTTGAGAGGTATAATTTAATGGTTTACAGTATATTCACAATGTTGTGTCCCCATCAGCACTGCTCATTCCAGAAACCTCATAACTACTCATTTTCCTCTCCTCCCACATGCTGGCAAACACTCATCAAGATTGTACTTCAGTGGATTTGACTATTCTGGAAATTTCCTTTAAATTAAATCAGAACATGTGGGGTTTTGTGTCTGATGTCTTTTACTTAGCTTAATATTTTCAAGGTTCTCTCATGTTTTAGTGTGTATCAGTACTTCATTATTTTTGTGGCTGAATAGCATTTAATTACATGGATATACCACATTTTATCTATTCAGCAGTTGATGAATATTTGTATTGTTTCTACTTTTTGCCTATTATATATAATGCTGATCTGATCATTCTTGTACAATGTATGAACTTATGTTCATACATACCTTATGTTCAAGTTTTCGATTTATCGAACTAATGTTTTCGATGCTCTTGGGTACATGCCTAGAAGTTGAATTATTTCATACAGTAACTCTATGTTGAACTGTTGAGGAACTGACAAACTGTTTTCCACAACGGCAAGACTCTTCTACGTTACCACTGGCAATGCATGAAGGTTTCAAGGTTTCCACATTCTTATCAACAAGAGTTATTTTCCATTTTATAAATTATAGTAGGTAGAAAGTGATATTTCATCTTGTGTGTGCGTTGTGTGTGTTTTAAGTCTCTTAACGAAGAAAAGCACAGAACTGGATGACTTTACTGCTGAATTCTACAAAACTTATTTAAAAAACTAGCAACAATTCTCAAACTATTCCAAAACACTAAAGAAGAAGTGTTTTGACTTCCTGACACATTCAACAAGAACAGCATTACCCTGATACCAAAATCAGACTAGAATACAACACAAAAAGAGAAAACCACAGGCCAATATCCTTGATGCTTATAGATGCAAAAATCCTCAACAAAATATCAGCAAAGTGAATCCAAAAAGCATCAAAAAGATAATACACCATGATCAAGTGGGATTTATCCCAGGGGTGGAAGGATGATTCAATATATGCAAATCAATAAATGTGATACATCATATCAACAAAATAAAGGACAAAAACCATATGATCATCTCAAAAGACACGGAAAAGACATTTGACAAAATGCAACATCTCTTCATGATAAAAACTCTCAACAAATTAGGCATAGAGGGAACCTAACTTAACATAATAAAGTCTATATATGACAAATCCACAGCTAACATCATTGTGATATTCAACTATTTGCCTCCTGAGTAAAGGTGATGAGCATCTTTTAATGAACTTGTTGGCCATTTGTGTATCTACTTTGGGGGAAATAATAGCTATTCAAATTAGTTGCCTTTTTTTTTAGATTGGATTATTCATCTCCTTGCAGTTGAGGTGTAAGAGTTTTTTTTATAGATATTCTGTGTACTAGTCCCTTAACAAATACCTGATTTGCAAACATGTTCTCCTATTTTGTAGGTTTTCTTTTCATACTCTTGATAGTACCCTATGACACAAAAAAAGTTTTAAATTTTGATAAGATCCAATTTATTCATGTTTTCTTCTTTTGTTGCTTTGGCTTTGGGTATCATATTTAAGAAACCATTGCCTAATCAAAGGTCACAAAAACTTACATGTGTTTCTTTCTAAGAGTTTCATGGTTTTAGCTCTTATACTTAGGTATTTAATCTATTTTGGGGGTTTATGTATATGACATAAGAAAGGTACCCAAATTCATTTTTTGCATATCCAATTGTTCCAGCACTTTTATTGAAGGGACTTTACTTTTCCCATTGAATGGGAGTTCAATTATTAAATGTCTTGAGGTAGTCTTCTTTGGGTTAAATCTGCATGGTGTTCCATGACCTTGTATTTGAATACTGATACTCTGTTGTTATCCCTTTGAATAAACTTTCTACTCTCTCTCTCTCTCTCTCTCTCTCTCTGTCTCTCTCTCCCTCCTCTCTCCTTCCTCTTTAAGGCCAGTAACTCTTAGATTTATGCTGTTGAGGCTATTTTCTAGATCCTGTAGGTATGCTTCATTGTTTTTAATTTTTTTCTTTTGTCTCCTCTGACTGTATATTTTCAAATAGTGTTTTCAAGTTTACTAATTCTTTCTTCTGCAGGCTCAGTTCTGCTGGTAAGATGCATTCTTTCGTGTATCAGTTGAATTTTTCAGCTCCAGAATTTCCACATGATTTTTAATTATTTCAACTTCTTTGTTGAATTTATGTGGCAGAAGTCTGAATTCCTTCTCCATGTCATCTTGAATTTTGTTGAGTTTCCTCAAAACAGCCATTCTGAATTCTCCATCTGAGAGGTCACATATTTTCTTTCACTCCAGGATTGGTCTCCAGTGCCTTATATAGTTATTCGGTGAGGTCACGTTTTCCTAAATGGTGTTTTTTGTTTGTTTGTTTGTTTGTTTTAATACTTTAAGTTCTGGGATACATGTGCAGAACATGCAGTTCCATTCCATAGGTATACACATACCATGGTGGTTTGCTGCACCCATCAACCCGTCACCTACATTAGGTATTTCTCCTAATGTTATCCCTCCCTTAGCCCCCCACTGCCTGACAGGCCCTGGTGTGTGATCTTCCCCTCCCTGTGTCCATGTGTTCTCATTTTTCAACTCCCACTTATGAGTGAGAACATGCAGTGTTTGGTTTCCTGTCCTTGCAATAGTTT